>NC_056743.1:476767730-477092105 GCF_019279795.1 Protopterus annectens
AGATTTAGATTGGGGTTATCCTGTCTCCGCCTTGCATTGGATCTGTGAGCCTCCCTACTATTTTCCACTCTGTAGTTTCTTTTCCGATCTCACCAGTGATTTCGGAGCCTTTGGATCTAAGAATTCTGAGTGTGTCTGCGTCTCTTCTGGCATTGATCCCCTAGGGCAAGACAAGTCTTGGAGCCAAAGTGTCAGCACTGGGTTTGGGGGAGCTTGGTTCAACATCGAGGTTGTCTGAGCCATCCCTACCCCTTGGTGTTTCGGAGTTGGACAGTTGTCTGACCACCCCCTTGAAACAGATGTTTGGACTGGTTTGAAGCATGGTGGCATCGGGGGGCTTTGGCTCTGGTGCAGTCAGCGATGGCTTTTCCCTGACCTTCTGCTTTTGAGTTGGTGAGGAGGGCCGTTTTTCATCCAAGAGACATGACTACTTTTTTCTTCTTATCCTACAGCCCTGTCAGTATTGAGTCCAAGCTCTGATTATCACAGACCTATGCCATGGGGATAGCCAGCCCGATCAAGGAGGAATCAGTGCTCTTGGAAGCTTTCAGATCCGGCCCGTCTACTTCTTGTTGAACCCCCCCCCCCCAGTCTGATGAGCTTATATATCTAAGCTTTTGCCAGGCATGGAAGGAACTGTTGACTGTAGAAACCATTTCTTGCCCCTCCGGACAGGCACCAGTGGAGCAAGGGGGCAGCAGCCCGAAAAAAGAGCTGGTAGAGGAGAACTTCTCTGTCCATCCCCTTAACAAGGAGTCCAGGGTGTTGGACTGATATGGGGACCACATTTATGCCCAAGTGACCTTTGCCTTACTGTCTCTGTACTATTTGGCACATTTTACTAGGCTGCAAAGGGATTTGATTAAAGATCTTACAAATCTCTTTCCTTGTCCATGGAACACCACAAAAAGCTTTCTTCGTAGCTGACAACCCTTCAGTCCATCTCTAATGCATTGATGAGGTTAATATCCCATGTTGCTGAGGGAACTTCATGCCAGCGGGTTCAGGCATAACCTTGAGTCATGCTTGGGTGCACTTTTCCAACTTAGTGAAGCCCTTCAAGTTTTTATTCATCAGTGCTCCTTTTGATGGATCGTCCTTGTTTGGCCTGACTGGTAAGGAAACGCTTTCCCGGAGTGATCAGAATGGAAAAGACCACATCTGCTGTGGGGATCCATTTTTCTATCCTTTAGCGATCCTTTACCAGGAATCACTGAGCAGGGAGAAAAATGTGGTTCCATAAGTCCCGTCATCCTTTCCAAGTCTATATGAGGGGATACATCTCTCAGAGACAGAGTGGGAGTTCTAATGGAAGATGCTGCCCTTGTAGCAGAGGAGGCTCACAAAACCAGGGTTTCCAAGATATTTTCTTAGATGAACCTTTTCAGCGCTCCTGAATGGTTGCCTGAATCCTCATGTTTAGAGGCAGTTGAGGGCACTTGTCTCTGCACCTAGAAGACTGGGCATCAATCACAAAAGATAATTTGGGTGCAGAAAATCCTATCCAGAGGCTATTTCATACCACTGTCACAAATTTCTCCAAGCAAAAGTAAAATGTGTCCCGACATTCCACCCAGTCAAGAGGGAGGCAGCAGCTCTAGAAATTCGAAAGCTGCTAGACAGGAGTCATCCATGAGGTCTCACCACACCAGAAAAGATTTCGAACCTACTCAAGAATTTTTTGTGCCAAAGAAAACAGGGGACCTGAGACCAGATGTTATTCTTGTTTCACTGTTGCAGTCATCACACTTGGGGTTTTCTGCCTGCAGGTTAGCCCTCAGTCGGCCCGAATACCAGAGTCTTGGGATTTTTGCGTCTGATACTGTCGCCTCTTCCATGACGTCAGGTCGTCAGGGGTATAAAACATGCAGCCGACACCATTACATCAGCTTTTCTTGCCAAGTGGAGCCCAAAGCAGAAGTAGTTCACAAATGCCAGTCAGCTGCTACCTGAAATTTTCGTTATTCGAGTTTCAGACCTGAAGTCTTCTAAAGCCAAGTACCCCGTTGGGGATCCTTTGATGTCCTTCAAGAATGCAACTGCAGTCATAACATATGGGTTGTCCTGCCTCAGGCAGCCCTCGGTCGGCCGGATTCCAAAGTCTGGGTCCGGCGTTGGCAGGTGTCGCCTCCTCTCCAACATCAGAACGGCTGGAGTATAAAGGCATCGGCCAACGCCATCTTCTTCAGTCTTTCTTGCCGCGTGGTGCCCGAAGCAGAAGCAGTTCGCAAGTGCCGGTCAGTCAGCTCCTGTGTTTTCAGTACCGAAGTCATCTAAAAGCTAAGTACCCCGTTGGGGAACATTTTTTCTTGCCTCAGCCGATGTCAGAACAAATTGAGAAAGTTAATAATTGTTTGTCTTGTGGTAAACAAATACCTCATAAGGACTTTCATTCTTACTGCCTTCCTTGCCTGGGCCCAGACCACGACGTCTCGGCCTGTGCTGCCTGTGCTTGCTTTAATAAGCGCACTCTCAGGTGCCGGGCAGAATTTGCCGAAGACTTTTTCGGTGAATCTTTCGCGTATATCATGCCGTCGGATCAACCGACAACTCAGTCTACCAAAAAACGAAAGGACCGGGACTGACATCCTCGGCCCGCGTCCACCACCGATGCAACTCCTAAACCCTCCGCTAGTGCTTCGGTCCCTTCAGAAGCAGTAATTCAACCGCTCCAGGCCGACGACACAGCGTTAACACGTCCTTCGGTCTCGGAGACCTCTCCGGTGCCGGTTGTTGATTTTCCTCCTGAAACCTAAGTTCTGGATCTACCCGACACCATTCCTTTAGACAAGGTTACTCCTGCATGTGGGGCTGCTAGGCCTCCTGTATCCATGTCCATCAAGGCCTTTGCACATGCTAAGGCCGCCAGCCAGGCCAAGGCCCATCCTAAACCTGCTGCTCAGGCCCCTTCTTCTGATAAACAGATCATGTCTCTTGCTGCAGATCTTATTTCTCTTATCACGGGGTCTCAGCCTCACCCAGACAGAGGTTCTCAGCCACCTGCAGAGAAAAGGCACAGAACTGAGCAGGCTGACAACCTCTCTTCAGATGAAGCCTCTGGGGATTCTGAGCATTCAGATACCCAAGAAGAATCCTTCCAGGCCTATGAGGACTCTGATGCTGAGGAATCAATTCCCTCTGCCTCCCCTCCAGAGGATTTCTCGTTTGGTGAAGTCCTGCACTCTATGAGGGAACATTTTAAATGGCAGGGTCAGGAATTCTCTGATTCCAGGAAAAGGCTACGTACCTTCCTCAAGCTTCCCCAGCACAGACCTTTAGCTATTCCTCCAGTTATGGATGTTTTGGATGATGTTTTCTCTGACTCCAGTGCTAACCCTGATTCTCTCCCCCCTGCTCCTGTCAAACCAGACAGATATTATAGGGTCCCTGACACTCACAAACATCTCTTTAAGGCCCACTCTGTGGATCTAGAAACTATTTCACAGGGCCCCAAGGGAGTGGCTACTTCGACTGCCAAGAATCCACTGCCAGCGGATAGGGAAGCTAGGTCCCTGGAGAGATGGGGTAAAAAAGTTTATACCTCTACCACCCTAGCCATGAGGTCACTTAACTGCCTTTTTCATATGTTTCAGTGCCAGGATTGTTTACTGGATGATTTACAGAAAAAGCTAGCCTCTCCTGAGTCTATTGATAGAAAAGCATTGCAGGATCATATACATAACACTCAGCAGGTTAATAATCAATGTTAAGTTGTCAATCTCGCCTTCATTCTTTCTTGATGGGTTCGGAGCCGATCCTCGGCTCCGACTCGGCACTTGCTAAGCTCGAGAGTCACTTTTACCAGCTCGAGGCAGCCCCGTATCCCATGATGCAAGGCGGTAAGTACCCAGATCTCGTTTGCCGCTTCGCTGATGAGGTCCTCCTTTTACCAGCTCCTGGTAAGTGATTTATACACTACTTCTTTGCCCCTCTTTTCAGTTTAAAGTTAATTTTAGACTTAAATTTAATAGTTTTAGACTAGTTTTGGTCCCTTTCTGACTAAAATTCCCTCTCTCCTAAAGTTTTTAGTCAGGCCTTCTCCCACCCCATTCCCCCCCCCCCCCCCTTGTTAGGGTGTGTGTGTGTGTGTGTGTGTTTGTAAGAGAATAGTTTCTCTTTTTTTTTGGGATTATTATATTTCTTGGACAGGTGTTGTGTGTGTGTTACACCATGTCTAAGGAAAGGGTCTCAGGCTTTAAGAAGTGTGACTCGTGCTGTCAGAAGATGTCTCTGACAGACGGTCACACTTCTTGCTTATACTGCCTGGGACCTCTCCACCTGCAGGACTCCTGTGCGATTTGTCATTCTTTTAGCCAGAGAGTCCTGCAGGAAAGGAGAAATAAGCTGATTTTGAGGGGCCTACTTAAGCCGGAGGGCTCTCCGGCTAAGTCGGCTCCATCTAAGACTAAGTCTTCCAAGGCCCAGGCTTCTGTGTCCAAGCCTGTGGCCTCGGCTCCGACTCTTTCAGAGTCGAGATCGGCTCCGGCTGGAGCCGATTCTGGTTTGCACAAACCTTCTGCCGATTCTGGTTCGGCCACTTCGGTGTCGGCTCCGATCGGTTCCGATCACCATGTGGCTCAGGCTTCGGTGTCGGCGCCGACCGGTTCCGACACCCTTACTTTTATGTCTGTATCGGCTCCGGCCGGAGCCGATGCATCGAAACTTTCTGTCGGTGCCGAAAAGTTGTCGGCTCCGACAGCTTCCATGGTTTCGTCGGCTCCGATGGTTCCTTCGAGGAAGAGATCTAGGTCCCCTTCCTTGGAGCCAATACTCTCGGCTCCGGCTTCTCTCCTCTCGGAATGGAGCCATCGGAGCCGATCATCCAGGTCATCCAGGCTTTCTGACCATGATTTAGAGAGAGTGGTCAGTAGATTATTAAAATCACAGGCACTGGCCCAGATGCTACATAGTCAGTCTCAACAGACGACTATTAGTCCACACCCCATTGCAGTTCCTCCTTTGACTCTACCCCAGAGTTTGGAGTTGGAGTCTTCGGGAATGGTTTCTGCTACGGCTGAGGGACAGATACCCCCTTCTGCTCCTTCAGCCTCTACTCTTATCTCCTCTTCGAGACCTTCCTTAGAGGGATTCGGTGGTCGGGCTTCCCTGGTCTCCTCTGAGGGGGTGAGTGGCATCGGACCCTTGTCTGATCCCACTCTTCCCCTTGGAGCCTCGGCCTTGGTGAGCTCGGCTCCGACATCTGCCTCGGAGCCTTCCCTTTCGGTGGGTCCTGGAGTTCCTGGTTCTTCGGAACAGGTTCTCTCCGACCTCCCTGGGAGGGGAGCCTTCGAGGTGATGAAGAGTGTGCTGGCCACTGGACTCAGCCAGCAGTCTGTTCCCTTAGCTCTTCCCTCTATGGTGCCTGTCGATATCTCTGCCACTTCTCTTGCTCCCGGACCCAGAGATCCTCCGCCTCAGGTTTCCCCACTGGGAAGAACCCTCTCTTCCGAGGATTCTCCTGATCAGTCAGGAGATCCTCCGCAAAAGAGGACCTGTAAGAGGAAACACGTAGACTCCCCCGAGTCTATCACTTCAGATACTGACTTAGATGAGTCAGAGGGATCCCCACGATCCCCCTCTGAGGATGTCTCCTTTTCAGACATCCTAGAACTCCTTAGACAGAGGGGAAACTGGCCCACCAATAATCCCTCTGAGGATGAGTCTGTATACCTGGAGGCGTTTGGATCTCGACCCTCCACCTCCTGGGTGTCTCCGCCTTTCGACCCCCTTATGCAGGTTATTGCTCGAAGGCGTGGGCTGCCCCTGACTCTGTAGAGCCAGTCCCTAGGAGGCCTTCTAAATTTATTACTGCCCCGTCGGACAAGCAATTCCTCACGAAAGGTGTCCCTGCTGATGCCATGGTGGTGGCGGCTGCCACTAAGAAGGAACTTGCAGATCCTTCCGTACCTGTCCATCCTCCTAATAAGGACTCTAGGACCATGGATAGGTATGGTAGCGGATGTTCTCTTCAGCGACCTTTGCTATGCTCGCTGAACTACCTATGTCACTTCACCAGACTCCAGAGGGATATCCTTAAGGAGCTAGGTGAAGTAGTACAGGATCCTACAGCTACAGGGGCTCAAGAAAAAATTGCTTCAAGAGCTAGGAACCCTTAATTCTATTGCTAACTCCTCCATGCGACTGATATCATATGCTGCAGATGGAGCGAGTAGGGCCGCAGGTACAGGTGTGGCTCTTAGACGCCAAGCCTGGATGCGGCTCTGTAATTTTGCAGATCCCTTTAAGGCGTCCTTCACAAACTCTCCCTTTGATGGGTCAGCTTTGTTTGGCCCTCAAGTGAAGGAAACGTTGACCAGGTGTGAGCAGGACGGCAAGACTCTTTCTGCCGTAGGGGTCCGTTTTTCCACCCCTTCTAGACCTTACCCCAAAGGGCAGAAGGGTGGCAAAATGTGATTCCGCAAATCCCAAGGAGTCACGCCGGATTCACGTGGTCAGTTTACCCCTAGAGGCAGAGGGGGTAACAATAACAGACGCCGCTCTAGAGGCAGAGGGGGTCCACAAAACCAGGGAAGCAGAGAGCCTCTCTCTGACAATCTCTTTCAGCATCCCTGAGGTGTTGCCCGGCTGTCCATCCTTGGAGGCAGTCGGGGGAAGACTATCGCTGTACCCAGAAGCCTGGCGTTCCCTCACTCAAGACAGATGGGTACAGTCGATCATATCCGAGGGTTACAAAATTCCTTTCGAGGAACGTCCTTTCTATCACTCAAATTCCCTTCCAGATGTACCACCCGGTATAAGGGAAATTGCAGAGTTAGAAGTCTTAAAACTACTGCAAAAAAGAGTCATTCAGCCAGTTACAACAGATCATTCAGAGCCCGGAATCTACTCAAGGTTCTTTTTGGTCCCCAAAAAGACGGGAGACTGGAGACCAATATTGGATCTCAGCAGACTCAACAAGTCTGTGAGGAAGACAAGATTCCGAATGATCACTCTTCAATCAATTCTGCCCTTCTTACAGAAGGACAACTGGATGTGCTCAATAGATCTTCAGGATGCATACTATCACATAAAAATTCACAGACGCTCCAGGAGATTTCTCCGCTTTCGGCTGGGGTCCAGTCATTTCCAGTTCAGAGCCCTGCCCTTTGGTCTCACTACAGCCCCCAGAGTGTTCACCAAATGTATGGCAGTGGTCACGGCTCACCTGAGACGTCAAGGATTCCAGGTGTTTCCGTATCTCGACGACTGGCTCCTTTCAGCCAACACCAGGCATCAGCTTCTTCAAGCCAGGGATTACACAATAAATCTTTGTTCTCAATTGGGCATCTCGATCAACTCGAAAAATCATCCTTATTGCCCTGCCAGTCTATTACTTTCATAGGCAAACTTAAACACTGTTCGGATGTCAGCTACCCTTACAGATCAAAGAATCTCAGACATTCAAAGTCACGTCAGGATCATTCTAGCCAACAAGAAGGTACAGGCCAGAATGGTTCTAAAGGTGTTAGGCCTCATGGCTGCGGCCATTACCCTTCTTCCCCTGGCTCGCTTCTATATGCGCCTTCTTCAATGGATGTTGTTCACTCAGTGGTCTTACCAACAACTTCCAATGCGTCACCAAATACTGGTGACACAGATTTGCAAGAATCATCTTGCTTGGTGGATCACTTCTCCCCAGATTCACCAAAGCAGACACTTTGTACCCCCATCCCCGGTAGCCACTGTCACTGCGGATGCCTCTCTGATCGGGTGGGGGGGCATTATCAGGGCAGGATGGTTCATGGGACGTGGCAACCTTTCGAATACCACCTGCACATAAATGTCCTAGAGATGAGAGCAGTGCTTTTAACGTTGCAAGCCCTCAACGACTTTCTTCCCGTAGGGACAATTGCAGTCCACACAGACAACATGTCTGTAGTTTGGTATATCAACAAACAGGGCGGAACCAAGTCCTACCCCTTGTGTCGAGAAGCGCTCAGACTTTGGCAATGGGCGATCTCCTCTCATCGGTTTCTGGTAGTAACGCACATCCCTGGGAAAACCAACATTTTAGCGGACAGATTGAGCAGAGCTATTCTCATGCCTCACGAGTGGTCTCTCAAACAATCTATAGTGGAAGAGATTTTTCTGGAATGGTGTCGCCCATGTTGCGATCTTTTTTCTACTCCCCAAAACAGCAAATGCCCAGACTTCTTCTTTCTCTTCCCACTGCCAGGCCATCCCCCCAGAGACGCTGTGACCCAGGATTGGCCCCAGGGACTTCTTTATGCCTTTCCTCCATTTCCTCTGATCCCCCAAGTTATCCAGAAAGCAACCGTTTTGAGAGCCAAATTGATTCTCATTGCTCCTTATTGGCCTCGACAAATTTGGTTTCCGTTCCTCCATCGTCACCTTTTGGTGCAGCCGTGGCATCTGGACCCAGTGCCAGATCTTCTGATTCACCAATCCGGTCAGCTGCACCGGTCTATCCCTTCTCTCAACCTCACAGCATGGTTGCTCCACTTCCTTCCTTAGCCAGGCTTCCTATGATCTCTAACCCTGTTAGAGACATCATAGTAGCTTCCTTAAAATCCTCTACCAGGAGGATTTATACGAGCAAATGGAAACGTTTTTCTTATTGGGCTAAAGCCAAGAATATTGATCCCTTCACTGCTCCAGTTCAAGCAGTTTTGGATTTCTTAGCGGAGATTTTTCACGCAGGCTCCTCTTCTTCCACAGTTAGAGTTCAGTTGGCTGTTATCTCGAACTTTCATGTCGGGTTCGCAGATCACAACATTATGTCCCACAGGCTTTGTAGAGCCTTCTTGAAAGGAATTTTCCTCCTGAAGCCTCCAGTCAGGAGTCCTCCTCCTCAATGGGACCTAAATTTAGTGCTGACATCCTTGATTCTTCCCCCCTTCGAGCCAGCTGTTTCTTGTTCCCTGAAATTTCTTTCATGGAAAACTTTATTCCTGGTTGCTATTACATCGGCTAGGAGGGTATCTGAACTTCATGCTCTATCTGTTCGCCCCCCCCTATTTGGTCTTCCACAAAGAGAGAGTATCATTCAGAACTAATCCGACCTTTTTGCCTAAGGTCGCCTCAAAGACTAATTTGAATCAAGCCATTGATCTCCCTGTATTTTTTCCAAACTATTCAAACAGATCGAACAAAATTACATTATCTTGATGTCCACCGCCAACTCAGATATTACTTGGACAGAACAAAACAATTCAGGAAATCCGATCAACTCTTTGTTTCCTATGCTGATAACAAGAAAGGCCTTCCTGTCTCAAAAGTGACCTTATCTAGATGGCTTTCTTCTGTCATCGCTGAAATTTATCGGCTCAGGGGAAAACAGCTGTGCTCGAAACCTAAAGCACATTCAACCAGAAGCTTAGCTACTTCTACAGCCTTTCAAGCTAGACTTCCTTTAGACACTATTTGTGCAGCGGCCACTTGGGCCACTCCTCATACCTTTGTTTCCCATTACAAATTGGATTTGGCCTCCAGGGACAGAGCCAGTTTTGGCTCTACCGTTCTCAAGAGTCTGTTCCATTGAGCCACCCAGGATAGAGGTGCTAGGGACACGGTCCCATCAAGCAAGAATGAAGGCGAGATTGACAACTTAACATTGAGAAGTTATGTACCTACCATAACGTTCCATGTTAGTTGTCTTCTCTCGCCTTCTTTCTTGCGACCCTCCCTCCTTCCCCCAGGCCTGGACAGACTTTTCTCTACAAGGAATTACACTTCTGAAGACCGTACAGAGCTGGTCCTTCTACCATACTGCAGGTTTTTCTCTTCTTCTTTCTTCCTTTGGGAAGTTATTATGCTAGGTGCTATTGCCCTTTTGTCATCAAACGAGATCTGGGTACTTACCGCCTTGCATCATGGGATATGGGGCTGTCTCGAGCTGGTAAAAGTGACTCTCGAGCTTAGCAAGTGCCGAGTCGGAGCCGAGGATCGGCTCCGAACCCATCAAGCAAGAAAGAAGGCGAGAGAAGACAACTAACATGGAACGTTATGGTAGGTACATAACTTCTCATTTTCTTCAGTGTGGTTATGATGCATTGGAGGCTTCATGTAGGGCAGCTATGACTGGGGCTGTGATACGTAGACATGCTTGGTTAAAAGATCAGCCATTGCCAGACCATGTTAAAGTAAAGTTACTTGATGCACCTCTGGAAAAACAGAAGCCTTTTGGTGCTAATGCACAAGATGTGTTGAAATCCATTGAGGAAAAAGCTAAGTCAGTACAGACAGTCAAGGATTTTCTCCGGGTTCAGCCACCCAGATTCAGCAGAAACTGGCCTTCAAAGAATTGGTCCTTCCCAGACTCTGACAAGTTTCAAAGGGGAAAAAACAGACGTGCCCGAGGTAGAGGGCAATACCAAGGATCCTACAGGGGCCGCCAATGGCAACCTCCAAATCAAAGAAGTGGCACAGGCAGCCCAGCTGCACCACAAGGACAATCACAATGACTTGACTTTCATACCGCCTACAAAGGCTCAAAGAGAAGCACCTTTGGGTGGAAAATTATCCATATTCTCAAAAAACTGGCATATCTTAACCAAGGACAACTGGATTCTGGATTTAATAGACAAGGGTTACAGATTCCACTTCCATACTTTACCAATAAGACAAGGCATGCCAAACCTGCCCCATCATCAAAGGGCAGAGGCACTCACTCAAGTTTCAAAGCTGTTAAGTATAAAAGCAATAGAAAGGGTTCCTCCTCAGGAACAAGGCCAGGGATTTTATTCAAGACTGTTCCTTGTTCCAAGAAAAGAAAACAAATGGAGGCCTATACTGGACTTGTCTACTCTAAATACTTTTCTCATTGTGCCAAAGTTCAGAATGCTGACGTTACAGCAACTCCTTCCCATGCTGGGCAAGGGGTCTTGGCTGGTCACTCTGGACCTCAAGGAGGCATACCTGCATGTCCCAATCAGACAAAGCTGCAGAAGATACCTCAGATTTCTTGCATTGACAGAGCATTATCAATTCTCAGCATTGCCGTTTGGCTTATCTACTGCGCCCAGAGTGTTCACGAAATGCCTGGCATCAGTAGTGGCACACTGCAGACTCCAGGGGATTCAAATATACCCCTACCTGGACGACTGCCTCATACAAGCAGACAACAAACAAACCTTAATAGCAAACTTGGACTATGTCATTCAACTGCTGCAGGCCTTGGGATACACAGTCATCATTCAGAAATCAAGACTACTGCCTTCCCAACAGATTATTTTCCTAGGAGCCAAACTGGACACAGAAACTCAAATGGCCTACCTCACAGAGGAAAAACAACAGCAGTTACCAGAGTACTTCAAAGGCCTAGCAAAGCTCTCCCAGCTGACTGCAAGGAAAATCCTGCAGGCCCTGGGGTTCATGGCATCTTGTATTCTTCTGATACCTTTGGCAAGACTTCATATGAGAAAGCTGCAATGGTAATTAAAAAGCTTATGGTCCCAACACAGCCAAAGCCTAGAGGATGTAATCCCACTCATTCCATGTCTGCAAAAAGAATTTTTGTGGTGGGCTCAAGCAAGTCAGTTAAACAAAGGCCTGTCTTTCAACAGACCTCAAGCAGGTCAAATGATTACAACAGACTCCTCAGATCATGGATGGGGGGCGCACATGGAAGGCAGATGCATTCAAGGTCTATGGACACCAAGGGAAAGACATCTCACATAAACCAAAAAGAGATGTTGGCAGTGATACATGCAGTCGACACTTTCGAAAAATCACTACAACAAGGACATTTGCTATTAAGGACAGACAACACCACTGTCATGTGGTATATAAACAAGCAGGGAGGCACTCATTCTTATCCCCTCTGCAGACTAACAATGATTCTCTGGGAAAAATCCCTGAGTCTGAAGATACATTTGCAATCCCAGTTTGTGCCAGGCAAGGACAATGTACTGGCGGACAAGCTGAGCAGAAATTTCTTGGATCCACACGAATGGATGCTGCATCCCCACATTTTCTCACAAATAACAAAGGCATGGGGAAGACCGGATGTACATCTCTTTGCTTCTCACCTGAATCATCACCTGGAAAAGTTCTGCACAAGGACCCACCATCCTCTAGCCTGGAAAACGGATGCTCTCTCCTTCAGCTGGAATTCCCTAAAAATTTACGCATTCCCTCCTCTGCCTCTGCTGACCAAGGTGATACTGAAGATCAAAGCAGAACAACCAACAGGCATTTTGATAGCTCCAGACTGGCCAAGGCAACACTGGTACCCATTGCTGTTGAGCATAACTCGGACCAAACCGTGGCCTCTGCCCCTATGGCCCCTGCTTCTAACACAACACAATTACAGGACTGTCCATCAAAACCTGAAAACATTGCATCTGACAGCCTGGAGGTTACCATGACTCCTTCCGCTATCTCTTTCCAAAAAAGTTCAAGAGATCTTACTGGAAGCACGCAGACCTTCCACCAGAAACACCTATTCAGCCAAGTGGAAGAGATTCAGCATCTGGAATGCCAACAGGGGTCAGGATACAACATTACTGAGTATACCTCAGATATTGGAATACTTGGCAGAAATGTTTCATACTGGACTCTCATATTCTTCTATAAAGATTCACGCCTCAGCAATCTCAGCAAAATACAATTGTGATCCACCAGTGTTTTCACATCCTTTCCTAAGACAGTTCCTAAGAGGGATAAAGAATATCAAACCTCCCAGAAAACAGCCAATACCTGCATGGGACCTCAATTTCGTTTTGGAAAAATTAACTCTTCCTCCTTTTGAGCCAGCAGCAACTTCAGAAATGCAATTTCTATCATGGAAAACGTTTTTTCTATTGGCAGTCACCTCTGCAAGAAGAGTCTCGGAGATACAGGCACTCATGGCAGTACCTCCCTTCCTCATTTTTCATCAGGACAGAGTTTCTCTTAAGAACCAATCCTACATTCATGCTAAAAGTAATTTCCAGGGTGTCTCTAAATCAAGCTATTCACCTGCCTACTTTCTTCCCCAATCCTCAAAACAGGGGGGAAAAACTGCTGCATACTTTGGACATACACAGGTAACTACGCTACTACTTGGACAGAACTAAGGCCACCAGAAAGTCTGACCAACTGTTTGTAGCCTATGCTGCTGGAGTACAAGGAAAAGCAATCTCCAAACAAACAATTTCAAAATGGATTGGACACTGCATCAGATTCTGCTATTCTTTCCATGGAAAAGATGTGCCAGCCAATATTAGGCCACATTCCACCAGAGCTATAGCCACATCCACAGCTTTCCTAAGAGGAGTGGCTACAAAGGACATTCTAGAGGCTGCTACATGGAGCTCCGTGCATACATTTACCAAGCACTACAACCTGCCCTTATACTCCAGATCCTGAGCAGGCTTTGCTTCGGCAGTCCTGCAGGGCATTTTAGCTACACCATCCCTTTCTTAGTTCCATCCACCCCCAGCTTGGCTATGGTATTCAACCCATATGTTATGACTGCAGTTGCATTCTTGAAGGACATAGTACAGTTTTGTACCTACCATAAATGTAGATGTCCGATAGATATGCAACTGCAGTCGGATTTTCCCACCCTCCTACCCCTCTGCAACTTTCTTTATGGGTCCACTACCCCTATCCCTATTAGCTGGGGGTATCTCCTATGGTGTATCTGTTTATTACTGTTGTGCATGTCTGGAATTGTTTATCCATTCACCAAATTTAGCCTTCCTAGGAGGGCACCTGGCATCTGGGGCAAGAAACACTGAAGAAGATGGCGTCGGCCAATGCCTATATACTCCAGCCGTTCTGACGTCGGAGAGGAGGCGACACCTGCCGACGCCGGACCCAGACTTTGGAATCCGGCCGACCGAGGGCTGCCTGAGGCAGGACAACCCATATGTTATGACTGCAGTTGCATATCTATCGGACATCTACATTTATGGTAGGTACAAAACTGTACTTTCTTGCTTTAACCGATGTCAGAAAAAGTTAATAATTGTCTTGACTGTGGAAAGCAAATACCTCAGAGATTTTCATTCTTACTGTGTCACCTGTTTAGGCCCAGACCACGACGTTCCTCACTGTTGGTTTTGTGTCCTGTTCAACGCCTGAACTATTCGTTGTCGGGCTATCTTTGTCGTTAAATTCTTTTGCTCTCATTTTTTGTATTCCGAAATGGCTTCGATAAGCCATCCGACTACCAATCTTCCGAAAAAAACCATAAGGATAAAGACCGAGACAGACCACATAGGTCCAAAACTGCCGACGCTTCCGTTAAGCTAGTCGCCAGTCCGCCGGTACTCAGTGAGGCGCTTTTGCAGCCCCTGATACCCGCTTCTACAGATTCACAGGCCTCTACTGAGACCCATTCGGAGTCCGGTATGCCACGAGATGCTTCTTCAACTATGGAACCTGCGGATGTCTCTACCTTGGATGGGGCTGGAGCCGCTTCTGAGGGTGTATTCAGACCTTCTTATGTTAGTATTAAACAGACTACTTAATTTCTGAATAAAACTACCGAATTTCTCAGGCCAGAGTTCGCACTACACCTAGGAAACGGACGACCAAAGCGCATTCTCCGGCTTCCATGCCACAGAAACAATGCTTAGAATGGCTAAAGACCTTGTTACTTTAATTAGGGGAAGCCAGCCTTCCCCCTCTAAAAGACAAAAATTGATTTTCCTTCCGATTCTACATATCATGAGTCCGATGACTCTGACCCCTCAGATTACCAGGATATACCCTTATCTACCTATGAGGATTCAGATGCAGAGGATTCCATTCCCTCTGCCTCCCCCCCAGAGGACTTTTCTTTCGGTGAAATCCTGCATACCCTCAGAGAGCATTTCCGCTGGGAGTGCCAGAACTACCCACAGTCCAAAAAGAGACTCGGGGAATTTTTAAACTTGCCTCAGCACAGGCCTCTAGCAATCCACCCTGTTATGGAAATTGTAGATGTTGCCTTCATGGAATTCAGTTTTATCCCAATACTTTTGCTACCAGCTCCTAGAAAGCCTTACAGGTACTACAGAGTACCTGACTCTCACAAATTTCATTTAAAAATCCCACTGCGGATCCAGAGACCATTTCCCAGGGACCTATAGGTATTAAGGCTACTACAAACAAAAACCCTATCCCTTCGGACAGGGATTCTAGGGCTTTAGACAGATGGGGGAAGAAGCTATATATCTCTGCATCTCTTTGCCATCAGGGCTTTAAATTGCCAGTTTCACATGTTGAAGTACCAGCAGCATATTATGGACCTAATTAACAAAAAATGATGTTGATTCCTGATTGTGCAGAACATAAAGATTTATAAGAGTTAATGCATTCTACAAACCAAGTTGGAAAACATACTTTGCAGTGTGGTTTTGATGCCTTAGAAGCATCTTGCAGGGCTGCTGTCACTGGGTTTGTTCTTAGAAGGCATGCTTGGCTGAAGGAACAAATCTTGCCAGACCATGTCAAAGCAAAATTACTAGATGCTCCATTAAACCAAGAATGTTTGTTTGGCACTAAAGCAGAAGTTGTTCTTAAAAAGATGAAGGAAAAAGCTAAATCTATGCAAACTGTTAAAGATTTCCTACAGGTACAGCCACATTGGCCTTCAAAAAACTGGCCCTTTCCAGTCCCTCCCAGACTTTCTCAGTCCAAACCCAGGGGCAGCAGCAGACTGTAGTCTTAGGGTATGCACTGATCTAAACAATGGAGTGCTCCCAACTCAAAAACAGGGAGTGGTAAGCCACCCTCTTATGGAAAAAGTTCACCATGACTTGTCCTTTATCCTTCCCAGCCATGCCCAGGTACTTGCACCCCTAGGAGGAAAACTCGCCCTGCATGCCAAAAACTGGGAGTATGTTACCCAGGACAGATGGGTCTTAAACATTGTATCCCAGGGATACAGATTCTACTTTCACCCACTGCCAACCTCAAGCGGATTGCCAGACCTCCCCCCAAACCAGTGGGTGGAAGCCCAAAAGCAAGTACTTTCTCTTCTCAGTATCAGGGCTATTCAACCTGTTCCAACAGAGCAAAGGGGACAGGGTTTCTACTCCAGACTCTTTCTAAATGTCCAGAAAAGAAAACTCTTGGCGCCCTATCCTTGATCTGTTAAGTCTCAACACCTTCCTGGTGGCACCAAAATTCAAAATGCTTACTGTCCAACAGCTGCTTCCTATGCTAGCCAAGGACTGCTGGCTAGTCACCCTAGACTTAAAGGAAGCTTATCTGCACATCCCCATAAGGGAATCTTGCAGGAAATAGCTACGTTTCAGGGCAGGCTCTATGCACTATCAGTTCTCTGCACTTCCCTTTGGCTTATCTACTGCGTCCAGGGTATTCACAAAGTGCTTGACTCCAGCCATTGCATACTACAGGCAGAGAAAAATTCAAATTTATCCGTACTTGGACGATTACCTTATTCAGACGGACAGTCAGGAATTGCTACTTCAGCACCTAACATTTGTAAAGAGACACCTAACTTCTCTGGGGTATACCATCAACAAAAAGAAATCACATCTGGTACCCAGCCAAAAAATTGTATTCCTGGGAACAAGCCTGAACACAACTTCCCAGATGACATTCCTCACTCCAGAAAAACAGGTTTATTTGACAAACTACTTCAAACTACTGGCCACCCAAATCCAGCTGTCTGCAAGAAAAATACTGCAAGCCCTAGGGTTCAAGGCCTCATGCATTCTCCTAATTCCATATGCAAGACTGCATATGAGGAAACTTCATTGGTACTTAAAAAGTCTCTGGTGTCAACATTCTCAGGACCTGGAAACAGTGATTCCTATCATTCCTTGCCCAAGGACAGAGTTCCTTTGGTGGGCAGTTAGGCCTGCTGCCACAACAAGGGACTCCCTTTCACTCAACCCCCCGCCGCCCAAACCCTGACAACAGACGCATCAGACTATGCATGGGGGGCTCACATGGTAGGTAAATGCATTCAAGGCAAATGGTGCCCAAAACAAATGCACCTGCATGTCAATCAAAAAGAAATGTTAGCTATACGGAATGCACTGACAGCCTTCCTTATTCTTCCAGGACAACTCTTGGTAAAGACAGACAGCACCACAGTTATGTGGTACAGAAACAAGCAGGGGGGGAACTCATTCCAACCCACTCTGCAGGTTAGCCATGGCTCTGTGGAACACAGCCTTGAGCAATCAAGTGCACCTGCAAACTCAATTCCTGCCAGGTAAACAAAATTCACTGGCAGACGTCTTAACCAGAAATCTAATGGACCCACACGAGTGGAAACTGGAACCCTACTCATTCAAGCTTCTAATCCACAGGTGGGGGACACCAGAGGTGGACCACTTTGCTTCCCCCCAGAACCATCATTTGAGCAAATTTTGCACCAGAACTTCCCACAGCCAAGCATGGAAAGTGGCTGCCCTATCCTTTACATAGGAAAACCTCTCAATCTATGCCTTTTCCCCCCTCTGCCCCTCCTCGAAAGTACTACTCAAGATCAAACAGGACAGGCCAAGGACAACCCTGATTGCACCAGACTGGCCACTCCAGCACTAATACCCACTTTTACACAGTCTGACACCAGTGCCACCCTGGCACCTGCATCAGTCCCCTTCCCTGCTGTCCCAGCAGGAGGGCCAGATTTTGCATTCTCAGCTGCAAACCCTGAACCTAGCAACCTGGCTCATTCCATGAATACATCACCAGCAACCCTCAGCAAACAGGTGCTGGATGACATCCTTGAGGCCAGGAGGCCTAGTACTAGGAAATCCTATTCAGAAAAGCGGAAAAGATACTGTTCTTGGAGCCAGTCGGAGGGAATGGACACAACCATGCCCACCTTACCTGAAATCTTAGATTATCTAGCAGAACTGCTCCACAAAGGCCTTATCCTTCTCTTCTATTAAGATTCATGCCTCTGGCATCTCAGCTCATTACAATACTGAGCCACCCCTCTTCTTTCAACCTCTGGTCAAACAGTTCTTGAGAGGAGCTAACAATTTAAAACCCCCGAGGAGGGCTCCCACTCCAGCCTGGGACATTGACTTTGTACTAGAGAAGCTCACGCTTCCCCTCTTTGAGCCTGCTGCTTCAGCAGAGTTAAAATTCCTCTCTTGGAAAAACAGACTTACTTCTAGCCATCACTTCAGCAAGAAGGGTGTCTTAGTTGCAGGCCCTTATGGCTGTGGGACCCTTCATCATCTTCCATGCGAACAGGGTTTCCTTCAGGACTTAACCTATCATTTATGCCCAAGGTGATATCCAGTGTGGCTTTAAACCTATCCATCCGTTTACCAACCTTTTCCCTTAATCCTCAGAACGAAGGGGAAAGGATCCTGCACTCAGGTTCTACCATGACAGGACTAAACCTTTCAGAAAATCTGACCAGCTGCTAGTCAGCTTTGCTGCAGGGGCAGAGGGCAAGGCTATTTCAAAGCAAACCATCTCCAAATGGATAGCACACTGCATCAATTTCTGCTACAAACACCATGGAAAACCTACCCCACAGGGAATCGGAACCCATTCCACGAGGGCTACCTCACCCTCTACAGCATTTCTCAGGGGAGTCCCTACCAGGGACATCCTGGAAGCTGCAACCTGGAGTTCTGTACACACCTTCACCAACATTACCAGTTGCCTATCTTTTCTAAATCCACAGGTGGATTTGCTACAGCAGTCTTGCAAGGCCTGCTAGCCAGCCCTAATACTTCTTGACTGCCTCCACCCTTCCTCAGCTTTGGGAATCAACCCAAGTGTGATGACTGCAACAGTGAAACACGAAGAACATAGTACAGTTGTGTACACTTACCATAAATGTTCGAGTGTATTCACTGTTTCAGTCCTGGTTACCCTCCCTCCAGCCCCTAGACTTTTATATACTTTCTACCTATTCTCTTTTTTTTTGGCCATATCTTATGGCAATGGTATTTACTTTTTACTGGAGGTGTTCCACACCATGTAATTGCTTCCTATTTTGGGGGCTGCTGACATCTGGGGCAAGAACAACTGATGTAATGGCGTTGGCTGCATGTTTTATACCCCTGACGACCTGACATCATTGAAAAGGTGACAGCATCTGACGCAGAAATCCCAAGACTCTGATATTCAGGCCAACTGAGTGCTACCTGCAGGCAAATAACCGTAAGTGTGATGACTGCAACAGTGAATACACTTGAACATCTACATTTATGGTAAGTGTACACAACTGTACTTAGGTTCATAGGTTGGTACTAGGCTATTGGCCCTAGGGCCTATACAAGCCTAGCCATAGCAATTCCCTGGTTATGTCCACATTATTTACTTCCCTGGACCCCTGTCTATTAGGGCGACTGATGTGATTCCCAGGGTGAATTTCCTATCTCCCATCCAGTTGTCAAGGTTCCTTCTGAAGAGGGCCAAAGAGGCGCTCTGCTTGACATGTATGGGCAGTCTATTCCAGAGTATGGGGAGTCTCTGGGTCAGGAACCTATCCCTTTAACATGCCTTGTTCATTGTGATGACGATGTTTAGTTCTTTGGAGCGTGTGGCTCTGAGGGATTGGGATTTCTTTAGGTGGAGCATGTCCAACACATCAGGGTTTGACATGACCTTGTAGGTTAAGCAGAGGTCGCTTCTGAGTAAGGCGATATGCGACAGAGTATACCTGGAGTTTTTTTTTTTAGAGGGTCGGCTTAGGGCATCTGCTTTAGCCCTGTGATTCTTTTAGTGAAATATTTCTGAGGCCTTTCCGACTGTTGTAGATGTTTTGTGAGGTACATACCAAATGGGGTGTTGTACTCTATAATGGGTCTAATGAGGGACGAGTACAGTAGGACAATGACCTCCTTTTTTCTGGATGAAAAGCTCTTTGTGATGAGGTGTGCCACATAGAAGGATTTCCTCACTGTTGTGGCGATGTGGTTATCGAAGGTGAGACAACTGTCCACCTGTTTTCCTAAAGCTCTCATCACACTTTCAGTGTTTAGGGTATTGCCACCTATGTGGTAGTTCATGGGTATGTGTTTTTTTCCAAAGGGGATAACTGTACAATGTTAAGTTGTCAATCTCGCCTTCATTCTTGCTGGATGGGTTCGGAGCCAATCCTCGGCTCCGACTCGGCCAGTACTAAAGCTCGAGAGCTATTTCCACTGGCTCGAGGCTCTCCTATATCCCACAATGCTAGGCGGTAAATACCCAGATCTCGTTTGCCGCTTTAGCTACGAGGTGCTTGTTTCTACCGGCTCTGCAGGTTAGTGACTTTTTATAGTTAACCACGAACAAAAAGGACTTTACAAACTGTCGAAACACTCAAAGCGGAAGATTAGAGCCACGAGTTAGACTGATTGTTATGTAAAAACCATATAGTTAAAAATGTATATATTTGCAGAAAACAGTTTTATTTAGTGCTTTCGGAAGCATCAATACGTTTCCTTCTTCAGATTACAAACAAACACTCCAACCAACAACCAAAAGGCCATTTTATAAAACCAAATGAAAAAGTCATATGATAAATATTAGCCTATAAGGCTACTTAGCCTAAATTAACTAATTCATGTCTTAAAATCAATTATAACTGTCTTATAAGAATATATAGGTAAATGCCCCATAAAAATATTGGGCATTCGCCATATTAGAATGACAATATAGCTGTTGTGAAATAAAATACATTAAAAACACATTTAAAAATTTTTTTTGGATACTACAAAACAACGTGAAATAGACCAAATTAGGTCTATTTCTGGAGGTGGAGGAATTATGTTGGCAGATTAGAACTGCAGCCTCATTTTCCCCAGGCCTCAATGAGCAGCTTTCTATTACAAGTATTTTAAAAAAGCTTGCTCTGAAAAGATAACCATCTGTTTAGAAATACTTCTTTCGTCATTTTTTAATAAAGTGGTTCATTATTGTGCAATGAACACACATTTGGATGCGTTAAGAGTTTCTGTTTTTTGAAGCCTTAGGTTCAAGTTCACAAGTACCCACTGCCTTTAGATGATTTAGTCCTGCTGCATCAAAGGGAATTGGCTAATTTAGTCTATTTCACATTGTTTTGTAGTATCCAAAAAATTTTTTTAAATGTGTTTTTAATGTTTATTTTATTTCACAACAGCTATATTGTCATTCTAATATGGTGAATGCCCAATATTTTTATGGGGCATTTACCTATATATTCTTATAAGACAGTTATAATTGATTTTAAGACATGAATTAGTTAATTTAGACTAAGTAGCCTAATAGGCTAATATTTATCATATGACTTTTTCATTTGGTTTTATAAAATGGCTTTTTGGTTGTTGGTTGGAGTGTTTGTTTGTAATCTGAAGAAGGAAACGTATTGACGCTTCCGAAAGCGCTAAATAAAACTGTTTTCTGCAAATATATACATTTTTAACTATATGGTTTTTACATAACAATCAGTTTAACTCGTGGCTCTAATCTTCCGCTTTGAGTGTTTCGACTTTTTATAGTTATAAAACTTCAAAATCCCCTTATTTTTTCTTAGAATAGTTTCTTAACAGTTTATTAGTTATCTATCCCTACTTTCCTTCAGGTACCCCTAATTGTTTTTCCCGTTTATCCCCTGTTAATTTCCTTAGGCCTTCGGGCCCTCCTCTCTTCCCCTTAGTCATACTTATTGTGAGAGTGGTTGGATTATTTTCCCCTTTCTTTAAAGGTGTGTCTGTGTTTCACAGTTCTTTAGGATGTCTAAAGACTCTAAGGTCTCAGGCTTTAAGAAGTGTGACTCGTGCTGTCAGAAAATGTCTCTGACAGACGGTCACACTTCTTGTGTATATTGCCTGGGACCTTTGCACCTGCAGGACTCTTGTTCTGTCTGCCACGCTTTCAGTCCAAGAGTCCTGCAGGAACGCAAAAATAAGTTGATACTTCGAGGCTTATTAAAGCCTGGAGGCTCGCTGACCCAGACTGCGTCAGGAAAACCTTCCAAGCCTTCCAAGCGTTGGCTCCAGCTTCGGAGCCGTCTGCTGGTGGCTCTAAGGCTGCTTCGACATCGACTCTGTCTGGAGCCGTTGTTTCGAAGACTAAAGCGGTTACTTCGGCTCCGGCTGGAGCCGAGAGGTCCGAGACTCTGACGGCTCCGATAGTTTTGTCGGAGCCATCTACTAGAAAGAGGTCTAGATCCCCATCCATTGGCTTTATCCACTCGGCCCCGGGATCTCCACTCTTATCAGAGAGGAGCCATAGGTCCCACTCCTCTCGGTCCTCCAGACTGTCCAACCACGACTTAGAGAGGGTGGTGAGCAGACTTCTCAAGTCCCAGGCACTGGCCCAAATACTACATAGCCCTACCCAATGGTCAGTGGCTATACCCATCCCTTCCTCAGTTCCTCCTCCGATTCCCATGAGTTCGGAGCTGGAGCTTCTCGGAGCCATGACTGTCGGTGCATCGGAGCTGATACTTCCACTTTCGGCTCCGTCGTCGGCTCCGATCTCCTCCTTGGAGGGATCTGGGCGCCGGGCTTCCCTCGTCGGCTCCGAGGGGGCGAGTGGCATCGGACCCTTGTCCGAGCCCGTTCTCCCTCTCGGAGCTTCGGCGCTGGTGAGCTTGGCCCCGACATCGGCCTCGGAGCCGTCTCTTTCGGTGCCGGGAGGAGTCCTCGTCTCTTCAGAATGGAGATCTTCAGCCCCGCTTGATCGGGGCACCTTCGAGGTCATGCGGAGCGTGCTAGACCCGGTGTCTGCTCCACGGTCGGCTCCCTCAGCTCCTCCCTCTACAGTGCCTGCGATGGTCTCTACCCACCCTCTCGTCCCAGACCGTAGAGAGCCAACATCTCAAGTTTCCCCACTGGGAATATTCTCCTCTTCCGAGGCTTCTCCTGATCCTTTAGGGGAACCCCCTCGAAAGAAACAATGCAAGAGGAAGCATATTGACTCCCCCGAGTCTATCACCTCGGATACCGACTTGGATGAGTCTGAAGGGTCCCCACGGTCCTCCTCTGAGGATGTCTCTTTTTCAGACATCCTTGAGATCCTTAAACAGAGGGGGAACTGGTCCACCCTTAACCCTTCAGAGGACGAGTCGGTCTACCTTGAGGCTTTTGGCTCTCGCCCTTTCACCTCCTGGGTATCTCTTCCCTTTGACCCCCTCATGGAAGTGGTGGCAAGGAAGGCGTGGACAGCCCCTGATACGGTGGAACCTACCCCACGAAGGCCGTCCAAATTTATTACAGCTCCTAAGGACAAAGAATTCTTATCCAAGGGCGTCTCTGTTGATGCTATGGTGGTGGCTGCAGCCACTAAGAAGGAATTAGCTGATCCTTCGGTACCTATCCATCCTCCTAATAAGGAATCTAGGACTATGGATAGGTACGGTAAGTGGATGTTCTCCTCGGCGACCTTTGCTATGCGTTCGCTGAACTACTTGTGTCACTTCACCCGTCTTCAGAGAGTTATGATCAAGGAAATGGGTGATGCTTTGCAGAATCCAACAACTGAGGGGTTTCGAGATAAAATGAACTCCCAGTTGGCAACCCTGAATTCAATCGTCATCTCCTCCATGCGGCTTCTTTCTTATGCGGCCGATGGGGCGAGTAGGGCCGCTGGCCCAGGTGTAGCTTTACGACGTCACGCCTGGATGCGGCTTTGTAACTTTGCGGACCCTTTCAAGGCGTCCTTCACCAATTCCCCTTTTGATGGTACAGTGTTGTTTGGACCTCAGGTGAAGGACACGTTGACTAGGTGCGAACAGGATGGCAAGACTCTCTCTGCCATGGGAGTCCGGTTTTCTACCCCTTCTAGACCGTATCCCAAGGGTCAGAAGGGGGGGAAAATGTGGTTCCGCAAATCACAGGGAGTCTCGCCTGATGCACAGAGTCAGTTCCCCTCTAGAGGCAGAGGGGGGAACAACAATAGACGCCGCCCTAGGGGCAGGGGGGGGTCCGCAAAATCAAGGTAGCAGAGAGACACTCTCTGACAAACCTTTTCAGCATCCCTGAGAAGCTGCCCGACTGTCCACCTTCGGAGACAGTCGGGGGAAGGTTATCACTGTATCCAGAAGCCTGGCTTTACCTCACTGAAGACAAATGGGTACAGTCGATTATATCCGAGGGTTACAAAATTCCCTTTGTCCACATCCCATCTCAACCAAAAGGGCCCCCTCCAGACGTTCCACCCGGTCTAAGGGAACAAGCAGCGCTAGAAATATCAAAGCTGCTGTTAAAAAGAGCTATCCAGCCAGTCCTGGTAGACAAGCAAGGATCCGGAATCTACTCCAAATTCTTTTTGGTTCCAAAAAAGACAGGGGACTGGAGACCAATATTGGATCTCAGCAGACTAAACAAGTTTATAAACAAAACAAAATTCCGGATGGTCACGCTTCAGTCCATTCTACCCTTCTTGGGTCAGGACAATTGGATGTGCTCAATAGACCTTCAGGATGCGTACTATCATATCAAGATGCACAGATGCTCCAGAAGGTTCCTCCGCTTCCGGCTGGGAGCCAGTCACTATCGGTTCAGAGCCCTGCCCTTTGGACTCACTACAGCCCCCCCCCCCCGAGTGTTCACCAAATGCATGGCAGTGGTCACGGCTCATCTGAGACGACAAGGATTCCAGGTGTTTCCATATTTAGACGACTGACTCCTTACCGCTACCACCAGGCGTCAACTTCTCATATCCAGAGACTACACCATTCATACTTGTCAAGCTCTAGGCATTTCCATAAATTTCGAAAAATATGCCTTGTTGCCTTGTCAGGCTATTACCTTTATAGGCGCCACCTTAGACGCAATTCATCTTTCCGCAAAACTAACAGAGCAAAGAGTATCAGATATCCGCAGACATGTTCACATTCTTCTTCAATGCGACAGGATCAAAGCCAGGTGTGTCTTGAAGGTTTTAGGTCTCATGGCAGCTGCCATTACACTTCTTCCCCTAGCCCGCTTTTACATGCAGATCCTCCAGTGGATGCTGTTTTCTCAGTGGTCCTTCCAACAGCTCCCAATGTCTCACAGTATTCTGCTGACCCAGTCATGCAAGAAGCATCTATCTTGGTGGATGACCTCTGCTCAAGTTCTTCAGGGCAGATCATTCGTCCCCCCCCCCTCCGGTTGCCACGGTGACGAAGGACGCCTCCCTGATCGGGTGGGGGGGGCATTGTCAGGGCAGGACAGTCCAGGGCACATGGCAACCTTTCGAAAGCCATTTGCACATAAATGTCCTGGAGATGAGAGCAGTACTTTTAGCGTTGCAAGCCCTTCAGCACTCTCTTCCCACTGGGACTATTGCAGTTCTGACAGACAATATGTCTGTAGTATGGTACATCAACAAACAGGGCGGAACCAAGTCTTATCCCTTATGTTGAGAGGCACTCAGACTTTGGCAGTGGGCGATCTCATCTCAGTGGTTTCTGATAGCATCGCATATCCCCGGGAAGTCCAACGTGATAGCGGACAAGTTGAGCAGGGCCATACTCATACCACACGAATGGTCTCTTAAACAGTCAGTGCTAGAAGAAATCTTTCAGAAATGGGGCCGACCTTGCTGCGATCTTTTTGCTACTCCCCAACACAGCAATGTGTCACGATTTCTTCACCCTTTTTCCCCTACCAGGTCAACCCGCCAGGGACGCTCTAGTCCACGATTGGCCCCAGGGACTTCTGTGTGCTTTCCCCCCCCTTTCCACTGATCTCTCAAGTAATTCAGAAAGCTACCGCATTGAGAGTCGACATGATCCTCATTGCTCCTTACTGACCTCGTCAGATATGGTTTCCGTTGCTTCAACTATTTCTGTTGGAGCAGCCTTGGCATCTGGATCCAGTGCCAGATCTTTTGACCCATCAATCGGGTCAGCTGCACCACTCCCTCCCATCTCTCAACCTCACAGCTTGGTTGCTCCGCTTCCTACCCTAGCCAGGCTTCCCTTAATTTCCCATTCAGTCCGTAACATCCTTATAGCCTCCCACAAGTCTCCTACAAGAAGGATTTACAATAGCAATTGGAAACGTTTTTCCTTCTGGGCAGCAACTAATAACATAGACCCTTTCACTGCACCTATCCAGTCTATTTTAGACTTCCTGGCAGAACTTTTTCACTCAGGTTCTTCTTCGTCTACTATTAGAGTCCAATTGGCGGCTATATCTAATTTCCATGTAGGCTTTTCAGACTCCAGCATCATGTCCCACAAACTTTGCAAAGCCTTTCTAAAAGGTATCTTTTTGCTTAAGCCCCCAATTAGAGACCCCCCACCATAGTGGGACTTAAATTTGGTTCTAGCCTCCTTGATCCCCCTTGAACCGGCTTCCTGCTCTCTGAAATTGCTTTCATGGAAAACCCTTTTTCTAGTAGCCATAACATCAGCTAGACGGGTATCTGAACTTCATGCTCTTTGCAGTCGTCCTCCATATTTAGTTTTCCACAGAGACAGGGTGTCCCTTCGGACCAACCCTTCCTTTTTACCCAAGGTTTCTTCTGAGGCGAATCTGAATCAGACAATCGACCTTCCAGTTTTCTTCCCTAATTATTCCAACAAGGCAGAACAAAAGTTACATTTCCTAGATGTTCATCGCCAGCTTCGTTATTATTTGGATAGGACAAAACGGTTTAAGAAGTCTAACCAGCTGTTCCTGTCTTATGCGGAAGGCAAGATGGGCCTTCCAGTTTCCAAAGTGTCCCTTTCGAGATGGCTGGCCTCTGTAATTTCCTTCATTTATGAACTCAGACACCAAAAGCTACCATCATGACCTAGAGCTCATTCAACCAGGGCGTTAGCTACGTCAGTAGCATTTCAAGACAGACTGCCCATAGATTCCATCTGTCAAGCAGCTACATGGGCTTCTCCTCATACCTTTATCTCACATTATAAATTGGATATGGCCTCCAGAAACCGGGCTAACTTTGGTTCCACCGTACTCAAGAGTCTGTTCCGATGAGCCACCCAGGATAAGGGTGCTAGGGACGCGGTACCATCCAGCAAGAATGAAGGTGAGATTGACAACTTAACATTGAGAAGTTATGTACCTAAGATAACGTTCCATGTTAGTTGTCTTCTTCTCGCCTTCTTTCTTGCGTCCCACCCTCCATCCCCCTAGCCTGGACAGACCGAGAGGATCCTTGGGATCTTTTATCTTCCACAGCGTCAACCACCTCTATTGCCCCTGATTGATAGTTCTACAGGTAGTTTCTATAGAGGTGGATTTCATTTTTCTCTGTCTCTAGGAGACCAGCACTGCTATACTTTCAGCTATCAAACGAGATCTGGGTATTTACCGCCTAGCATTGTGGGATATAGGGGAGCCTTGAGCCGGTGGAAATAACTCTCGAGCTTTAGTATTGGCCGAGTCGGAGCCGAGGATTGGCTCCGAACCCATCCATCAAGAAAGAAGGCGAGAAGAAGACAACTAACATGGAACGTTATGGTAGGTACATAACTTCTTATTTCTTGGCATTGAGCTTGAATCCATGACTATGGCACCAAGCATTTGTTTCTGTAAGGCTCTTTTGTAGGATATCTACATAATTTGGGGAATTGATAATGGCTCCCAGTTTGCAGTCATCTGCGTACTTTGTTAGCCAGAGTCCCTTAGTGTTGGCCTGTACTTCAGAGAAGTAGATGCCAAACAAGAGCGGTCCCAGGACTGAACCCTGAGTACTCTACTTGTCACTTGTCTGGAGCTGGATCTGGAATCGGATATTTTTACAGTGTCTGTCTGTCAGAAAGCCAATTGGCAACCCATCGAGTGATGTAGGGATTAATGCCTAGCTTAGTAAGTTTCCCTATGATTCCAGAGTGGGGGATGGTGTCAGAGGCCTTGGCGAGGTCTAGATAACATTTACATAGATTACATTTGGATAATCTGCTGGCAGGTTGCCCTCAGTCGGCCTGATTAACAAAGTCTTGGGTCCTACGTCAGTTGCTGTCCCTTCTTCCATGACATCATGCAGCCGATGCCATTACGGCAGTCTTTCTTGCCGCATGGTGCCCGAAGCAGAAGCAGTTCACAAGTGCCGGTCGGCCGACTTCTGAAATTTTCGTTTTCGAGTTTCAGATCCGAAGTCTTCAACTAAAAAGCTAAGTACCCCTTTGGGGAAACTTTTTCTTGCTCCTTACCGATGTCAGTAAAAGTAAATAATTGCATTACTTTTGGGAAGCAAATACCTCATAAGGATTTTCATTTGTACTGTATTCATTGCCTAGGCCCTGACCACAACATACCTTGCTGTCGGTTTTGTGCTTTATTTAATCAACGCACTATCAAACGTCAGTACATTTTTGCTTCTAAATATTTTGGCTCACGCTTTAATTATCCAGAAATGTCATCGGTTAGCAATCCGACTACCGGAATACCTAAAAAACGCAAAGAAAAAGGCAGACAGGCCGTTGAGGTCCAAAACTGCCGACAATGCTTCTCCTAAGCCAGTCACCAGTTCGCCGATACTCAGTGAAGTGCTTTCGCAGCCCCTGATACCTGCTTCTTCTGATTCGCAGGCCTCTACTGAGACCCATTCGGAGTCCAGTATACCATGAGATGCTTGGGTTATGGAACCCACGGATGTCTCTGGCTTGGATGGGTCCGGAGCTGCTGTGCAGGCACCGGCTTCTGAGGGTGTTTTCAGGCCTACAGATTTGTATATTAGACCGGCGCCATCTTCAAAACTAAGGCCAAAATCTAGACCTATGCCTAAAAATCCAACGCCTGGGCCACGTGTGCAGGCCCCTTTGCCTAAAAAACAAATGATCAAAATGGCTGAAGATTTAATTACTCTGATCAGGGGTAGCCAACCCCCCCCCCCTTCTAAGAGGCCTAGGCAAGACATTGATTATGAATTTTCCGAACAGGATTCTATTTCTTCTGACTCTTCTAATGAACAAGAATTGTCTATACCTACTTATGAGAACTCTGATGCAGAAGATTCCATTCCTTCTACTTCTCCCCCTGAGGATTTTTCTTTTGGGGAAACTTTACGTACCTTAAGGGAACATTTCCACTGGGAAAGTCGGGCTTTTTCAGAATCTAAAAAGAGACTTGGGGATTTTCTTCTTTCTCCTCTGCATAGGCCTTTGGCTATATATACCTCCTGTTCTAGACATTGTTGATGATGTTTTTTTTTCAGAATCTAGTATGGCTCCTGATTCTCTGCCTCCAGCTCCTTGTAAGCCAGACAAGATACTACAGGGTTCCTGACTCCCACAAATTCCTTTTCAAAAATCCTGTTGCAGGTCCTGAAACCATTTCTCAGGGTCCCAAGGGCATTAAGGCTTCTGCTGCTAAAAATCCTACCCCTACTGATAGAGATTCCAGGGTGCTGGATAGATGGGGTAAGAAGGTTTTCACTTATGCAACCTTGGCAATCAGGGCTTTAAACTGTCAATTTCATATACTAAAATATCAACAGCATATCATGGGACTGCTTAAACAAAAAATGTTAATTTCTGACTGTGTGGAAAATAAAGATTTACAGGATTTATTGCATTCAGCTGAACAAGTTGGAAAACATACTTTGCAGTGTGGTTTTGATTACTTGTAGGCCTCTTGCAGGGCTGGTGTAACTGGCTCTGTGCTAAGAAGGCATGCTTGGCTCAAAGAGCAAAATCTGCCTGATCATGTTAAAGCAAAATTGTTGGATGCTCCTTTACAACAGGACTGTCTCTTTGGTAATGAGGCTGAAGAGGTTTTAAAAAAGATGGAAGGTAAAGCTAAATCTATGCAAACTGTGAAAGATTTCTTACAACTGCAGCCTCCAAGGTTTAGTAGGCACTGGCCTACTAAGAACAGGTCCTTTCCAGTTCCTTCGAGAGCCACTCGAGTCAGACCCAAACATTCCAAAGGCTCCAGGTTTCAGTCACAAGGGACTTTTAGAACAAAACAATGGGGTGCCTCCTCTTCCAAATCTGGAAACAACAAGGCACCTCCCTATGGTAAGCAGTCTTAGTGACTTCCCTTTACACTTACCAAGCACTTACCTTTTAGCTGCACCTTTGGGGTGAAAACTGGCTCTTCATACAAGAAACTATCAACTTATAACCCAGGACAAATGGGTTTTAAATATAGTATTCCAGGGATGCAGATTTCATTCCACATGTTGCAAATTCCAAACGGATGGCCAGATCTGCCCCCAAGTCAGTGAGCAGAGGCCCAGAAACAAGTACTTTCCCTCACGAGCATGGGGGCTATTCAACCAGTACCAGAAGAGGAAAAAGGACAAGGTTTCTATTCAAGACTTTTCCTGGTACCCAGAAAAGACAACTCATGGCGTCCAATTCTGGACTGATCTACTCTAAACACCTTTCTGGACATTCCAAAATTCAAGATGCTGACTCTTCAGTTACTTCCTATGCTAGGCAAAGATACCTGGTTGGCAACTCTAGATTTAAAAGAGGCTTACCTGCATATCCCAATCAGAGAATCTTGCAGAAGATACCTCCACTTCAAAGCAGGTTACTTGCATTACCAGTTCTTTGCACTGCCCTTTGGCTTATCTACTGCACCCAGGGTCTTTACAAAGTGCCTGGCTCCAGAAATATTCAAATATATCCATACCTGGACGATTGTCTAATTCAGGCAGATAACAAGGACACACTTCTAAACCATCTGGCGTTTTGTAAAAAGGGTTCTAACTTGTCTAGGGTACATTATAAACAGAAAGAAATCACAACTGGTACCCTGTCAAAAAATTACATTTCTGGGTGCAGGCTTGAATACAACTGCCCAGATGCCTTTCCTTACGCCAGAGAAGCAAACTCATTTGGTGACTTACTTCAAACAGGTGGCCACAAAAACCTTGCTTTCTGCAAGGCAAATACTGCAAGCCTTGGGATTCATGGCCTCCTGCATTCTTTTAATTCCATATGCAAGACTACATATGAGGAAACTTCTGTGGTGCTTAAAAAGTCTATGAAGTCAGCATTGTCACAGCTTGGAAACAATAATTCTTATCATACCTTGCCTGCAACTGGAGTTCCTATGGTGGGCAGAGGCCTGCCACCAAAACAAGGGACTGCCATTCACACCAACCCCTGCCGCCCAAACCCTAACTACAGACGCATCAGACTATGCTTGGGGGGCACATCTGGCAGGGAAGTGCATTCAGGGCAAATGGAGCCCAAATCAGATGCACCTTCATATCAATCAAAAAGAAATGCTAGCTGTACAGAATGCACTGGCAGCCTTCAAGGACTACCTTCATCCAGGACAATTAATGATAAAGACAGACAACACCACTGTTATGTGGTACGTAAACAAGCAGGGGTGTACACACTCCTACCCCCTTTGCAGACTAGACATGGCATTGTGGAACACTGCCTTGACCTATCAAGTACTACTCAGTTCCTACCAGGAAAGCTGAATACTCCTGGCGGAAGAACTAAGCAGAAGTCTCATGGACCCACACGAATGGAAACTGGAACCACGGATTTTCAACATGTTGACACGCAAATGGGGGAGCCCAGAAATAGATCTTTTTGCCTCAGTAGATCTTTTTGCCTCACCCCAGAACTATCAGTTGGACAAATTGTGCACAAGAACTAATCACAAAAAAAGCCTGGAAAGTGGATGCTCTATCCTTCAGCTGGAAAAACCTATCAGTCTATGCCTTTCCCCCTCTGCCTCTGCTCTCCAAAGTTCTACTAAAAGTCAAACAGGACAAACCAAAAATGATTTTGATTGCTCCAGACTGGCCTCGCCAACACTGGTACCCACTCCTGCGCAGTGTGTCACATCTTCCACCGTGGCACCTGCCTCAGACACCTTACTTACTGTCTCAACAGAGCAACCAAATTCTGCACACTCAGCTCCAAACTTTGAATCTTGCAGTGTGGCTAATCACCTAAATTCACGCTTGGCATCCCTCAGCAAACCTGTGATGGATGTCATTTTGGAGGCAAGAAGGCCTAGTACTAGAAAATCTTATGCTGACAAATTGGAAAGATTCTGTGCCTGGAATCAATCACAAGGAATAAGCACAGCAGTGCCCAATATTCCTCAGGTTTTGCAATACTTAACTGAGATGCTTCTCAAGGGCCTGTCCTTTTCTTCCATAAAAATCCATGCCTCAGCCATTTCAGCTCATTACAACACAGAACCTCCCCTCTTCAAAAACTTAAGACCACCCAGGAGAGCTCCAACCCCTGCATGGGACCTCAATTTTGTATTGGAGAAGCTCACTCTCCTTCTTTTTGAACCAGCTGCTACTGCAGACTTAAAATTTCTCTCCTGGAAAACAGCTTTCCTTTTAGCAGTCACTTCAGCCAGAAGGATTTCTGAATTACAGGCTCTTATGGCAGTGGAGCCTTTCATAATTTTTCATGCAGACAGGGTATCTCTCAGGACCAATCCATCCTTCATGCCTAAGGTGGTATCCAGTGTGGCTCTTAATCAGACCATTCATTTGCCAACTTTCTTTCTCAATCCACAGAACAAGGGGGAGCGGATTCTGCATTCATTGGATGTACACAGACAACTAAGATTCTATTTAAACAGGACAAAATCTCTAAGAAAATCTGAGCAACTACTGGTGGCATTTGCTGCAGGGGCAGATGGAAAGGCTATTTGAAAGCAGACCATTTCCAAATGGATAAGCCATTGTATTAGTTTCTTCTGTATGCACCATGGAAAAACTATCCCCCAGGGGATCAGATCCCATTCCACCAGGGCTGCATCTACTTCAACAGCCTTTCTCAGAGGTATTCTTACCAGGGACATTCTAGAAGCTGCTACCTGGAGCTCAGTTCATACCTTCACCAAACATTACCATTTAGCACTTTTCTCTAAATCCATAGATGGCTTTGCCACTGCTGTCCTGCAAAGCCTTATAGCTGGTCCTAATGCTGTATAATTCCTTCCACCTAACCATAGCTTTGGGAATCTACCCAAATGTAATGACTGCAACAGTGAAACATGAAGCACATAGGACAGTTGCGTACACTTACCATAAATGTAGATGTTCGAGTGTATTCACTGTTGCAGTCCTGGTTACCCTCCCTCCATCTCACTATTTTTCTCTGGGTATACCTCTACTTTCTTTATCTGTTTAAAAGCCCTTTTGGTGTATTTGCTTTTGGGATTGGAGGTATATTTTTTGTGTTTTTATTTTTATTTGCTCCTGCACCTGACATCTGGGGCAAGAAAAACTGATGTAATGGCATCTGCTGCATGTTTTATACCCCTGACGATCTGATGTCATGTAAGAAGGGACTGCAACCGACGCAGGACCCAAGACTTTGTTAATCAGGCTGACTGAGGGCAGCCTGCCAGCATATTACCCAAATGTAATGACTGCAACAGTGAATACACTCGAACATCTACATTTATATGAAGTGTACACAACTGTACTTCTCCCATGTTGGTAATGACCAGGTCTAGGATATTTGAGCCCCTGGTGGGACTATGAATTAGTTGGTTCAGGGCATTGGAATTAATGAATTCTAAGAAACATTGGGCCAAAGGTGTTGGTACTCGAGTAGTTTTCCCAGTTAATTGCGGGGTAGTTGAAATCACCCAGTAATAGGGTGTTAGGTTGTATCTTAATATTTTCCAATATGTTTAGAAAGGTGTGGTGGGACACTTGGGGCATGGTGGGGGATCTGTAGCAAGCTACAATTTTGATCCTTACCTAGTGTCAGTTGCACCTGGAGAATTCCAGATGCATTATGTTGGGCGACTGTCCCGGAGGTGTGAATGTCCATGGTGAATATGGACACTCCTCCACCTTTCGTGTTTCGGTCCTGGTTTGGTGACTGAAAAGTGTGGCAAGCGTTGTAGCCTGGTATTGCCGGGGTGCTCTCTGGAGCCTTGAAGCAGGTCTCCATTACCGCACAGATATCGATGTTCTCCATTTTTAGGAGCACCTCGAGAGAGTACATTTTGAGCTTTAGACTTCTAGCATTGAGTAGCATTACCCTCAGATTTTGCATGTTTGTGTTTGTCACGTTGGTGGTTTTGTCATTTGAACCTTGCCTAAAAAAAGCACAATGGGGGGCGTCAAGGGCCTTGGCCAGTAATCTGAATCGCAGGGACAACAGGTGCAGACCATTTCTGGCAAATCATCGTGGTTTGTCAGTCATGTCGTCCCAGGCTGACAGATACTGGATCCCCTTAGCCAATTGTTGAAGTCAGTCATTTTGTCCTTATACTGTGGTATCATTCTGGGCGAAGGCAGGATGCTACTCAGGGCTAGGGTCATACCTACCTGGGCCACATGGTCCGAGAACTCTTCCATGTCTTTTTTCATGTAGCTCAGGGAGATGCATCTCAAGTCATTCACCCCAACATGAACAATGGCAGAGCCGTATTTGTACTTGTTGTGGAGTGACTTGAGTGCATGCATTATGTGGCAGATCCTTGCACCCCGACAGGCAGCTGACTGTAATTTTCTCCTTGTTCAGCTTGGTAGGTGGGACATCAGTGTGCCTGACTGTAGAGTCACCTATGACTAAAGTGTTTAGTACGTTGTCTTGCCTTAGGGGCTGTTTGTGGGTGGCACATTGGTGTTATGAGCTATGTGTCTCTTTGGTTGTGATTGATGTTTGTTTGCGTTTCAGCTTCGGAGGTCCTCGTTGCCTGGGTAGGTTAATGTTAAGGGCCTCTGCATATGTGGGTTTCGTGTTGCTATGTGTGGGAGTTGATGGTGCGGGTTTTGTGGGGCTATGTGTTGCTTGAAGGTGTAGTGCAGATATTTACCTTCTCCTCTTGACTGTCTAACACAGTCTTGTCTGGAGAGAGCTTTGCTTCCAGTTTGGCTATGTAATTGCATCTCTCACAGGTTGTAGTGTTTGGTGGTGGGAGGAGAGGAGATGTCTGTGTACATGAGGCAATTGCTACATTGCCCCAGTATGCCCAGATTCACCAGGTGGACAGGAGAAATCACTGGAAGCTGACCCTTGGGCATGCCTGGTTAGGTGCTATTTAGTACAGTACAAAAGCTGTTTTCCCTTACCTTGGCAAGGTACTTTGCAACTTTAGGTTTCTTAGGTGGTGGTGCTGCGGTAGAGTTGTCACCTCAGAATAAGACGCTGTCCGGTTCGATTCTCGCGTGGAGACGTGTGAATGGGCATACCTTCGTTGAAGGTTGTGCTTCAGGGCTGGTAACTCGGCACGTAAAATTCAACTACCAATCATTAGCGGACCGGAGTTCTGCTGTGGTGACCCCTAACCGGGAAAAGCTGAAAGACACAACAACAACGAGTGCCTACGGTTAATTTCCCGTATTAACAGGAAGGATTTTAGTGCTTGTATTAATTTACGACTTCTTAGTGCTTTCTAGCAGTTCTAGATAAAGTGCTAGTCGCAGGGATGCAGATTTTAGTGCTTCTACTGAAAAGACAGCAAGTTCTAAGAGAAAATTTGAAGAGCAGACTTTCTGTCACCGGGAATAGTTTGCAGTAGCCCCGCCGTGATGCGCAAACATGCATTTTTATGCCAGAAAGAATAAAGGGATAGAAATCAGCCCAGAACGGACAGTAAGCTACAATTTCAGTGCAGAAACTACTCTTCTAGTGCTAGATTGGCTGTACAATGCTTCCCACTCTAACTGGTAATCAAAAGGACCTCCCTCTAACACAGTAAGGTCTGGAATAGCTCTGGTCACAAGAAATTAAGTCCTGAAGCCAGCAATGCTTGAGAACTGGACTATACTAGTTCAGAAAGGCGGGAAACCAGCAACAAGAGCTCTTTTTTTTTTTTTTTCTAGATCTCAGCAAAATTAATCCGTTTATAAAGAACTCACCGAATGATCATGGTTCAGTCCATTCTACCATTTCTGCAAAAATGTAGATCAGAGCGTGTATATATGTCCCTTTAAGAAGCATTTCTAGATTTAGCATGTGCATATAAATAGTGCACATGCAGGCAGCTGTGCCATTTTGAGAGAACAGCCAGAGTCTTAACATGTATGAGTGTGGTAGTCAGTCTACTTATAAGTTTATTTAAGTTTAAGTTGCAAAGCCTCATTTCTGATGTATTTGTTTGTAATAAAGCTGCTTGAACTGAACCCACAAATGTTCTGCTGTTTTATTCTGACCAGATGAGCCACAAAAAGGATGATTGGATGTGCTTTGTCTATCTTTGGGACATGTACGATCATATCAAGATGAACAGATACCCCTGTTGATATCTGCACATTCGGCTGGATGTCAGTCACTGTCAGTTCAGAGCCCTGCCCTTTGGGGTCACCACAGGCCCCAGGGTGTTTACCAAATGTATGGCATTGGTAAAAGCCTACTCAAGACTGCTGGGGTTCCAAGTGTTTCCATACCTAAACAAGCGTCTCCTCACTGCCCCAACCAAGCATATCCTCGAAAAATCAGGGACTGCTTGCTCCAGTTATGTCAATCCCTAGGCATTACAGGCAGTTTTGGCAAATCACATCTTCAACCTGCTCAGAGCCTGCAATTCATAGGTGCTCTTTTGAACACAGTCTGTTAGATAGCGTCCCTTCCACCAAACAGTGTCAAGTAAAACAAGTGATCTTGTATCCTTTTCCTCCAGTCAGACTGATTCTTCAGACTTCAGGGTTGATGGCAGCAGCCATAACCTTGGTTCTTATGGCTCGCTTTTATATGCACATTCTTCGGTGGACTTTAGCTGTTCAGTGGTCAGTTCTTCTGCATCCCTTGTCTTCACCAGTCAAACTCACACAAGTATGGAAAGACCACCTGCATGGGTGGGTTCAGTTGGACAAAGTATCTCAAAGCTGCCCTCTTGTTTTCCACCCTCAGTAGTTAGAGTAACCATAGACACCTCCCAATTGGGATGGGAGGGACATTTCTTGGGAAGGATGGCCCAAGGCACGTGATCCCCAGAAGAGACCATTTCTTGGAGATGGTGGCAGTCCTCCTAGTGTTGTAGGCCTTTCAGGACAACCCTCCCTCTTGTTTTCAGTTTGAATCGCAATTGTCACAAATCTGTGGTCTGCTACATCACAAATGGGGGGGGGGACCTAATCTTATCCCTTTTGTTGAGAGGCAATAAGAGTGTGGCAGTGGGCGATCTCCTCCAACCGCTTTCTTATGGCAGTGCACATTCCCAGAGAAATCCAGCATGCTAGCAAACAAACCCAGCAGGACCAGTCCGATACCTCAAGAGTAGTCTTTCTATCTGTTAGTGATGGAGAGGAGTTTTTATTGATGGGATCAACCTTGCTGCGATCTGTTTACCTCTCTCCACAGCAACAAATGCAACAGGTTCTTTGCTCTCATTCTTCTCTCTGAAGGAGTCCCCGAAAGATGCTCTAGTCCACGTTTGGCTCTGTAGTCTCCTTTACCCTTACCCCAATATACCTCTAATTCCCGAATTCTTACAGAAGGCACTTTGGTTGAAGAACATGATTATCCTCATTGACTCCATTTTTGAGCCTCGTCAAGCATGGTTTCCTCTCCTTTGCTCTCCAGTATCCACGTTGGGTACTGGACCTCAGTCCAGACTTTCTCAGTCATCCCATGGCATGGCTCACCTGGACATTAAAGGCCTCAATTTGACCACATGGTTTCTCCAGTTCCATTGATGGTTAGATAGCCCAGGCTTTCCTCCCAGGTCCAACAGATATTGCTATCATCCCAGAAGTCTTGTACCAGGAAGGTGTACAAGAGTAAATGGAATTGATTCTCTGTTTGGGCTATCCAGAGGGAATTGGACACCTTCACCACCCCTATTCCCACTGTCCTAGAGTTTTTAGTATCTATTTTTCAAGTAGAGGCTAATGTCTTTACTATAAAAGTGCAACTGACAATGATATCTAATTTTTATTCAGGTGAAATGCTTCCTGTTTAGCTCCATCAAAATTTTGCAAGGCTTTCCTTAAAGGTACCTTTCTTCTTAGGCACCCAGTGAAGGATCCTACCCAACACTGGGATTTAATGGTTTTACTGCAAAGTTTAACTTTTGTGTCCATTTGAGTCATCTGCTAGATCCCGACCTAAAATTTTTATCTCGGGAAAACTGCTTTTCTAGTGGCTATTACATCTGTGAGACAAGTATCTGAGCTTGGGGCACTATCTCTAAAATCCCCATAATTGATCTTCCATAAGATAGCTACATTATGGACCAAAACATCCTTCTCGCCCAAAGTAGCTTTGGAGGCGAATATTAACCAAGTCATTAATTTGCCTGTTTTCTTTCCCAGCTTCACTTATAATGGTGAATGCATGCTTCATCTCTTGGATGTACATAGACATGTCTACCTTTATCTCCATAGAACAAAAGATTTCAGAAAGATAGATCATTTGATGTCCTTCAAGAATGCAACTGCAGTCCTGACATATGGGTTGTCCTGCCTCAGGCAGCCCCTCGGTCAGCCGGATTCCAAAGTCTGGGTCTGGCGTCGGCTGATGTCGCCTCCTCTCTGACGTCAGAACGGCTGGAGTATAAAGGCATCCGCCGACGCCATCTTCTTCAGTCTTTCTTGCCGCGCAGTGCCCGAAGCAGAAGCAGTTCGCAAGTGCCGGTCGGTCAGCTCCTGTGTTTTCAGTTACCGAAGTCATCTAAAAGCTAAGTACCCCGTTGGGGAACATTTTTTCTTGCCTCAGCCGATGTCAGAAAAAATTGAGAAAGTTAATAATTGTTTGTCTTGTGGTAAACAAATACCTCATAAGGACTTCCATTCTTACTGCCTCCCTTGCCTGGGCCCAGACCACGACGTCTTGGCTTGTGCTGCCTGTGCTCGCTTTAATAAGCGCACACTCAGGCGCCGGGCAGAATTTGCCGAAGACTTTTTTGGCAAATCCTTCGCTTATATCATGCCGTCGGAACAACCGACAATGCAATCTACCAAAAAACGCAAGGACCGGGACCGACATCCTCGGTCCGCGTCGTCCACCGAAACCACGCCTAAGCCCTCCACCAGTGCATCGGTCCCTTCGGAAGCGGTAATTCAACCGCCCCAGGCTGACGACACCGCTTTAGCGTGGTCTTCGGTACCGGAGTTTTTTACGGTGCCGGTTATTGATTTTCCTCCAGAAACCGAACCTCTAGATTTACCCGACACCATTCCTGTGGACAAGGTTACCCCTGCACGTGGGGCAGCTAGGCCTCCGGTGTCCATGTCCATCAAGGCCTTTGCACGTGCCAAGGCTGCCAGCCAGGCCAAGGCCCATCCTAAATCTACTTCTCAGGGCCCCTCTTCTGATAGACAGATCATAACTCTTGCTGCAGATCTCATTTCTCTTATCAGGGGTTCTCAGCCGCCTGCTGACAAAAGGCCTAGAACTGAGCAGACAGACACCCTTTCTTCAGATGAAGCCTCTGGGGATTCAGAACACTCAGATACCCAGGAAGAATCCTTCCAGGCCTATGAGGATTCGGATGCTGAGGATTCAATTCCCTCTGCCTCCCCACCAGAGGATATTTCTTTTGGTGAAGTTCTCCACTCCATGAGAGAGCATTTTCAGTGGCAGGGCCAGGAATTTTCTGACTCCAGGAAAAGGCTACGTACCTTCATTAAGCTACCCCAACACAGACCTTTAGCTATCCCTCCTGTGTTGGATGTCCTTGATGATGTTTTCTCAGACTCCAGTGCTTCGCCTGATTCACTCCCTCCTGCTCCTATCAAGCCTGACAGATATTACAGGGTCCCTGAAACCCATAAGCATCTCTTTAAGGCCCACTCTGTGGATCTAGAAACTATTTCACAGGGCCCCAAAGGAGTGGCTACTTCCTCGGCCAAAAACCCTCTGCACGCTGACAGGGAAGCTAGATCCCTAGAGAGAAGGGGCAAAAAAGTTTACACCTCTTCCACTCTTGCCATGAGGTCACTTAACTGCCTTTTTCATATGTTTCAGTACCAGGATTACTTAATGGATGATTTGCAGAAAAAGTTAGCCTCACCTGAGCCTATAGATAGAAAGGCATTGCAGGATTTGGTTCATAACACTCAGCAGGTTAGCAATCATTTTCTTCAGTTTGGTTATGATGCATTGGAAGCTTCATGTAGGGCATCTATGACAGGGGCAGTGATATGTAGACATGCTTGGTTGAAGGAACAGCCACTGCCAGACCATGTTAAAGTAAAACTCCTGGATGCACCTCTGGAAAAACAGAAGCTTTTCTGTTCTAATGCACAGGATGTGTTGAAGTCTATTGAGGAAAAGGCAAAATCTGTGCAGTCTGTCAAGGATTTCCTCCAGGTTCAGCCTCCCAGATTCAGCAGGAATTGGCCTTCAAAAAATTGGTCCTTTCCAGACTCAGACAAGTTTCAAAGGGGAAAAAACAGGCGTGCTCGAGGTAGAGGGCAATACCAAGGCTCCTACAGGGGCCGCCAATGGCAACCACCAAACCAGAGAAGTGGCGCAGGGAGTTCACCCGCACCACAGGGACAATCACAATGACTTGACTTTCACTCCGCCTACCAAGGCTCAAAGAGAAGCACCTCTAGGCGGAAAATTATCCTTATTCTCAAAGAACTGGCACATTTTAACCAAGGACAAATGGATTCTGGACATAATAGACAGAGGTTACAGGTTCCACTTCCACACCTTACCAACGAGACAAGGCATGCCAAACCTGCCACAAAATCAAAGGGCAGAGGCTCTCTTACAAGTTTCAAAGCTGTTACAAATAAAAGCTATAGAAAAGGTTCCTCCTCAGGAACAAGGCCAGGGATTTTATTCAAGACTGTTCCTTGTTCCAAGAAAAGAAAAGCAATGGAGGCCTATACTGGATTTGTCAGTTCTAAACACTTTTCTCATTGTGCCAAAATTCAAAATGCTGACGTTACAGCAACTCCTTCCCATGCTGGGCAAGGGGTCTTGGCTGGTTACTCTGGACCTCAAGGAGGCATACCTGCATGTCCCAATCAGACACAGTTGCAGAAGATACCTCAGATTTCTTGCAGGAACAGAGCATTATCAATTCTCAGCATTGCCGTTTGGCTTATCTACTGCACCCAGAGTATTCACGAAATGCCTGGCATCAGTAGTTGCACATTGCAGACTCCAGGGGATTCAAATATACCCTTACCTGGACGACTGCCTCATACAAGCAGACAGCAAACAGACCTTGATAAAAAACGTCGACTATGTCATTCAGTTGCTACAGACTTTGGGATACACAGTAAACATTCAAAAATCAAGACTATTGCCATCCCAAAAGATTACTTTTCTAGGAGCAAAACTGGACATACAATCACAAATGGCTTTCCTCACGGAGGAGAAACAACAGCATTTACCAGATTACTTCAAAAGCCTAGCAAAGCTAACCCAACTGACCGCAAGGAAAATCCTGCAGGCCCTGGGTTTCATGGCATCTTGCATTCTACTGATTCCTCTGGCAAGACTACACATGAGAAAGCTACAATGGTATTTAAAAAGCTTATGGTCTCAACACAGCCACAACCTAGAAGACATAATACCACTCATTCCATGCCTACAAAGGGAATTTCAATGGTGGGCTCAAGCAAGCCTTTTAAACCAAGGTATGCCTTTCAACAAAGTTCAAGCAAGTCAAACCATTACAACAGACGCCTCAGATCATGGATGGGGAGCTCACATGGAGGGCAGATGCATTCAAGGTCAATGGACTCCCACAGAAAGGCATCTGCACATAAATCAAAAAGAGATGTTGGCAGTGATACATGCAATAGAAGCCTTTGGAAAATCTTTGCAACAAGGCCATCTGCTAATAAGGACAGACAACACCACTGTCATGTGGTATATAAACAAACAAGGAGGCACTCACTCATATCCCCTCTGCAGACTAACAATGACTCTTTGGGAAAAGTCCCTGAAACTGAACATCCATTTGCAATCCCAGTTTGTGCCGGGCAAGGACAATACTCTGGCGGACAGGTTGAGCAGAAACTTCCTGGATCCACACGAATGGATGCTGCATCCACACATTTTCTCACAAATAACAACTGTATGGGGAAGACCGGACATAGATCTCTTTGCTTCTCACCTCAATCACCGCCTGGACAAGTTCTGCTCAAGGACACACCATCCGCTAGCCTGGAGAACGGATGCTCTCTCCTTCAGCTGGAAATCCCTAAAAATATATGCATTCCCTCCTCTACCATTAATCACCAAGGTGTTACTGAAGATCAAAGCAGAGCAACCAAAAGGAATATTGATAGCTCCAGACTGGCCGAGACAGCATTGGTATCCCTTGCTACTGAGCATAACTCACACCAAGCCGTGGCCCTTGCCCCAATGGCCTCTGCTCCTGACTCAGCACAATTACAGGACTGTTCATCAAAACCTGCAAACATTACAACTGACAGCTTGGAGGGTTCCATGACTTTGACCCATGTCCCCCTCTCCGAAAAGGTTCAGGAAATCTTCTTGGAAGCACGCAGACCTTCCACCAGAAAAACCTACTCGGCCAAGTGGAAGAGATTCATCATCTGGAATGCCAAAAAAGGCCAGGATGCATCAGTGATGAGCATACCTCATATATTAGAGTACTTGGCAGAAATGTTTCATAGTGGCCTCTCATATTCTTCCATTAAAATTCATGCTTCAGCAATCTCAGCAAATTACAACTGTGATCCACCTGTGTTTTCGCATCCCTTGTTAAAGCAGTTTCTAAGAGGGATAAAGAATATCAAACCTCCCAGAAAACCACCAGTTCCGGCATGGGACCTCAACTACGTCTTGGAAAAATTAACTCTTCCTCCTTTTGAACCAGCAGCATCTTCAGAAATGCAATTTCTCTCTTGGAAAACGGTTCTCCTGTTGGCAGTTACCTCAGCAAGAAGAGTCTCGGAGATACAGGCCCTCATGGCAGTACCTCCCTTTCTCATTTTTCATCAGGACAGAGTGCATCTAAGGACCAATCCTTCATTCATGCCAAAAGTGATATCACGGGTGTCTCTAAATCAAGCAATTCACCTGCCTACTTTCTTCCCCAAGCCTCAAAATAAAGGGGAAAAGCTGCTGCATACTTTAGACATACACAGACAATTACGCTACTACTTGGACAGAACAAGGACCACCAGGAAGTCTGACCAACTATTTGTGGCCTATGCTGCCGGAGTGCAAGGAAAGGCAGTCTCCAAACAAACAATTTCAAAATGGATTGGACACTGCATCAGATTCTGTTATTCATACCATGGTAAGGGTGTGCCAGCCAATATTAGGCCACACTCAACCAGAGCTATAGCCACTTCCACAGCCTTTCTAAGAGGAGTGGCTACAAAGGACATTCTAGAGGCTGCTACATGGAGCTCCGTGCATACATTTACCAAACACTACAACCTGCCTTTATACTCCAGATCCCGAGCAGGCTTTGCTTCTGCAGTCCTGCAGGGTCTCTTAGCTACACCATCACTTGTTTAGATCCTACCACCCCCAGCTTGGCTATGGTATTCAACCCATATGTCAGGACTGCAGTTGCATTCTTGAAGGACATAGTACAGTTTTGTACCTACCATAAATGTAGATGTCCGATAGATATGCAACTGCAGTCAGGTTTTCCCTCCCTCCTACCCCTCTGCTATTTTCTTGGGTCCACTCCCCCTCTCCTTTTTAGCTGGGGATATCTGTTATGGTGTATCTGTTTATTACTGTTGTGCATGTCTGGAATTATTTGCATATACATTCACAAAATTTAGCCTTCCTTGGAGGGCACCTGGCATCTGGGGCAAGAAACACTGAAGAAGATGGTGTCGGCGGATGCCTTTATACTCCAGCCGTTCTGACGTCAGAGAGGAGGCGACATCAGCCGACGCCGGACCCTGACTTTGGAATCCGACCGACTGAGGGGCTGCCTGAGGCAGGACAACCCATATGTCAGGACTGCAGTTGCATATCTATTGGACATCTACATTTATGGTAGGTACAAAACTGTACTTTTCTCATTATCCCCCAACAAAGTGAGTAGACCAGTTTCTAAAGTTACTTAAGCCAGATGGTTGATAGACTGCATGTCCTTTGTTTATGGTCAGTGAGTTTTGTCCTAAAGCGCACACCACCAGGTCCATGGCAACTTTATCTGCTTTCTGTTCTAGGACTTCAGTTTATGCTGCAGCTGCTTAGTCTAATGCTTGTACATTTATTGCTCATTATAAATTGGATTTGGCTTTCAGAAGCAGGGCTGCCTTTAGTTCTGCAGTACTTAAGAATATCCTTCCCGTGAGGACCACCCAAGGTTCACATAACTGGGGACTCTGCCCCATCAGTTGAGGAATGAATGAAAATGACAGTGTCAGATATTTATGTACTCACCATAACTATGCATCTGTGTTGTCCATTTTCATTTTTCCTCAACTACCTGCCCTCCTTCCCCTTCTCTCTTCTTCCTGGAGTGATTTTATGGTTGTTGTGGAACCTCTGTTCCATGTTTGAGCCCAGTCTTTTCTACCAGGATTCCTTCCATCTTGGCCAGAGGATAGTTCTTTCTTTGTTTTAGGGCAGCAAACTCGATCTGATGTATTGCAAGGTAATATGGGCATTACGAGTAAAGGAAGGAGCTCGAGAGTTGGATCCGAGCATCTAGTAAATGCTGAGCATGATCCGAGACCTATCAGGTTCTAGTCAGTTGAGACAGAATGAAAATGGACAACACAGATGTATAGTTATGGTGAGTACATAACTTTAATTTTTTGTTGGCAGAAGTAAGAGACAGTAATGCAAGTGTTAATATCTTAAAAAGTAGTTGGTCAGGAGGCAAAACTCCTTTAAGCTAAATTTTCATATTGCCTTTCTTTCTTTTGCTCAGACGGTTTTAAAAATTATGCAATCTGTTGTGTGTTTCACAGGTGGACAGGTGGTTAACCTGATGAATCAACGCCTGCAAACTGGTTTCACAGAGACTGAGGTTCTGCAAATATTCTGTGACACATGTGAGGCTGTTGCTAGACTACATCAGTGTAAAACTCCTATTGTACATAGAGATTTAAAGGTATGTTTGTATACTCAAGTTCCTTAAGTATTGCTATATATACATCACTACTCATTTGTAAAGATAGAGGTATTCTTAAAGATCTAGTGCAAATGCATTTCCTCAGTAGTTACTTACTCTGGCTGCCTTTCTGTCATTGAAGTTTGCATTTTTACTTTCATTTTTAAGGAAGATCTCTTCCAGAAAAATGCCCTCCATAGCTGTAACATGGTCTGCCATCTTTGATTACTCTACAGGAAATTCTGCGTCCTTGCTGACATCATGTTGGTCTCACCAGAGTCCATTACCTAGTCGGCAAGAGGGAGAAAGGTGCACAGAGAATTTTTAGATCGGATCAGGTTTTCTTATAATTTGACTAATATTCAATTTTAAGTTTACTTACGTGGTTGGTAATGTGGTCTTCATCCCCCCCCATGCATACTATGTTCCTTTTATGTGAAAACAGATGTTAAGGTTGATTCTCTTTCACTGTCACACAACGCATTAGTGGCAGTACAAAGTTCATTTCTCATAGTTGTCTGTGAATTTACCTAATGTCACAAACTCAGCTTTCATCCGTCCATGATTTTTGCCAAACACCTCTGATTTTTCCTCATGTTTTTACCTTGTCCATTCCTCATAAAACCTTTGATTTTCTAAAAAATCAGTGAGGATTATAGTTGGACAATAATGCTAGATATTAGTTTCATAGGTTATGCATGCTAATGTAAAACGTATTCCATTAGTAAACAGACATGCTGCACTCAGCCCGTGTGCAATATTAACATATTTACTTAAAAGTAAACAGAGGAAAGAAACCCAGCCTACTATTGCAGGAAAGACCAAACTTTGCATCATTGAAGAGACAAGCATGTTGATGCAAAGGCAGAAAGTACTGCCCTCGTAAGTCTCTGCAGAGCCAGAATTTGCAAGCAGGAAATAATGATAAAATGAAACATCAGAATATCTAGTAAATTGGATTTGCAGAGTGAGAAGCCATCTTGTCTTCCCCGAAGGAAGAGGGGAGATTACAGGTATGTGGAAAAATGGTTGCATGGGATCCTTATGCTACTTATCAGGTTAGTACCATTTTTATGCCAATAAATGATAATCTGTGCACATCTTAACAGGATCTGATGTCCTTTTCATTCTTGAGTAGACCTGTATCACACACCAGTTGAGTCCAACTAGATCCATAAAAGCATGCTTTTGTGGATCTAGTTGGACTCACCTGGTGTGTGATACAGGTCTACTCAGGATTCATTGGTGTGGATTAGCAGTTTTTCATTTTCAGCAGTTTGTTCCTTTTCATTCTTCCTCACTTGTGGGTCTTGGATCTGACTCGGCAGCATACTACAGAATTGGGAGCCAACTCTTGAGCTCCTTCCTCTATCCATAATACCCCATCAATCCCCATTACTTCAGATCTTGTTTGCCACCGTCATGGTTCGATGTAGGTTCTGCTCTCGAACATTTGTAAGCAGTTTTTACTTTATATTTGGTTCCAAAATTTCTGTAATTCTCAACTTAAACCTTAACATTTTTTTCTTGCAACCTCCTTATTAGCTGCTGCTAGGGAATTTTTGAAACCCTTCTATCAAGCTTTTAAAAGTTTTTCATACCATTGTTGGCATGTTCTTTTACCTAGTTTAAAAGGTATCTGCTGTAAATACCATAGTTGGTATTTTTACGTTTCTTTTTCTGGTTACTTCTCTTTACCCTTCTCTTTTTAGAGTATTTGTAATTATTACGATTGCTCATAACTTCTTTTTCTTGTATCTGTCTGATCTGATGATGTTCTCATTTAATCATCAACTTGAGGCAACCAGATCCAGCATGGATCTGACTCGGCCACATATTCAGCTTCGGATACAATCGCCGAGCTTCTCCCCTACTCATAATGCCCCGGTCTCCCCTCCTCCCTTCAAATCTCGTTTGCTGCACGTTCAAACAGCAGCGTGATCCTTCAGCTCCGAGTTTCCTCAGTGGGTGAGTGAAGTTTTTTGTGCTTCTTTCATCTCTCTCTTTCTTTCTATATTTTCCCCTACCCTTTTTGCACTCAGGTGTCATTTTTTGGGGGGGGGGGACCTTTGCTCTGTTTCGCTAATCTCTCCTATGTGTGTGTGTGTTTATTTATTTTACATTTGTTGACCGGGATTGTCCTACTGAGCTGAAGAGCTATTTTTCAGAAGAGGCCCGGGGAGAAAAGCTCCAACATATTAAACTATTTTCATTATAAATTAGCATTAAACAGCATTGTTACAAGATTATTACAAGGCATTAAATAGCAATACAATGTTATACATTGTCAATAATCAGGAGTATAGCAAAACTATTTCAAGATGTATAAAAAGAAATATGTCATTAAGATGAATATAGTTTTTGGGGTAAGTGGTTACAAAAACCCAGTTTTGTTGTAATGTAGTTGCATGAAGGCAAGACAATTACAATAGAATGTTTCACTGAGGCAATTTGCTTAATAGATTTTAGAAGACAGTAGAAAGAGTAGTCATGGAAGATGAGAAAGCTAGTGAGAAGAGTGAGTTAAGGGCAGAAAGTAGATTAAGGTATGAGAAGTAGGGGATGTTTAAGGAAGGAGAGTGCAGTTGCAGAACCAGTGACTTTTAAAGTGCTCTTTGGTGGCAGTTGTTTAGGATGTGTAAGGGTCCTGATTTCTAGTGGGAGACTATTCCAAGCAGTAGTGGGGTTGATAGCTGTACATGTTGCATCCAACTTTAGACTTGGGTTTGTAGATTTGTAGTAGGTCTTGGTTAGAGCTTCGGAGAGGTCCGGAGGGAGAATAATGGGAGATGAGAGGGGATAGTGCTGGGCAATAGGAAGGCTGTTATCTGATAGAATGGATGGTCTGGAGCTGAGAGAGAAGAAGCTGGTGGGGGTAATTCAAGCCAGTTTAGGTGTTTTACAGAGAGACAGTGATGGGATTTGTAGGTTTGTTGGGCAGCTTCCTATTGCCATGGCCGAGACTCCCAAGCTGGGCTTTAGGAATTGCGCAGTGTGTGGCCATAAGCTACCCCTTGCTGATGGTCACACTCTGTGTGTACTTTGCCTGGGTGTTCCACACCTTGACACCTCCTGTTTGATCCCCGAGCATTGACCAGCAGGAGGAATAAGCTTATTTTAAAAGTCCTCTTTCCCCCTCCTTCTGAGACCTCTGCTTCATCTTCCTCCAACCTGGTCTTTGAGACTCAACCTCTGGCCAAGAAGGCCGAGGACAGACAGAAACTCTGCCATAAGGAGCGGGATTATCCTAGAAACAGGTCCCCTGACCTCGCTTCTTTGGCTGAGCCCCTGGCTAAATCCAGCCCGGATCCAAGCCCGGGTTCCTCTATGCTCCGGTCGCCTCACTTCTTGCCAGAGGTCACTCGGGCCCAATCTCCCTTTTCAGCCTCTCCCCAGCATCACTCCAGGCCCGAGTCTGTGGCCTTTTCCATCCAGTCCTCTTGGAGTCTGACAGAAGCCAAGGTGGATAGGATGATGCAGAAATTCATCCAAGCCCAGAATCTGTTTGGAGTCCTACCTGCTCTGTCCCCCTCCGGGGCCAGGGGTATACAGTCCTCCTTCTTACCTATTACTTCTTTTCTGACCTGAACCTTGGTTTCAGAGTTGTTAGGTCTGAAGTAACTATGTGTCGAGGGGTCAGCGCCTATGGTTCCAGGTACCTCGATGTCGATTGTTGCCCTGGGTGGATTAGCTCCATGTTCGGAGCTGAAGCCTGGGTGTCTGCTCCGAGGGGACAGTGTCAACTTTGAGGCCTTCTTAGTTGTCTCTTCTTCTCAGAGTTTCAGCACTGGAAGGCTTGGCTCTGGCTCCTCCCTCGGCTGGGGGGGGGTGGGGTGGCGGATCTGACAGGGTTAGGCCGGCTTCAGGGATTTGTTCACCTTCTGCTTGTGATGTAGTGGAGAGGGTTCTCTCGGCCCCTTAGAGTCCCTTGACACTGTCATCGTCAGCATCCATCCTGTCTCCTTCTTTCTGGGCCAGAGTCTGCCATCCTGCTCCCTGAAGGACAGTCTGTTGCCCCTTTGTCCCAGGAGGTCCCCCCCGGGAACTCCCCAAGGCTTCAGAGTCCTCCCCAGAATTTTACCCGAGGAGCCCTCTCAGAAGCACATGTGCAAGAGGTGGCACTTGGACTCCCCAACGGAGTCCCTCGGGGAAAGATAACCGACTTGGAGGAAGGGGAGTTCTCCCCGATCACCCCCCCGGTGAGTGTCTCCTTTGGAGACATCATGGAAATCCTGCATCGGCACGGTGGGTGGTCTACCCAAAAGCCCAACCTATATGAGTCTGTATTCCTGGAGGCATTTGGCACAGGATCATCTACCTCCTGGGTGTCCCCTTCCACAGATCCCCTTGTATATCTAATTTCAACTAGGGCATGGGAGGAATCGGATGGGGTTGATCCTATCCCCAAGCACCCGAACAAAGTACTCAGTGTTTTCTCAGATAGGCAGCATTGGTCAGCGGAATCCCCGGTCGATGCCATGGTGGTGACATCAGCCACCAAGAAATAGCTCACTCAGGAAAGCTCTACCGTCCATTCTCCAGACAGGGAGTCTCGGGCTATGGACTGTTTCAGGAAGTGAGCTTATGCTTCAGCCACATTTGCCCTATGTGCACTGAACTACTTGGCACATGTTATCAGACTGCAGAGGGACCTAATCAAAGAGGTCGCTGAGTCTGTCCCAGGGTCCATGTCGGCAGAGGAGAAAAAGGTGTTCCCCCTCCCATATGGCTACCCTTAGCTCAATATCCCATACTTCCTATGAGGCTGCTGTCACACTTTACGGAAGGTGCCTCTAGGGCTGCTGGGACAGACGTATCCACCAGGCATCACACCTGGCTCCAGCTTTGTACTTTCTCTGAGCTCTTCAAGGCATTGTTCATGAATGCCTCCTATGACGATTCCACTCTTTTTGGTAAGACTGTTCGTGACATCTTGGTCCAGACCGAGAAGAATGGAAAGACTTTGTCTACCATTGGATCTGCTTCTCCACCCCACAACGATCCTTCTTCATCCCACACTGATTCCTAGAGAAGATGTGGTTCCCTAAATCTTAGAGTTCTTCTCACGACTCTCAGGATTTGCTTTCCCCCAGGGGCAGAGGGGGATACGACAGGTGCCACCCCCAGGGCAGAGGGCTCCCGAGGAACCAGGAGTCTCGGGATCCATTCCCAGACAGACCTTAACAGCAGCCCTGAAGGGTTGTCTGACTGCTCGTCTCTTGAGGCAGCCAGGGAATGCCAATCTCTGCACCTAGCAGCCTGAGAGTCGATAACAAATGATCGTTGGGTTTTTCAGATAATATCCAGAGGATACTCAATTGCCTTTCTTCAGCCCCCAGCCCCCATTCCCCTCCCAGATGTTCCACCCATATGCAATGGGAGCAGGCAGATGTAGAAGTTTCCAGGCTGCTTGAAAAATGAGTCATCCAGCCTGTCCCTCCAGACCAGTCCAGATTAGGCATTTATTCCAGGTTCTTTTTAGTGCCAAGAAAACCGGGTACTTGAGACCCATTATAGATTTCTCAGCCCTGAATTGGTCGGTTGCAAAGACGAAATTCCGTATGGTCACTCTTCAGTCCATTCTGCCCTTCCTGCAGATAAACGACTGAATGTGCTCTGTGGACCTCCAAGATGCATACTATATCAGTTCCTCTGCTTCCGGCTGGGAGCCAGTCATTTTCAGTTCAGAGCGCACCCCTTTGGGTTCGCCACTGCCCACCCCCTGGGTGTTCTCCAAAGTGATGGTGGTAGTGGTGACTCAGCTATTGCTGCAGGGGTTTCAGGTCTTCCCTTACCTGGACGATTGGCTCTTTTATGCTCCTCCAGGCATTGACTAATTCAAGCCAGAGATATTCTTCTCCAGACTGCCCAATGCCTGGGCATAACCATAAATCTCAACAAATCTCAGCTGACACTACTGTAGGTTCTCAACTTCATAGGAGTCCGAATGGACACTACCCAGGGCAAGGTCTTTCTACCACCGGACAGATTACTATCGCTCTGACATCATGTGAGTCATCTTTCAAACCAAAGTTCCCCCAGCAGATTCAGTTCTTCGGGCATTGGGGTCCATGGCGGCCACGAACACTCATTGCAACAGCGTGCCTGCATATGAGGGTTCTTCAGTGGACCTTAGACGTTCAGTGGTCCTTGTTAAACCTTCCCTTACATCATCCTGTTCGGTTGTCGCGTGCTTGCAAGAACTCCCTTCTTTGGTGGTTTCAATCCCTGGACCTTTTTCAGGGTTGCCCATTTGTTCTTCCCTCCCACGTGACCACTGTGACCACGGATACCTCCCTGCTCAGGTGGGGGAGGGGGCATTGCATGGGAAGGGGCTGTCCAAGGTACATGGTCTGCTCTAGAGACCAATCTGCATATCAGTGTCCTGAAGATGAGGGCGGTGCTTCTGGCATTGCAAGCTCTACATGCCTACCTTCCTCCGGGAACTGTTGCTATTCAGATGGACAATGTCAGTAGTCTGGTACATCAGCAAACAGGGTCAACAGATCTTACTCCCTGTATCGCGAGGCCATGAGATTGTGGGAATAGGCAATCTCCACCGGCCATTTTCTGGTGGCAGCGCACACTCCGGGGAGGTCAAACATTCTGACAGACAGGTTCAACAGGTCTATTCTGGTGCCTTACGAGTGGTCTCTGAATCCTTCAGTAGTAGATCAGATCTTTCTAAGTGGGGATCAGCTTTGCTGCAGTCTCTATGCCTATCCTTCCAACATGAAGTGCAGCAAGTATTTCGCTCTGAACCCCCCTCCGGGGGGAGTCCCCAGAGACGCTCTACTTCATGCTTGGCCCTCTGGTCTCTGGCAGTACACTAAACACTAAAAGTGTGATGAGAGACTTAGGGACACAGGTGGACACCGGTCTCACCTTCGATAACCACATCAACACAACAGTCTGGAAATCCTATGTGGCACACCTCATCACTAAGGGGTTTTCATCCAGAAAAAAGGAGGTCATTGTCCCACTGTACTCATCCCTCATTAGACCCATTATAGAGTACAACGCCCCATTTGGTATGTACCTCACAAGACATCTGCAACAGCTGAAAAGGCCGCAGAAATACATCACTAAAAGAATCACAGGCCTAACGCAGATGCCCTATGCTGACCATCTAAAAAGACTCCAGCTGTACTCTGTGGCATATCGTCTACTCAGAGGATATATCTGCTTAACATACAAGGCCATGTCAAATCCTGAGCTGTTGGACATGCTCCACTTAAAGAAATCCCAATCCCTCAAAGCCACACACTCCAGGGATCTAAACCTTGTCATCACAATAAACAAAACATGCTGGAGGGATAGGTTCCTGACCCAGGGACTCCCCATACTCTGGAATAGACTGCCCATACATGTCGAGCAGAGCGCCTCCTTGGCCCTCTCCAAAAGGAACCTTGACGATTGGATGGGAGATAGGAAATTCACCCCGGGGATAATGTCAGTCGCCATGCTAGACAGGGGTCCAGGGAAATAAATATTGTGGGAAGAAATATCTGGGGAATTGTTTGGTAAGGCTTGTATAGACCCTGTGGCCGATAACCTAGTACCAACCTATGAACTGTATGCTTACCCACCATTTCCTCTAATGTCCAAGTTCATTCAGAAAACTCGGCGGCTGGGGAGCTCAGTGATCTTCATTGCCCCTTTCTGGCCTCTGGTTTCCCTTCTCTGTGGTCTTATGCAGTGTATCCATCTTGGACACTAGATCTGGTTCAGGATCTGATCACACATTCCTCTGGGATCCCTTACCCAGACTTAATCAGCCTGAAGCTCATGACTTGGCTGCTCCAGTTTCTATGATAGTGAGGACTCCCGGGCTATCTTCTGCTATAAAGATCTTGTTAGTGGCTCACAAATCCTCTAAAAGGAAGGTTTAATCGAGCAAATGGAAGCGTTTCTCGATTTGGGCCTCTAAACACAACCTGGGTCCTTTCACTGTGCCAGTTCCGGATATTTTGGCAGATATTTTTAATCATGACGCTAGTTTCTCCACAGTTAAGGTACATTTGGCAGCAGTTTTTAACTTTCACATAGGCGAGAATGGTGCTTCTTTGGCCTATTCCAAGCTTTAGAAGGGCTTTTTGATAGGTACCTTCCTTCTCAGGCCCCTGGTTAAGGACCCAGTCTCCCCTTGGGATCTCACCTTGGTATTGCAGGCTCTGGTTTCTCCTCCTTTCGAACCAGCGGCCACAGTTCACTTGCAGTTTCTGTCATGGAAGATGGCTTTTTTAGTTGCAATTACTTCAGCCAAGAGGGTCTCTGAGATCCAAGCCTTATCTATCAAGCCCATTACCAGGCATCCTGACAAATTTTTGGCACCACCTACAGACAGACCCCACTGGAGCAAAGGAGTCATGGTTGATGCTATGGTGGCGGCGGTGGCAGCCACAAAAAGAGCTAGCAGATCAGAGCTGTACAGTCCATCCACCCAACAGAGAGTTTAGAGTGCTGGTCAAATTTGGAAAGTGGGTGTTTGCCTCAGCTAACCTTTGCTGCGAGGCCACTTAACTATCTGTTGCAATTTCCTGGATGTCAGAGAGATTTGACTAAATAACTTTCAAATACTCTGAGTCTGTGTCTGCTGAAGATTTGAAGCAAACGTCCTCTCAACTGGCCATTTTTTTATCCATATCAAATGCTTCTTTGATTAAAAGTACTTCACGAGCAGCCAATTCAGGCATTGCCGTAAGAAGACATGCCTGAATGAGACTTTGACTTTGTGGAGCCTTTGAAGATGTCTTTTGTCAATGCCCCATTTAATGGCACTTCCTTGTTTGGGCCATCAGTAAAGGATACGCTTACTGACAGTGATAAAGATGGAAAGACCCTGTTTGCCTTGGGGATCAAGTTTTCTGCCGTTCAATGGACCATCTTTAAGAACCAGAGAGGTGGTAAGACAATGTGGTTTCTCAATCTCAGGGTTCATTCCAGGATTCGTGTAGGAAAAAATCCTCCCAAAGGCAGAGTGGAAAATTTGAATGGCAGATGCCCAAGCAGCAGAGAAGACCCGCAGAACCAAGACTTTAGACATTATTTTTCTGATGGACCCTGTCAGCACTCCTGAAATGCTGCCCAACTGTCCTACTCTGGAAGCAGTCTGGGGGTCAACTCTTTGCACCTAGACACCTTGACAAACATCAAAAAAGATTTGTGGGTGCTAAGTATAATATTTGGAGGGTATTTCATACAATTTTCCCTTCTTCATCATCAAAGGAAGAAACTTCCTGATGTTTCACCCAGTCAGAGGAAGGCTGCAGCACAAAAAATTCAAAAGCTGCTAGTAACGGAGTCATCCAAAAAGTCCCACCAGACCAAATAGGATTTGGAACATATTCATACTTTTTTTTAGTGCCAAACTAAATAGGAGACCTCAGACCCATTTTGGATGTAAGCAAATTGAACCAGTATGTAAAGAAAGCAAAGTTCTGAATGGTCACAGTTCAATCCATTATGCTTTTCTACATAAGGACATTTGGATGTGCTCTGTAGATCTTTAGGATGCATACTGCCATATTAAAATAGACAGGCAATCTAGAAGACATCTCCACTTTCGGTGGGAAGCCAGTTATTACCAATTCAGGGCTCTGTCCTTTGGAGTCACTGCAATCCCCAGGATGCTTACCAAATGCATGGCAGTAGTTGCAGCTCACTTGAGACTGAATGGATTCCAGGTGTTTCAGTATCTAAATGACTGCCTTCCAACTGCTCCATTCAAGCATCAACTTCAGCATGCCAGGAACTATTTGCTCCAGATTTCTGACTCCTTTGGCATTATGATAAATCTTGCCAAATCGAAACTTGCCCCAGTTCAGAGCCTGGAATTCATCGGGACAGTTTTAATCACATCTACACAAATATCACCCTTGCCTGTCCACCACATTACTTCTATCAGGAATCAGGTTCAGGCTATTCTTCTTCATCTCCCCCAGAAAGATTAGTGCTTCAAACTAGGGGTCAGTGGCAGCTGCCATAGTGCTACTTCCTCTAAGTGTACTTCTTGTGTGAGTTTTCCAATGGACTCTGGCTGTTCAGTGGTCCATTCTACTTGTCTTTTCAAGTAAAGCTCACCCCTATTTGCAAATGACATATTCTCTGATGGATACAATTGGACAAGCTTTTTCTGGGCAGACCGCTTGTACTACCAAACCTGGTAGCAATAGTGATCACGGACACTTCTCAACTGGGGTGGGAGTGCATTTCTTTGGAAGAACTATCCAAAGCATGTGGTCCACTCAAGAGACCAAGTTGCTTGTTAGTGTCCTAGAGATGAGAGCAGTCCTAGCATTGCAAGCCTTTCAAGATGCTTTTCCCTTGGGGACTATTGCATTTCAAACCGACATCATGACTATAGTCTGGTTCATCAATAATGGAAGAGGAACCCAATCTTACCCCCTTTGCAGAGAGGCCATGAGGGTTTGGAAATGGGCCATCTCATCAGGCCACTTTCTTATTGCAATGAACACCCCGAGGAGAACCAGTGTACTTGACTTAGCAGATCCATTTTAATGCTTAACAAGTGGTCTCTCAGTCAGTAGCAAATATGATTTTTCAGGCATTGGGGCCAACCTTGCTGTGACCTGTTTGCCACTCCTCTCAACAAATGCAGCAAGTACTTCACTCTGATCTCCCCATGGGGGAGTCACCGAGCGATGCTCTTCTTCATGCTTGGCCTTTGGGTCTCCTTTATGCATATCCTTGTCTTCCCCTTATTCCAAATTTTTTACAGAAAGTAAGCCAGCTGAGGAGGTCAGTAATCCTCATTCTGCCCTCGACAAGTATGGTTCCTCTTTCTGCGGTCTTATCTTCGTTATCCTCCATGGATGCTGGAACCTATTCAGCATCTCCTCTCTCACCCATCGGGGATTCAACACCCCAACATTCAGGCCCTCAAGTTGACTGCATGGTTTCTCCACTTCCATTAATAGGCAGTCCAGACTTTCTTCCCAAGTTTGTGACATTATTTTGGCTTCTCAAAAGGATTCGACCAAAAACGTTTATAGAAGCAAGTGGGAAAAGATTCTCTATTTGGGCATCATATAAAGACATTGATCCTTTTTCTGCACCAATTTTGGCTATTCACTGTTTTGACAACTCTTTTCAAAGATGTGCTCGTTTCACTACAGTTAAACTTCAGTTGGCAGCAATTTCAAATTTCCACACAGGTAAAATAAATATTTTTCTTCAGCTTACTGTAGATTGTGTAAAGCTTTAATAATAGGCATTTTTCTGCTAAGGCCTCCCTCCAATAAAGGATCCTTCACCACCTTGGAATCTTACTGTAGTACTCAAAGGTTTGACACAAAAATGATTTGAACCTTCAGACAAATGTGATATTTTCTGATTTCTTGGTAGCTATAAATTCAGCAAAAAGAATTTTGAACTCCAGACTTTTTCAGCAAAAACACCTTACATTATTTATTACATTTTCACAAAGATAGTTTTTCTCTGCGGACTAACCCTTTTTTTTACTCAAGGTAGCTTCTGAAAATAACATTAACCAATCCATTCACTTGCCAGTTTTCTTTCCAAATTTTGAAAACAAAGGAGAGTGCATGCTACAACTCCTTGATGTACACAGACAATGGTTTTACCTCCACAGAATAAAACAATTTAGAACATCAGACCAGCTTTTGGTGTCTTTCTCTCCAAGTTGTCAAGGTCAGTCAGTTTCTAAAGTCGTCCTAGCTAAGTGGATTACAGACTTTCTCATGGATTTATTCTGGCATTGCCAAAACCTCGCCAAGCTCACTCAGCTAGATCTATAGCTGCATCATCAGCTTTTTGGTCAAGGACATCTGTTGATGACATTTGTGCAGCAGCTGCATGGTCCAGTATTCGTACATTTGTTTCACATTACAAATTGGACATCATATCTTGAAATGGAGCTTCCTTTGGTTCGTCAATATTCTGGAATATTCTTCCATGAGGACCACCCAAGGTGAACTTAACTGGGGACTCTGTCCAATAAGTGAGCAAGAATGAAAAGGACTTAATCAGATTCATAAATTATGTACTCACGATAACTGAGTGTCTGTGTTGTCCATTTTCATTCTTCAACTCCCCTCTCATCCATCCCCCTTCCATTTTCTTGTTCTGGATGGCCTTATTGGACTTTTATTGTTTGGAACCTACAGTTCAGAGTTTGAGCCCTATGTTTTCTAGCTACTGCATCTGTTCTTCCATTGTTAGGAAATAGAGCAGCAAACTCAGTCTGAGTTAATTGGGATGGAGTGGGTCATTATATGTAGAGGGAGGAGCTCAAGAGTTGGATCCAAAATCTGTAGGAAAGTGTGGCTTTATTACACAACTCATACCTGTAGGATGTTTGTCGTCTTTAAATCCCAGAAAAAAATAGTTAATGTGATCTTTCATCCTGTTTGTCATCTTCAACTTGTAGGAACTCAGCCTCCAAGCTTCTCCATGTGCTCAGTCAATAGCTTCTTCCTTGCTCTCATAATGCATATCTCCCCTGCCTTCCCCTAGATCATTTGCCACAGTGAGTATAGGTTTTCTTCAGTACAGTATGTTTTCTCATTCTTTAGTAGCCTGTTTCTTTGCTTAGCCTATTCCTTTTCTAAAGTCACTCTTTTTAAAAAGTAACAAAATAAAAAAAAAAATTATATTACTTGGTTCTGTCCCAATTAACAGTAGATTTGTAGGTCTTGTCACTTTCTTTTGACCTTTTCTGTTCTGTGGTTAAATATTTTGCATTCACATCTTTTTCCTTGGTCTTCTCAGTTTGTAAAAAACTTTCTATAGAGTGTGTTAAACTTGTGTTTATAGTTTTGTAGTTCTGTAGTATTTTCTGTTTTTGCAGAGGTTAATATGCACTGTGTAATACCAACATTGTAATCATGGACAAGGACTTCAAGAAATGTGGCAATGTGCACCTAGAAGTTTCTGCCCCAGGAGACCCACAACCATTGCTTAGTATGCCTGGGACATGACTGTCTGCAGGTGGAATATGACATTTGAGATTTGACTCTTGTTCCCTTCAGGAACATAAAAGAAAACCTAATTCTCAAAGGTTTACTTCCTGCTGCTTCTCCTGAACAGGACATAAACAAATATTAAGACAGAAATAAAGGCTTAGATGAAGACAAAACCCAGAAAGAGGCAAAGAAAAGGAGATTGAAAAGAGAAAAAACAAATCTGAAGAGTCAGGTCTTTCACCTTTGTGAAGCTCCTCATTTGGACCCTCCTCAACTACCTTTGATAGTGCTGTTTTATGTACACTCTACCTTTCTAGTGCCAGGCCCTTTTCATTATTTGTGCGAGATCTCAAAAGAGAGCATCCAGCAGCTGCTGACAGGTGAAAGAGGTTAGTAGTTTCCTTTCCTCTCACCTGTCATCTACATCTTCCATCAAGTTTATTAGATCCTTCCAGAGGTCCTCACTGCTAGATTGGGACATGATGATGATGAGGGCCTTTTAAAGGCACAAATTGAAGTTGGAGCCATCCCATCCTAATGGTCTCTTGGGCCGATTGGATTGCCTCACTAACCCCTTCATATGCTTCTTCCCTAGTCCTTATTTTGGAGCTGCGGTCTAGTCCAAAATCTCTTCGATTCCATCCCACCAAAGCACACAATTTGTTCATCCAACTCATGCAGCTGAGTCCCTTGGAACTGATGGAGTTTCTGTGCCAGGTGCTTGACACTGAGTGCTCAGCACTGTCTTCTGCTCTGACCTGTTTGGCATGGTTTTCACTGTCAGAGTCGTATGTATTTGGCTTCAGTCTCAATGTCAGAGCTGTCTAGTCCATTGGTGTTATCGTCTCTGCTTGATGTGCCATTGACTTTCTTTGTGGTTCTGACCAGTTTGGTAGTGGGTCATACGTTCCCATGCCAATGGACTCTGGTTCAACTTTCAGTGTACCTCCACTACTTAAAAAGTTGCAGATGCTTGTTCCTCACAGCTCCTCCCCTTGGCTTTCTTCAGTGTCTTACTTTGTCCTTTCGTCATCCTTCCCAAGGGCATACAGAACTAGATCAAGCAAGAGCTGTCCGAAGATAAAACTCCTTGTTAGGTGTATGAACAGTAGTAGTGAGTGACAGGTTGGGGCAGCGAGCTTATGCCTTGGACATATTTGCTGTTGAGGGGTTAAAATGTCTTACACATATAACATACTTCCAGAGAGAAAGGTGAACAAACACTGGACTCTGTGAAAATGCCAGCCACCCCTGAGTCTAGAAAATAGTCTGAGGTAGCCACAAAGTTAACTATTTCATAAGTCTCTGAGACGATACATAATAACAGTCGATGGAGTGGTTAAAGCAGCTGGCACAATAATGACTATAAGGCACTGTACCTGGCTTTATCTCTGCAATTTTGTGAACAGCTTCAAGGCATCCTTTGTTAATGTCTTCTATAATGAATCCTAACTATTTGTGGCCAAAGTCAAAGAGAAAGAGCAGGAAGGCAAGACTTTGTCTGACATTTGAGTGTGATTTGAGTACCCTCAAAGATCCTACAACAAGAATCAGAAAGTTCCCAAGTCACTTTGGGTGAAGAAGTCCCAGCATCTGCCTTTTGATTACTCCTCAGACTGAGGTAGCCACAGCAGGGGATGCCCCACTAATGGACGCTGTCATGTCCTTCTAATAGATGATGATGTAGATGCTTTGGTGGTCCACAGAACTAGGATTTGGAGGCTCTTTCCCTGGAGAAAACAACCTCAACATTCCTGAAGGGGTTGCCTGACTGCTTCTCTGTGGAGGCAGTCAGTGGCTGATTGTCTCCTCATTAAAATGCATCAGTAGCCATTACACAGGACATAGGTGAGAAGCATACTATTCAGAGGCTGCAGTATCTCCTTTTCACAGAATCTGAAACAGTCCCTCCCTCCTCCAGATGTTCCATCCTAGCAGTGGAAAGAGAAATTCCTTTTTTGTTAGGAAAAAAAATGACATCTAAGAGGTCCCAACAGACCAAATAGTTCCATTGAAAACAAAGGCCATCGGGCCAGACCCTGGTTATGAAATAGATGTCTTAAGACAGCTAAAAGAACAAAACCTGTTATCTTTGTATTTGAATAGTATACCCTACTAAGCATATGTATACTTAACTTGCTTGTTTTTTTTACCTTCAATCACAGCACAGCTATTCTTTGTATTCCTACCTAGACAATATGATTGTATTAGTGAAATGTGTACCATGTATTTTTCATTTTGTGCTTGTAGCTGAGATTGAATCAACATTTGTATCTGTATGTCATATATGTATCGTACTCTTATTTATAAATGTGGAGCTTCTCTCCCAGGGCCTCCACTGAAAAAGGACATTTTTGTCCATTCGGACTTTCCCGGTAAATAAATGTAAAATAAATAAAAAATAACAACCCTAGACCTTAGTAGCCTAAATGAGTGCATAAAAAGGACCGGATTCTGAATAGATACAGTATGCCATTTTACCTTGTCTCAGGTAAACAACTGATTGTGCTCCAAAGACCTTCAGGGCACTTGTCTCCTTTTCTGAATTGCCAGTGTGTCTAGATGGTACTTGTGTCAGATGGCATGAGTGCTCCAGTTTCTTCATTTTGCAGACTGCATCTAAAATGGTGACTAGAGTTTCCTACTATACCACTGAGAAGATACCTTTCCCTTCCTCTCACCAAGGCTACAGTTATCACCAACACCTCTTTTATGTAGTCTGTGTGGGTCATTTCAAGGAGAGAATGGTTCATAGGACAGAAACAGATATAGGGCAAATTTCACATCAACATGTTAGAGATGAGGGCAGTCCTTGTAGCAGTGCAAGCTCTTCTGGACTGTCTTCCTGTTGATGTGATCTCATTTAATTTAGACACCATGTCATTAATCTGTGATATTAAGGACAACTGAATCAGATCCTAACCTGTATGTACAGGGGCACAAGAGTGTGGCTCTGGGCAATGTTTTCACAACACAATGCATTTTTTCTGCTGGAGACAGCTTTGCTTTGACCTCCTTGCTTCCCTGTCTAACACCAAATTGCAGGAGCAACACTGCCTTCATCCCTTCACATGATTACTTACTGAGGGGTGCTCTGGTCTGTCACTGGTCTTCCAGACTTTTCTTTGCCTTTCCTTCTCTTCCCTGAGTTCATATTTCCTGCAGAAAGCCTCTCTGTGCAAGGACTTTTGTCATCCTCATAGACATTTTTTGGGCCTGACATATATTGTTTGCTTTGCAACTCAAGAAGCAACAATTCCCTCTAGATCTGCAACTAGATCTCCCATCCCACCTATGTAGTAAGCCGTACCCCATCCACTCCCTCAGATTGACTGCATGGTTTCTTTAGTTCTAGTAATGGCCTCTGATCCTGCCTTTTCTGATTGAGTAGTTCAGATTCTTTTGGCTTCTCAGAAGGACTTTGTTAGAGTTAAGTGGCAGAAGTGTTTCCCATTTTGGTATCTAACCAAGGTCTGGACACCGTCTCTGCTCATAATTCCACAAATGTTGTTAGTGTTTTACTGTTGCAGTCATCACATTTGGATTATCCCTGCCAGGGTAGCCCTCGGCTGGCCCAAATACCAGAGGCTTAGTATTTCTGAGTCGGTTGTTGTCACTTCAGGACTGACGTCAGGTTGTCAGTAGTATAAAGTAAGGCAGCCAACGCCATTACATTAGTCTTTCTTGCCATGGAGTCCGAAACAGAAGCAGTTTGCACGAGTGCCGGTCGGCCGCTACCTGAGTTTTGTCGTCCAAATTGAAGCTGAAGTCTTCTAAAGCTAAGTACCCCACTGGTGATCCTTTTTTCTTGAATTAACCAATGTCAGAAAAAGTTAACAATTGTCTCGCCTGTGAAAAGCAAATACCACACCAAGACTTTCATTCTTAATGCATCACTTGCTTAGGCCCAGACCACGACGTCCCCCGCTGTCGCTTTTGTGCTTTGTTCAATGCCAGAACTGTACATCGTCGGGCCCTTATTGTAGCTAGATATTTTCGCTTAGAGTCCTCGAATTCCGATATGGTTTCAGTATGCCATCTGACAGCAAATCTTCCTAAAAAAAAAAAAAACGTAAAGACAGAGACAGACCGCACAGGTCCAAACCTACAGATGACGCTTCCGTTAAGCTAGTCAGTTCTCCGGTCCACAGTGAAGCTCTTTCGCAGCCCCTGATGCCCGCTTCTGTGGATTCACAGGCCGCTGCCGAGACCCTTTCAGAGTCCAGTATGCCGCAAAACTCTTCTTCGACTAAGGATCTTGTGGTTGTCTCTCCCTTGGATGGGTCCAGAGCCGGTGAGCAGGCACCGGCTTCCGAGGAAGTACTTCTTACTACTGATTCTTGTCACAAACCAATGACTTCTTTCGTGTCTACTGTTCTTTCGAAAACTGCCAAGTTTCTAAGGCCCAGGGTACAAACCACACCCAAGAAACCAACTACCCAATCTCAGGCACCTGCTTCCTTGCTTCAGTCTCAAATGCTTAAAATGGTGGAAGACCTTATCATGCTTAGGGGAAGCCAAGATACCCCTTCCAAAAGAAAAAGAGATCTGTCCCCAGTAGTTTTGTCTGAACAGGAGTCTGATGACTCTAATGCATCTGAATATGAAGACATGCAACTCCTCTCTGCTTATGAGGATTCTGATGCAGAGGACTCCATTCCTTCAGCCTCTCCCCCAGAGGAATTTTCCTTTGGGGAAACCCTTCATACCTTAAGGGAGCATTTCCAATGGGAATGTCAGGACTACCCTCAGTCTAAAAAGAGACTCAGGGAATTGTTAGATCTTCCACAGCACAGACCCCTGGCCATTCCCCCAGTCCTGGATGTTGTAGGGGATATTTTTCCTGGAATCCAGTTTGACTCCTGACACTCTCCCTTCTGCACCCAGAAAACTAGACCGGTATTAGAGTCCCTGACTCGCACAAATTTTTTTTTTTAAATCCTATTGCTGACCCTCAAGGGCCTAAAGGAATTAAAGCAACCTCTGCTAAGAATCCGACCCCCTCAGATAGGGATTCCCGAGCACTAGACAGATGGGGTAAAAAAGTATACACCTCTGCTACTCTTGCTATCAGAGCACTAAATTACCACTTCTATATGATAAAATTTCAGCAACATACCCTGGAACTCCTCAAACAAAAAGTGTCTTCCTTTCCTGCTTGTGCGGAATCTAGAGAGTTACAAGAGTTAATGCATTCTGCAAGTCAAGTAACTAAACACACCTTGCACTGTGGTTTTGATGCCCTAGAAGCTTCTTGCAGGGCAGCAGTCACCGGTTCTGTCCTTAGAAGGTATGCGTGGCTTAAGGAACAGCCCTTGTCAGACCATGTTAAATCTAAATTGTTGGATGCACCCTTGCACAAAGACAACTTATTTGGCACTAAGGCAGAAGAGGTCTTAAAAAAGATGGGAAAAAGCTAAATCTATGCAGACAGTTAAGGATTTCTTACAGATCCAGCCACCCAGGTTCAGCAGGCATTGCCCCTCCAAGCACTGGTCCTTTACTGCTCCCACCAGGTCAGTTCAGCCCAGACCCCGTGAAAGCAGACCCCCCCCCCCCCAGACAGCAGCCACAGGGAATGCAGAGATCTAAACAGTGGACTTCCTCCACTTCAAAAACAGGGAGTTCTAAGCCACCTCCTCGTGTTAAGAACTCAGTGATTCTCCACCCCCTCCCTTCACTTACCCCTAGGAGGAAAAATCTCCTTTCCCGCAAGCACCTGGGACACCATTACCAACGACCACTGGGTCTTCAACATAGTGTTCCAGGGCTACAAATTTTCCTTCCACACCCTTCCAACTCAAAAAGGGTTCCCAGCTCTACCTCAAAACCAGTGGACAGAGGCGCAAAAGCAAGTCCTTTCCCTGCTCTCTATGAGGGCAATAGAGCACGTTCCTGCAGAACAGAAAGGCCAAGGTTTCTACTACAGTCTTTTTCTGGTACCAAGAAAAGAGGGAACCTGGCACCCCACCCTCAATCCATCCATTCTAAACACCTTTCTGGTGATACCAAAATTCAAAACGCTCACCCTCCAGCAGCTGCTACCCATGATTTCCAAGGATGCTTGGCTAGTCACCCTAGACCTAAAAGAGGTCTACCTCCACATTCCTATCAGGGAATCATGCAGGAAATATTTGTTTCAGGGCAGGATCTCTGCACTTTCAGTTCTCTGCACTTCCCTTTGGCTTATCTACTGCTCCAAGAGTTTTCACAAAATGTTTGTCTCCGGCCATTGCCTTTTGCAGACAAAGGAATATCCAGATTTACCCATACTTAGATGACTGCCTAATTCAGGCAGACAGCCAGGAAAAGCTGCTCAAGCACCTGGCCTTTGTAAAATCCCTACTGACCTCCCTAGGGTACACAGTCAATGAAAAGAAATCCAAACAAGTACCCACCCAAAGGATTATATTCCTGGGAGCAAGCCTGGACACAGCAATCCAGATGGCATTCCTTACACCAGAGAAGCACACATATTTGACAGCCTACTTCTCTCAGCTAGCCAACAGACCCCAGTTGTCTGCAAGGAAAATCCTGCAAGCTCTGGGGTTCATGGCATCTTGCATTCTACTCATTCCATATGCCAGACTGCACATGAGGAAACTTCAGTGATACCTAAAAAACATTTGGTGTCAACACTCTCAAGACCTGGAAACTCTTTTGTACCCATGATACCTTGCCTCAGAAAAGATTTTCTTTGGTGGGCAACAGCATGCTCCCAGAACAAGGGACTACCTTTCTCACCACCCCCTGCCGCCCAAACCCTCACCACAGACTCATCAGACTATGGCTGGGGTGCACACCTGGACGGCAGGTGCATACAGGGCTAATGGAGCCCACAGCAAATCCATCTACACATCAGCCAAAAAGAGATGATAGCTGTCCAGCACACCTTAACAGATTTCAAGCCCCTTCTCTCCCCAGGGGCTCTCCTGTTAAGCAGGGAGGGACTCACTCCTATCCTCTATGCAGGCTGGCCATGACCCTTTGGCACACAGCCTCTGCCATGCAACTCCACTTGTTAGCACAATTCCTGCCAGGTTCTCTAAACTCTCTGGCAGACCACTTAAGCAGAAATCTTCTGGACCCACATGGGTGGCAGCTAGACAAAATAACCTTCATCTTAATAACTCAGAAATGGGGCACCCTGAAGGTCGACCTCTTTGCCTCCCACACCAGCCATCAGCTCAGCAAGTTCTGCACCAGGGAGCATCATTGTGTGGCTTGGAAAGTGGATGCCCTGTCCTTCCCTTGGGTCACTCTATCAGTCTATGCCTTTCCTCCACTACCTCTCATCCCCAGGGTACTGCTCAAAATAAAGGAGAAAAAAACAAGGAGAATTCTTATTGCTCCAGACTGGCCTCGCCAGCACTGGTACCCACTGCTGCACAGCCTGTCCCCACTGCCACCATGGCATCTCACTCAGACCCCAACCCTCCTGACCCAGAGGGAAGGAGAATTCATGCATCCGCAATTGCAGACCCTCAGTTTGGCAGCTTGGCTTATTCCCTAACCACTGATCGATCTGCCAATCTCAGTAAACCGGTTCTAGATGTTATACGTGAGGCTAGACGCCCTAGCACTAGAAAGTCTTATGCTGATAAATGGAAAAGGTTCTATACTTGGATTCAGGCTAAGGGAGCCGATATGGCACAGCCGTCCCTCCCTCTCATCCTGGATTACTTAGCTGACCTGCTACACAGTGATCTCTCTTTTTCCTCTATTAAAATTCATGCCTCTGCTATCTCTGCTCATTTCCCCACTGAGCAGCCCCTTTTCTCACACCCTCTGATCAAACAGTTCCTAAGAGGGGTTAGCAACTTGAGGCCACCCAAAAGAGCACCAACCCCAGCTTGGGACCTTAACTTTGTATTGGAAAAGCTCACCCTGCCCCCCTTTGAATCAGCATATTCAGCAGAGATAAAATTTCTCTCATGGAAGACAGCTTTCTTTTTGGCTATCACTTCAGCCAGAAGGGTCTGTGAGCTACAAGCACTCATGGCTGTGGAGCCCTTTATCATCTTCCATGCTGACTGGGTTTCCCTGAGGACTAACCCATCCTTCATGCCCAAAGTGGTGTCCAGTGTGTCTCTCAACCAATCCATTCATTTGCCCACATTTTTCCCTAACCCACAGAACAAGGGAGAAAGAATCCTGCACTCTTAGATGTGCACAGACAACTCAGATTCTATCTAGACAGGACTAAATCCTTCAAAATGTCTGATCAATTGCTGGTTAGCTTTCCTGCAGGGGCAGAGGGCAAAGCCATCTCCAAACAGTTTCTAAATGGATAGCACACTGCATCCATTTCTGCTACAAGCAACACGGAAAGCCTCCCCCTAAGGGGGTCAGGACTCACTCCACCAGAGCAGCCTCCACCTCTGCAGCTTTCCTCCGAGGAGTTCCCACCAGGGACATCCTGGAGGCTGCCACCTGGACTTCAGTTGACACTTTTACCAAACATTATCACCTGCCTATCTTTTCCAAATCCAGGGCAGGGTTTGCCTCTGCGGTCTTGCAGGGCATCCTAGCCAGCCCCTAGCCTCCTTGACTGCCTCCACCCTTTTTCTCAACTTTGGGAATCAACCCAAATGTGATGACTGCAACAGTGAAACACGAAGAACATAGTACAGTTGTGTACACTTACCATAAATGTAGATGTTCAAGTGTATTCACTGTTGCAGTCCTGTTTTCCCTCCCTCCATTCCCCTCTTCTTTCTTCTCTCTCCTTACAAGGGACATTTTGTTATTTACTTTCTACTGGTGGGGTTCTTCCACCAGAACCTGGTTCCCACTTGGGGGCTCGACAGGGCAAGAAAAACTGTTGTAATGGCGTCGGATGCCTTACTTTATACTACTGACAACCTGACGTCAGTCCTGAAGCGACAGCAACTGACACAGAAATACTAAGCCTCTGGTATTCGGGCCGGCCGAGGGCTACCCTGGCAAGGATAACCCAAATGTGATGACTGCAACAATGAATGCACTCTAACATCTACCATTTATGGTAAGTGTACATAACTGTACTTTCTGCAGTTCATTTGCTGCTAATGCAGGCTTGAACTGTTCGACACAATACAGTTGTCCAGCATCTCAAACTTTCATTCATATTCAGGCAGCACTTGTGTTTGAGCTGGCTTACTGCTGTCAGTTTGAGTGTTACCTGCTGAGTTTTATTTTGTGTGATGATGTCATTCAGGTAGTATATGTTAATGTTATATAAGCTAAACTTGCAAGGCAGTCACTCTTCATGGAAGCCTTTTTGTAGAGATTGATGTATTACATTGTTTCTATATGTAGAGAAGCTTTTTGTGGAGGATGGAGTTTGTGATGATTGTAACTATCCAGCTGTTGGCAGTGTACAGAGCATATGCAGCCTGGTATGGTTTTCTGCTGATCTTATGATATGGTGTTTGTATCGCAATCTTAATGTTAATCTTCTCTAAGAACTTAGAGTGATAGGTTAAGACATGCTTGTAGGTGGGAATGAGCTGAGATCTCTTAACTAAAGTCTGTCAGTTCTCGTCTTTTTGTGGAAGGCAGAATCAGGTGTACATCATTCTTGCATGGGGCACTGTGAAAGGGATAATGCCTTCCATTTTCCTTACAGTACCTTACTCTTTGTATTGTGAGTAGTCAGCTGTAGTGCATGTTGTTCAGTCTAATTTAGAAAGGTTTAATTGGTCTTGGTTTTCAGATTACAGACTTTTTGCCAGAGACCAAGTCAACAACATTATAAATGTGGAAAGCAGATTTCAGCTAATACATGAGAGCATGTTTCCACTTCAGAATTTCAGTAAATAAGATAGTTTCTTAAAAAATCCTCCATAGTTGATGTCATATAGAAATACATAAGGTAATCAAAGACGAAAAAAAGATATTTTCTTTAGGGAGAGTCAGTGTAAAAGAAAGTCATAGCCTTTGGCTTATACCCCACGTTACCTGTGTCATCTTCTGTCTTGAAATTTTCAGAGCAGCCGCTTGCTTCCTTGTATGCATGGATATATTTCCTGTGCTGTAGGTATGTGCATAACTGCCATATATTCCACACCAATACATGTTCTCTTTACTTCTTGCCATTTCAAGTGCAGCACTTCTACACATTTGCAAAGAATTTTTGCTGCTTAAGTTTTCAAAATTTCATTTTTAATGGCTGGCTGCTGCTTCACTGAAGTATATCTGATTTATCTGGCAGTAAGTGCAGAAAATATTAAGGAAAGGAGCTTTTGAGGTGCTTCCTGTAGTCCAGGGCTTGAGTCCCTCAATCTCCATTAGACTCTGAGCAAGTGTGACCTTGCCAGACAGTGCCCTGGTTAAATTGGGCAAGGCTCCACAATGGTTTCCTGGACCTTACGCTACTACCTATGAACCTGTGAGATTTCTGATGTTTGGCTATAGCAAATGTATTTGTCATAGATCAGTACCCCATAAAGGTCCAGGAAACCATTGTGGAGCCTAGCCAAATTTGGGCCTGAAAGCAGCAGAGCATTGTGGAAGTCTAAATCATCATCATCAGCAGCAGAACATTGTATAAAGCTAATAAACTCCCCTTTTCCCCATTTTTACATGGTATCAGGATGTTGAGTCAACTGTTGCCACTTTTCTTTTCAGAGTTAATCTTCTATGTTCAACAGCCAGGCCTGTTTGTGTCAAGTTCTCCTTTCAGCTAAAGAGATGGATAATCCTTGCTTCCTCGTATTTCCTTTCTGCAGTTATTACTTTGTGTTGCAGGTTCTACTTCATGACATTTTCAGCAGTATTTGGGTTTATGGCAATGGCAGCTTCTTTTAGGTAACACTGTTAACCGTATGGTTGTATTTCTAGTGCTAACCTTTGCATAGTGGATGCTTCAGAAAATGGTGTCTCTCGGAGTGTCAATTACTACAAACCTTTTAACAGGTAGCAGAGCATGGTCTGTAAGTCTAGAATCCCACCTCTGATGCAAGTTAGCTCCGTAAAAGCTTGGAAAATTAAGTTATGATTTGGACTGGGGATACTGCTGCTTGTGGGAGAGCATATTCTTAAAATTATTCACATTATCAGAGAAAGTACAGTGCTATGACAGATTTCTTTCTATAAAGACAGGCAAATGTGTAAATACAGTATGGTGTTCGGAAATGTAGTGCTTGCCACTATGCTGCTAGGTAGTGTGTTCTTAAATGTGAAAGACTTTTTAGCATCAGCAGCATGTACCAAACGTATGCTCATATTCAGAAAGTCTTAATGTAATGTATAGGTCTTGTATCAGAACTGTTCCACATAGCATTCATCCCTTTTGATTCATAGTCTATGCTACCACTGAGGTTACCCCCTCACAGGCATCTCTGTGTAGAGTAGCCTTGCAGGTAAAGCATCATGGTAATGGAGCAGTCTGGGGAATGCGAAGTACTTCTTAGCCATGTGTCATCCCCTGGCAATGTCTGCATCTCTGCTCAGCAGAGCAATTCAGCGAATTGTCCTGTCAAGTAAAATTTTATTGTAGGAGGAAAAAACTAATGCCATCAAAAGACTGTAGTAGCCCACTCACTCCTGTTGTAGTTCTTGCAGTGTGCAAGTCCATTGAAACTCAAACTGTGGAGTTTAGAGCCCCCCGAGCATAAACGTGTCTGTGTGCATGCTTACATGTGCCTGCCTGTAGGGGCATGAATGAGGCTGCATAAATGTCTGTGTTTTTGTCTGCTTTGGTAATCACACCAGGGTGGTTAAAGAATAAAGTGTGTGTATGTGTCTGAGTACGCTCGTGCTTGGGTGGTCAGAAATATGGTAGGTAAGAGATTCCAATAATTTGTGAAAGAAAGAAAAGGCCAAGGCTTTGGATAAGCATGCTCTTTTTAGGTTTGCTGGAGTTAAACGTCTCCACTGAAGCACTTGATCAGCTGTTGGATCTTCCAAGTACGGTACCTGTGCCTGCATTTGGGATTCCTCAGGAGGCCCACTTGGTGCACTCCCTGATCATGTCTGGAATTGTCAGATAGCCAGTTCGGTCTGGAAAGGAAAACAAGGGCTGATTGTTTCTGAGGAACTCTGGGAATTCCACAAATATTGGTCCAGGAAGACTTCCCTGGTATAATTGGACACCTTTTGTTAAGGGCCTTAGAGTAGCTGATTGTGAAGTGTCTGGTGGCAGTGATAACTACCTTATACTCTGGGCAGAAGGGGGCACAGCAAGTAAACCTGTCCCATCCTTTCCCGTGTGTGTGTGTGTGTGTGTGTGTGTGTGTGTGTGTGTGTGTGTGTGTGTGTGTGTGTGTGTGTCTGTCAGCTACTTGGGGCAGGGACACAAAACACTGGGTTTTTCAGAGAAGGTGCTGAGAACTTGGCTTGGACTCTTGTCTGAGGACCTAACCCTACAGCTGTACCAGTGGGGAGTCTTATTGGGGATCTGGAGGGAGACTGATATGGAGACATCCAGACCCTGGGCTGAGTGTGTTCCCTGTGTGCTTTTAAGGGAAATTGTATTTGATGCAGAGAGATCTGCATCTGGAAGTACTGAGTTTATCTGTTTGTATTCCAAGTGCACAACCCTGTCCAGTGTCAGTGGTGAGGATTCAGGCTCCTTGATTACTGGCCCTGCATGGGGATGACACACAGTGGTGCCCATCACATATTGGCAGCAGTGGTAGGTGTCACACTTTTATTGATGGCACTGGTGGCATCATCACATGCTCACATCTTGTTGAGCAGTGGTGTGGATATTGAATTCCTGTAGCCTTTAAGCAGTGTCACTAAAGAAAGGTGTACTGTCAGCAGCCACACGGTAGACATTGAGTTTCACATCACAGTAGTTTAAATTATTTACTTTTTGTTAGCTTAGTTAGTCAGGGAGAGCAAGCAAGGATGGCAGCAGAAGATTATGGCAAGCTGACAAGGAACCAGTTGGCTTAGATGTGCCAAGCCAAAGGACTGAGGCATGCCAGCCTGACTAAAGGGGAAATGATTGCAGCCTTAATCACAGCTGCATCACAGAATAGCAACCAAGAAGACATCCAGACTGGCATTGGGGGAAGTACAGCTCCCAGAAACAGGACAGTTGAACTTTTCCTCAGAGGACTTAAAAAAAAAATCTGTCTGGAGTTAGAGACTTGAATTGGAGGCCAAACGTTTGGAACTAGAATCAGCAGCGAGACTATGGCATTTGGAGGTCGAAGTAGAATCAGCAGAGAGACTGCAGCATTTGGAAGCCAAAGAAAATGCGAAGCAGATACAACATGAAAAGGAAATGCTGACTCTTCGTCAGGGTCATGGAGGTAATGGGGAAAGGAGTAACTGTACCCCAGAAGCAATAAAGGTTAGTAAACATCTCCCTCAGTATCAAGAAGGTGATCATTTTGATAGTTTTATTCATCTATTTGAAAGAGTATGCAAACAGTATAATGTTGACCGAAGGCTCTGGGTACAGTTCCTCACCTAGTTACTCCACGATAAAGCTGCAACTGTTTCTAAATTGTCTGATACTGATTTATATAGATTATGATCGAGTTAAACACTGTTTATTACAGTGTTTTAAATTAACACCTGAAGCTTACAGGAAAAAAGTTTTATGAGCATAGACGCAAGACAGATGACAGTGCATGTGATTATTTTGCTGGACTAAGCACTTATTTTCATAGGTGGAGTGAGTGGGTGTCAGGCCATCACTTCTGAAAAGCTGGCAGACCTTTTGGTGAGGGAACAAGCCCTTAGCACTTAGGCTGAAGACATGAGAATGAGAATCAGGTTGGCAGACAGAAAATGAAACTCTGCAGATGAGTTGGAAAAAGGGAGACCTATACCTAGCAAGCAAGGCATCACTGCTTAGGAAAGGGATTCCCAGTGCTGCATATGGATGTAATGGAACCCATGGTGGGCAGCTTAAACAACCCCAACAGAGTCTGCCAGTAAAACGGGAACCCGCTAGTTCAGGTACACGGCTAGGATCAATTGTTAAAGGTTTTAAATGTAACCATTGGGGCCATGTAGCGTATAGATGTCCACAGAGACAAAGTGGGGAAGAAAAGGTGGGAGAGCCAGCAAGTGGGAATAATGGAATGCCAGTGGTAAGTTGTCTGGAGACAACAGGGGTAGTAAACTACCAGCAGAGTTTATATCTGATCATGGTGGATGGGAAACGGGCCACTGTCAAGAGAGAGAGAGCCTCTGATGGTAACCATTGTGAACCCTGCAGTGGTTAAAGAGGAGCAGTACTTGCTTGGGCAGTCCACTCTAGTCAGAGCTTTAGGAGGGGATCCCATTCCAAATGCCTTTGGCCAGGGTTCACCTTGACTGGGAGGGTGGAAAAGGAAGAAAGCAAGTAGGGTGCGTTTGAGGATATCCCTGCAGATGTCTTGATAGAGAATGATTTTGATAATGCAATGCCTTGTGTGCATGCAGTGACACGCAGTCAGGTATGGAGATAGGCATGTGGGTCTTGCAGCCAGGGGGGGCCCAGGCAAGACTGCACAACTGACGTTAGGACTAGTGATGTGGTTACTTCAGGGAGAGATCTGCCTTGTAGCAGTGAGACTGAAGGTGAGTCACAGCTCCTGGTGGGTACTGATGTTCTTCTGGATAGAGTGACTGCAGAGGGTGAGTAGTAGTATCCAGGCTGACAGTGAGGCAGCTCTGTCAGAAGAGACCACACTTCCTGTGGAAGGGGAGCCGGGAAAGATTACAAAGAGAGAGTTGAGACAGGCTCAGCTGTCAGGCCTTACATTAAGAGGCTTGAGGGGAGGTAGCTAGGGAGGCACCTGATTCTCAAAAAAAAGGGTATTCTGTATACTGGAACAAAGGGTTTACTGTATGGAGATTTGACCCCTGAGGTAAGGCTAGAAGGCAAGGTAATACACGATTGATAGTGCCCAGAGCATACCGTCTGGCACTTCTAGCCATAGCCCATGACAGTCCTTTTGCAGGTCATATGGGCAAAAAGCGTACCAAGAGACGTGTTGTGCAGAACTTTTAGTGGCCTAGGATTGCCAGGGATGTAATAGGGTACTGCAGGACCTGTGAGCAGTGCCAAAAAGTAGACAAGGCAGATGCCTTTCCCTGTGATAGAGGAGCCATTTCAGAAGATAGCTATGGATAATTGTGGTGCCTTTGAGTACCCCAAGTTCCACAGGGAAAAAGTAGATCCTAGTGGTAGTAGATTATGCTGCTAGATGCCCTAAGGCAGTGGCTCTATTCTCCATCGAGGTAGAGAAGTTGACAAATGCTTTGCTGGAGATTTTCAGCAGGGTAAGTTTCCCAAGAGAAATACTGACTGACCGGTGCCAGTTTCGTTTCAGACCCGCTGGATTATCTGTGGGAGCACTGTGGGGAGAGAAGCACCTAAAGACAACCCCAGACTAAGTCTTGTGGAGAGGTTAAACTCTGTGCTGAAAACCATGCTACAGGCATTTGCAGACCAGTTTAAGAGGGAGTGGGACAAATATTTGCCCCATCTGTTGTTTGCTTACAGAAAGGTGTCCCAGGAAGGCATAGGGTGAAGGGGGCCTTTAGATTTGATTCATAAGTGTGAGTGTGAATCTCACAAGGAGATGTTCTTCGTGTTTCACTGTTGCAGTCATCACACTTGGGTTATCTGCCTCCAGGTAGCCCTCAGTTGGCCCAAATACCAGAGACTTAGTATTTCTGTGTCGGATGCTGTCGCTCCAGGACCAACGTCAGGTTGTCAGGGGTATAAAAACAGGCAGCTGACGCCATTACATCAGTCTTTCTTGCCGAGGAGCCTGCAGCAGAAGCAGTTCGCAAGTGCTGGTCGGAGGACGCTACCTGAATTTTCGTTTATGAATTTAGTAATCCTGAAGTCTTCTAAAGCTAAGTACCCCGTTGGGGATCCTTTTTTCTTGCTCTAATCGATGTCAGAAAAAGTTAATTGTCTTGCCTGTGGAAAGCAAATACCTCACATCGATTTTCATTCTTACTGCGTCAACTGTTTAGGCCCAGACCACGACTTCCCTCGCTGTCGGTTTTGTGCCTTATTTAACGCCCAAACCATTAGTCATCAAGCTCTCTTTGCCGCTAAATTCTTTCGCTCACTATCTCCATATTCTGAAATGGCTTCGGTAAGCCATCCGACTACCAATATTCCGAAAAAACGTAAAGATAAAGACAGACACAGACCGCATAGGTCCAAAACTGCCGACGATGCTTCCGTTGAGCTAGTTGCCAGTCCGCCGGTACTCGGGCACTTTCCCTGCTGCCCGCTTCAATGGATTCACAGGCCTTTACTAAGACCCATTCGGAGTCCGGTATGCCACAAGACTCTTCGACTATGGAACCTGCGGATGTCTCTACCTTGTCCGTGTCTGGAGCCACTGAGCAGGCACCGGCTTCTGAGGCAGTTATTTGCTCAACTGATGTTCAACTCAAACCAACGACTTTTATTTTTTTAACCAAAACTACTGGGTTTCTTAGGCCCAGAGTACGAAATATGCCTAGAAAACTGACAACCAAAGAGCATGCACCTGCTCCCATTTGATTTTTAAGCATATGGAACTGACAGTTTAAAGCCCTCATGGCTGATCCACCTTTATTCTCTCACCCACTCTTAAGACAGTTCCTCAGAGGGGCTAAGAATATAAGACCTCCAAGGAAACAACCAATTCCTACTTGGGATTTTAATTACATTCTAGAAAAGTTAACCTTGCCTCCTTTTGAGCCAGCTGCCTCAGCAGATTTGCAATATTTGTCCTGGAAAACAGCTTTCCTTCTGGCTATTACCTCAGCTCGTAGGGTCTCGGAACTACAAGCCCTCGTGGCTGTGCAGCCCTTTATCATCTTCCATCAGGACAGAGTTTCCCTACGAACCAACCCGTCATTTATGCCTAAGGGTGGTATCCAGGGTAGCTTTAAATCAGGCCATACACGTACCTTTGGACAGAACAAAGCTTTTCAGAAAATCAGAACAACTCTTTGTGTCCTATGCTGCAGGAGCTCAAGGGAAGCCAATTTCCAAACAGACAATTTCAAAATGGATAGGCCACTGCATACATTTTTGTTACTCTTTTCATGGTAAGTCTGTACCTGCAGGCATCAGACCCCACTCCACAAGGGCCACAGCTGCCTCTGCAGCCTTCCTCGGAGGAGTTCCTACCAAAGATATTTTGGAAGCAGCCACTTGGAGTTCTGTGCATACCTTCACTAAACACTACCACCTACCTTTATACTCCAAAACTAGAGCAGGCTTTGCCACTGCAGTTTTGCAGGGCATTCTGGCTCCTCCCAGTTCCACCTAGTGCCTACCACCCCTTGCATAGCTTTGGGATTCTACCCATCTGTAATGACTGCAGCTGTATGCACGATGAACATAGTACAGTTTTGTACCTACCATAAATGTAGATGTTCGAGTGCTAATACAGCTGCAGTCCAGGTTTCCTGTCCCTCCTTCCCCTCTTGGGACAGGCCTAGTGGCTACACCTCCTCATACAACCTGTTTGGGGTTATTCTTTTATGATGTATTTGCTTGCAACTACTGTTTTTTTTGACTATTTTGCATTGCATTTTATATATATATATATATATATATATATATATATATATATCTAAAATTAGGTATTGCCTTCCTTCTGGGGGCACCTGACATCTGGGGCAAGAAAGACTGAAGAAAATGGCGTCGGCTGGTTCTTTTATACCCCTGTCGCACTGACGTCAGGGAAGAAGCGACTACAACCGACGCCGGACCTAGACTTTGGAATTCGGCCGACCGAGGACCCGCCTGACGGCAGGAGAACCCATCTGTAATGACTGCAGCTGTATTAGCACTCGAACATCTACATTTATGGTAGGTACAAAACTGTACTTTCTCTGCACTGCCCTTTGTCTTATCTACTGCGCCTAGGGTATTCACAAAGTGCCTAGCTCCAGTCATTGCATTTTGCAGGCAAAGAAATATTTAAATATACCCATACCTAGACGATTGCCTAATTCAGGCAGAAAGCAAGGACATTCTTTTGAATCATCTGGCCTTTGTTCAAAGGGTATTGATTTGTCCGGGGTTCACCATAAACGAAAAGAAATCCCACCTGGTACCCTGCCAACAAATTTCATTCCTGGGACAAGCTTGAATACATCTTCACAGATGGCTTTCCTCATGCCAGAGAAATGGATTCATTTGACAACTTACTTCAAACAAGTGGCCACAAAAACCCAGATATCTGCAAGGCAAATACTGCAAGCCTTTGGGTTCGTGGCCTCCTGCATTCTTCTAATTCCATATGCAAGGATGCATATGAGGAAACTACAATAGTATCTCAAAAGCCTAAGGTGTCAACATTCACAGGATCTAGAAGCCAGGATTCCTATCATACCTTGCCTACGCCTAGAGTTCCTTTGGTGGGCAGAGGCCTGCCACCAAAACAGGGGACTACCATTCACATTACCCCCTGCTGCCCAAATCTTAACAACAGACGCATCAGACTATGCATGGGGGGCCCACCTTGCAGGGAAGTGCATTCAGGGCAAATGGAACCCAAGTCAAATGCACCTGCACATAAATCAAAATGAAATGTTAGCTGTACAGAATGCTTTGACAGCCTTCAAGGACCACATTCTTCCAGGACAACTAATGGTAAAGACGGGACAACACCACTGTTGAGGTACATAAACAAGCAGAGGGGTACACATTCTTACCCCCTCTGCAGACTAGCCATGGCATTGTGGAACACAGCCTTGAGCTACCAAGTGAATCTACAAGCTCAATTCCTGCCAGGAAAACTAAATACACTGGCAGACGGGCTAAGCAGAAACCTCATGGACCCACACTAGTGGAAACTGGAACCAAGTATTTTCAACATGTTGACAAGCAAATGGGGGAGCCCAGATATAGACCTGTTTGCCTCCCCCAGAACCATCAACTGGACAAATTTTGCACAAGGATTCCCCACAAGCTAGCTTGGAAAGTGGATGCTCTATCTTTCAACTGGAAAAACCTATCAGTTTATGCCTTTCCTCCACTGCTCTCCAAGGTACCACTAAAGATCAAACAGGACAAGCCAAGGGTGATTTTAATTGCACCAGACTGGCCTCACCAACACTGGTACCCACTCTTACGCAGTGTGTCACACTTGGCTCTATGCCACCTGCCTCAGATTGCTTCCGTGTTGTCTCAGCAGGAGAACCAGATTCTGCACCCTCAGCTGCAAACCCTAAACCTAGCAGCCTGGCTAATCTCTCCTTTACCATTCCTCAGTAAATCAGTGATTTATATCATTTTAGAGGCAAGGAGACCTAGTACTAGAAAATCTTATGCTGTAAAATGGAAAAGATTATGTGCCTGGAACCAGTCTCAAGGAATGAAAGCAGCAGGTCCCAGTTTACTTCAGATTCTGCAATACTTGACTGAGATGCTTCATAAGGGCTTGTCTTTTTCCTCCATCAAAATTCATGCCTCAGCCATTTTAGCTCATTATAGCACAGAGCCTCCCCTCTTCTCTCACCCACTGCTCAAGCAGTTTCTCAGAGGGGCCAAAAAGTTAAGGCCACCCAGGAGAGCTCCAGCTCCAACTCCAGCCTGGGATCTTAACTTTGTCTTGGAGAAACTCACTCTTCCTCCTTCTTTCGAGCCAGCTGCTACTGCAGATTTAAAATTTCTTTGCTGGAAAACAGCTTTCCTTTTAGCAATCACTTCTGCAAGAAGGGTATCTGAATTACAGGCCCTTATGGCAGTGGACCCTTTCATCATCTTTCATGCGGACAGAGTGTCCCTCAGAACCAATCCCTCCTTCATGCCCAAGGTGGTATCCAGTGTGGCTCTTAACCAGTCCATTCATTTGCCTACCTTCTTTCCTAACCCACAGAACAAAGAGGAACAGATACTGCACTCTTTAGATGTGCACAGACAGCTTAGATTCTACTTGGACAGGACTAAACCTCAAAGGAAGTCTGAACAACTGCTGGTGGCATTTGCTGCAGGGACAGAGAGGAAAGCTATTTCAAAACAAATCATTTCAAAATGGATAGGCCACTGCATTCATTTCTGCTATAAGCACTATGGAAAACCTATCCCACAGGGCATCAGACCCAATTCAACCAGGGCTGCTTCTACCTCTACAGCCTTTCTCAGGGGCGTCCCTACTAGGGACATCCCAGAAGCTGCTACCTGGATTTCTGTACATATGTTCACCAAGCATTATCATTTGCCAGTTTTTTTCTAAATCCAGAGATGATTTTGCCATTGCAGTCTTGCAGGGACTTATAGCTGGTCCTAATTCTATTTAAATTCCTCCTCTCAACCTTTGCTTTGGGAATCTACCCAAATGTAATGACTACAACAGTGAAACACGAAGAACATAGTACAGTTGTGTACACTTACCATAGATGTTCGAGTGTATTCACTGTTGCACTCTTGGATGTCCTTCAAGGATGCATCTGCAGTCATAACATATGGGTTGTCCTGCCTCAGGCAGCCCTTCGGTCGGCCGGATTCCAAAGTCTGGGTCTGGCCTCGGCTGATGTCGCACTTTCCCCGACATCAGAGCATCTGGGGTATAAAAGCATCAGCCGACGCCATTTTCCTCAGTCTTTCTTGCTGCGCGGTGCCCGAAGCAGAAGCGGTTCGCAAGTGCCGGTCGGTCAGCTCCTGTGATTCAGCTAACGAAGACTTCGAAAAAGCTAAGTACTCCATTGGGTACTCTTTCTTGCCTCAGCCGATGTCAGATAAAGTAAATAATTGTTTAACTTGTGGGAAACAAATACCTCATAAGGATTTCCACTCTTACTGCCTCCCTTGCTTAGGCCCAGACCACGACGTCTCGGCCTGTTCAGCCTGTGCTTCCTTCAACCGACGAACTCTTAGACGTCGGTCGGAGTTTGCAGAGGAATTCTTTGGGGCTAATTTTGCATATAAGATGCCGTCGGAGACTCCGACATCGCATTTGGTGAAAAAACGGAAGGACAAGGACCAACACTCGCGGCCCGCGGTTTCGGCTGAAACCACAGTTAGGCCTACCGCGAGTGTCTCGGTATTTCCTTTAACCGAATCCACTCAACCGACCACCGCGGCCCTGGAGGCCCCGGCTGAGTCGGCTACTGAGCTACCTAATGAAACCAGTGCCCAGGAAATGTCCGACACCATTCCGTTGGACAAGTCTACTCCTGCACGTGGTGCAGCCAGACCCCCTGCATCCATGTCCATTAAGGTTTTTTCCAGGGCTAAAGCTGCTAAACTTGCTAAAGCTTTGCCTCCCAAGACTACCTCTCAGAGACCTTCTTCTAGTTCTCAGATCCTCAGCCTTGCAGAGTATCTTATCTCTTTAATTAGAGGTTCTCAGCCTCACCCGGACAGGGGCTCTCAACCACCACCAGACAAAAGGCCCAGGACTGAGCCCTCTGACCAACACTCTTCAGATGAGTCTACGGATGGATCTGTGTTGTCAGATCACCAGGAGGAGGCTTATTCGGCCTACAAGGATTCTGATGCTGAAGAATCTATCCCTTCGGCCTCCCCTCCTGGAGAGTTTTCCTTTGGTGAGACCCTGCACTCTATGAGAGAACATTTTCAATGGCAGGGTCAGGAATTTTCTGATTCTAGAAAGAGATTAAGGACCTTTTTACATTTACCTCAGCATAGGCCCTTAGCTATACCTCCTGTTTTGAATGTTATTGATGATGTGTACATTGATGTTAGTACAGCCCCTGATTCTCTCCCTCCGGCTCCTGCCAAACCTGATAGATACTACAGGGTCCCGGATTCTCATCTACATCTGTACAAGGCCCATTCTGCAGACCCAGATACTATCTCTCAGGGCCCAAAAGGGGTTGCAGCTGCCACTGCCAAAAATCCTCTACCTTCTGAAAGGGAGCCTAGAGCTTTAGAGAGATGGGGAAAGAAGGTTTATACTTCTGCAACTCTTTCCATGAGGGCATTAAATTGTCAATTTCATATGATACAGTACCAAGAGTATTTGTTAGATGAATTGCATAAGAAGCTTTCCTCTTCTGAACCCCTTGACCGTAAATCCCTTCAGGATCTGGTACATATCTCACAGCAGGTTAGTAATCATTTTTTGCAGTGTGGTTATGATGCACTGGAAGCTTCATGTAGGTCAGCTATGACTGGGGTAGTTATTCGTAGGCATGCCTGGTTGAAGGAACAATCTTTACCAGACCATGTTAAAGCTACACTCCTGGATGCTCCAATGGAAAAACAAAAATTATTTGGTTCCTCGGCTCAGGAGGTCTTAAAGAAGTTTGAAGAAAAGGCAAAATCTGTGCAAACAGTTAAGGACTTTCTGCAAGTACAACCACTGAGATTCAGCAGAAACTGGCCTACTAAGAATTGGTCCTTTCCAGACTTGGACAGATCCCAGAGGGGCAGGAACAGGCGTCCCAGAAGTAGAGGGCAAGCTAGAGGCTCCTACAGAGGCAGTCAGTGGCAGCCTACCAACCAGAGAGGTAGTGCAGGAACAGCAACAACAACTACTGCACCTGGACAGACTCAGTGACTTTCCTTTCATTCCGCCGACCAGGGCTCAATTGGAAGCACCATTGGGCGGAAAGCTTTCTTTATTCTCAAAAAACTGGCATTACATTACAAGGGACATGTGGACACTGCAAATTAAATAGACAAAGGATACAGGTTCCACTTCCACACTTTGCCAAGAAGAAACGGAATGCCAAACCTGCCACCAAATCGGAGGGCAGAGGCTTTAAAGCAGATCAACAACTTAATACAAATGAAAGCCATAGAAAAGGTACCTCTTTCAGAACAAGGCCAAGGATTTTACTCCAGATTATTCCTTGTTCCAAGAAAAGAAAATCAATGGAGGCCTATTCTCGACCTGTCCGCACTGAATACTTACCTCATTGTGCCAAAATTCAAGATGCTGACCCTACAGCAGCTTCTTCCCATGCTGGGCAAGGAGTCTTGGCTGGTGACTCTAGATCTCAAGGAGGCATACCTGCATGTCCCTATTCGGCAAAGTTGCAGAAGACACCTCAGATTTCTTGCAGGATCAGAGCATTATCAATTCTCAGCATTGCCCTTTGGCTTATCTACTGCACCCAGAGTATTCACGAAATGCCTGGCATCAGTAATTGCACACTGCAGACTTCAGGGGATTCAAATTTACCCATATCTGGATGACTGCCTTATACAAGCGGACAACAAGAAAAATTTGATAAAGGACTTGGACTATGCCATCCTCCTATCGCAGGCCTTGGGATACACAGTCAACATCCAAAAATCAAGACTTGTTCCATCCCAAAGGATAACCTTTTTGGGTGCAGATCTAGACACAACCACCCAAATGGCCTTTCTCACAGAAGAAAAACAAAAACAACTTCCGGATTACTTCTTGAATCTGACAAGACAAACTCAGCTAACTGCAAGGAAAATCCTGCAGGCCCTGGGTTACATGGCATCCTGCATAATTCTGATTCCACAAGCCAGGCTGCATATGAGAAAATTACAATGGTACCTAAGGAGTGTATGGTCTCAGCACAGTCACAGTTTGGAAACGTTGATACCAATCATTCCTTGCCTTCAAAAGGAATTCCTATGGTGGGCTCAAGCCTGCCAGTCCAACAAAGGGTTGCCTTTCAACAAACCAAAAACAAAACAAACCATCACCACGGACGCTTCAGACCGAGGATGGGGAGCACACATGGAGGGCAAATGTATCCAAGGCCTATGGTCTCAAGGACAGCTGCGCATGCACATAAACCAAAAGGAAATGCTGGCACTGATACATGCAATCGAGGCCTTCAAACCTTTCCTCCATCAAGGCCACCTGCTAATAAGGACAGACAACACCACAGTCGTGGTACATAAACAAGCAAGGAGGCACGCATTCCTACCCTCTATGCAGGCTGGCCATGAATCTATGGGAACTATGCTTGAAACTCAATATCCAACTACAGTCCCAGTTCGTGCCAGGGAAAGAAAATGCACTGGCAGACAGTTTAAGCAGAATTACCATGGATGCACACGAATGGATGCTGCACCCAGACATCTTTCTACTCATAACACAGGCATGGGGAAAGCCGGAGATAGATCTGTTCACCTCGCCCCACAATCTTCAACTGAAGACATTCTGCTCAAGGACATACCACCCACAAGCTTGGAGGGTGGACTCTCTCTCTTTCAGCTGGAAAGCTCTAAAAGTCTATGCCTTCCCACCTCTCCCATTAATGTCCAAGGTTTTACTGAAGATCAGGGCAGAACAGCCAAGAGTGATTCTGATAGCTCCAGACTGGCCAAGGCAGCACTGGTACCCACTATTGAGGAGCATGTCACAGACTAAACTGTGGCCTCTCCCCCTATGGCCACTTCTTCTGACACAGAACAATTTCAAGATCATGCATCCCAACTTGAAAACATTACAGCTAACTGCCTGGAAAATTCCATAAACCCCCCTCAGAATAACTTATCACAGAGAGTAAAGGACATTATTATGGAAGCTCGCCGGCCTTCCACAAGGAAGACATACTCAGCAAAATGGAAAAGATTTCTCATTTGGAACACAGCAAAAGGCTTAGATGTGACAGTGGCGAGCATGGCACATATTCTGGAATTCTTAGCAGAATTGTACCACAATGGCCTGTCCTATTCTTCCATTAAGATTCATGCTTCAGCAATTTCAGCAGAATACAATGTTGATCCACCTATCTTTTCGCATCCTCTCCTCAGGCAATTTCTGAGAGGAATCAAAAACAGCAATCCTCCAAGGAAACCTCCTTTACCTAATTGGGATCTCAACTTTGTGCTGGAGAAACTAACACTTCCTCCCTTTGAACCAGCAGCATCGGCGGATCTACAATTTCTGTCTTGGAAAACTGCATTCCTTCTGTCCATAACTTCAGCAAGAAGAGTATCTGAGTTACAAGCTTTAATAACAGTACAGCCATTTCTTATCTTCCATCAGGTCAGAGTTTCATTGAGAACCAATCCTACTTTTATGCCAAAGGTGGTATCTAGGGTATCCTTGAACCAAGCTATTCACTTGCCTACATTCTTCCCAAATCCACAAAATAAAGGGGAAAAACTTCTACACACCCTGGATATACACAGACAACTACGCTACTACTTGGACAGAACTAAAAGTTACAGAAAGACTGACCAACTCCTTGTAGCATATGCTGCTGGGGTACAAGGAAAAGCAATTTCCAAACAGACAATTTCAAAGTGGATAGGAAATTGCATTCGATTTTGTTACTCCTTTCATGGAAAGACGGTTCCTGCAAACATTAGGCCTCATTCTACTAGGGCCACAGCCACCACTACAGCCTTCCTAAGAGGGGTGGCTACCAAGGACATTTTAGAAGCTGCTACATGGAGCTCCGTGCTTACATTTGCCAAGCATTACAATTTACCTTTATACTCCAGATCCAGAGCAGGTTTTGCTACAGCAGTCCTGCAGGGTATCTTAACTACACCATCCTTTTCTTAGTACCTCCTCCCCCAGATTGGCTATGGTATTCTACCCATATGTTATGACTGCAGATGCATCCTTGAAGGACATAGTACAGTTTTGTACCTACCATAAATTTAGATGTCCGATAGGTATGCATCTGCAGTCAGGTTTAGCCTCCCTCCTTCCCCTCTGTGGTATTTCCTAGGGTGCTTACCCCTCCATTAGCTAGCTGGGGGATCTATTATGGTGTATTTGTTTGTATATATATGTATATATTTTGGAAAATGTTTGGAATTTATTGCATTCTTCCAAATTTGGCCTTCCTAGAGGGCACCTGGCATCTGGGGCAAGAAACACTGAGGAAAATGGCGTCGGCTGATGCTTTTATACCCCAGACGCTCTGACGTCGGGGAAAGTGCGACATCAGCCGAGGCCAGACCCAGACTTTGGAATCCGGCCGACCAAAGGGCTGCCTGAGGCAGGACAAACCCATATGTTATGACTGCAGATGCATACCTATCGGACATCTACATTTATGGTAGGTACAAAACTGTACTTTACCCTTCCTCCAGCCCCCTTTCTTCTTTTGGCTATACCTCTGCTCTCACTTACTCTCTCTCTCTCTGTCTCTCTCTCTAAAAGCTTTTTTGTGTATTTGCTTTTTTGTTGGAGGTATATCTTTGTATTTATAGATTTAATTGCTTCCCATCAGGGGGGCACCTGATATCTGGGGCAAGAAAAACTGATGTAATGGCATCTGCTGCATGTTTTATATCCCTGATGACCTGACGTCATGGAAGAAGGGACAGCAACCAATGCAGGACCCAAGACTTTGTTTATCAGGCCGACTGAGGGCTACTGCAAGCAGATAACCCAAATGTAATGACTGCAACAGTGAATACACTCTAACATCTACATTTATGTTAAGTTCACACAACTGTACTTTCTTGATTCCTGAGTAGTGTTTCTACTGCTTTAAGTAGTGAATTTCATTGTATCTGTAAGTTATAGGGCTGTTGTAGAAAGATTGTGTGGTCTTGTTACACTTGGACACCAAATCAGCTATTCTGCATTAAGAAGGTGGTTTTCTGCACCCTTGTGGCAGAAGTATGCTGATCTGACCTGTCTGAGTTGGGAATTGCTGGTGGTAGGCTTATTGTGTGATTCCTAATTGGTAGTTAGCTTAAAACCTGTATTTGATTTCAATTTTCATTCGTTCCTCAACATGTGGGTTCGGATCTGATCCTCAAATGTGACTCGACCTGATTTTTACAGCTTGTGAATACTGCAAACTCTTGATATCCTCCCTTACCCATAATGCTGTAGTCCCCCTCCATTACTCAGATCTCATTTGCCAGTTTTGCTTATGAACATAGTCACTGTCAGCTCTCGAATGTTATCATAATAAGAGGTAAGTAAACCAATGTTTCTTCTTTTTTTGGCTATCTTTAAATTTCTTTCTATATTGCATATTTTCTCTTTACCTCTCTTATCCTATGCATTTTCGGCATAATTGTTATTTTTTATATTCTTTTGGGTGTACCTTATGGTAGACCTTATATTACCATTGTTGGTAACATTTCTTTTCTGGCTTCCTTTTGGATCCGATGTCTCTCTGTTCCTTGAGCCTCAACACTCTACTCCACATGGACAGCCACCCCAAAATCTCCAGGCTACCCAGCAGGGTATACTTTTATCTTCTAATACTTCTCTGGAGCATTCCACAGAAGAAGTCCCTAGTAGGAGAAGGTGCAAGAGGAGACACTTAGACTCCATTCAGGAGTCTGTCACAGAAGATACCGATTTCGATGAAGGGGAAGGATCCCCAACATCACCACTTGATAACGTCTCCTTTGGAGACATTTTGGAGATCCTTGGTAAGGGGTGGTTGGTCTGACAGTAACCCTTCTGAAGAGGAATCTGTATTCCTGGAGGCATCTGGATCTCTCCCATCTACTTCCTGGGTGACTCCCCCTGCTGATGAACTCATTAATTTGATCTCTTGGAAAACATGGAGGGGAACCAGCTTCTGTTGAGCTGATCCCTAAGAGACCAGATAGGATCCTGGCACAACTGAAGGGGAGAGAACTCTGGAGCAGAGAGTGACAGTAGATGCCATGGTTGTAGCTATGGCCACAAAGAACGAACTCCTGGAGCAGAGTACATCTCTTCACCCCCCCCCCCCCCATCAAGGAGTCTAGGGCATTGGACAGATTTGGGAAGAATGTTTATGCTTCAGTGTCTTTCGCACTTTGGTTACTGAATTATTTTGCACACTGGTTCAGAAATTCCCAGGGTCTTTTCCATGATCCATGTAGAGATAGCTCCTCCAGGGGCAGAGGGGGAACTTGAACAAAAGACACCACCCACCCAACAGAGGAGGCCCGCAGAACCAGGGATACAGAGGTTCCTTCTCTGACTGACCCTACCAGTGTTCCTGAAAGGATGCCCTATTGTCCACCTCTTGAGGCAGATGTTCTTCGTGTTTCACAGTTGCAGTCATTACATTTGGGTAATCCTGCTGGCAGGTTGCCCTCAGTCGGCCTGAATTCCTAAGACCTGGGTCCTGCATCGGCTGCTGTCGCCCCCTCCCTGATGTCAGGTCGTCAGGGGTATAAAAGATGCGGTCGACGCCATTTTCTTTAGTCTTTCTTGCTGCACGGTGCCCGAAGCAGAAGCAGTTCGCAAGTGCCAGTCGGCCGACTCCTGAGATTTTCGTGTTCAAGTTTCAGATCTGAAGTCTTCAATAAAGCTAAGTACCCCATTGGGGAAACGTTTTTCTTGATCCAGTCCGATGTCAGAAAAAGTTAATAGTTGTATTTCTTGTGGAAAGCAAATACCTCATAAGGACTTTTATTCTTACTGTATTGCTTGCCTAGGCCCTGATCACAACGTTGCTGGTTGTCGGTTTTATGCTAGATTTAACCAACGCACTATTAAGCGTCTGTATGATTTTGCCTTAAACTGTTTTGGATGCTGGTTTAATTATCCAGAAATGTCGTCGGATAGTCATCCGACTACCGGAGTTCACAAAAAACGCAAAGAAAAGGAGAGAGATAGACAACCAAGGCCCAAAACCAACAAAGCTTTTCCTAAGCCAGTCGCCGGTTCTTAGTGAGGCGTTTTCGCAGCCCCTGACGCCCACTACTTTAGAGTTGCAGCCCGCTACCGACTCCCATGTGGAGTCGGCCATGCCGCTGGAAACTCAAGGTATTGGAGCCTCGGATACTATCCCTTCAGATGGGTCCAGAGCCTCTGAGCAGGCACCGACTTCTGAGGGTTTATTCAGACCTAAACATCTTTACATTAAGCCAACCTCAGCTTCAAAGGCAAAGACTAAAGCACCTTCTAAAGCAAAGAAACAAACTCAAGAGCCATGTAGACAGGCCTCTATGCCCAAAAAACAGATGCTTAAAATGGCCGAAGACTTAATTACCTTGATCAGGGATTCCCATCCCCCTCCTGATAAGAGGCCTAGGCAAGAGACTGACTATGAATCTTCAGATCAGGTTTCTATTTCTTCTGATTCCTCTTATGATCAGGAATATTCTCTTCCCCCCTATGAGGATTCTGATGCTGAAGAATCTATACCTTCAGCTTCTCCTCCAGAGGACTGTTCTTTTGGGGAAACATTGCATACCATGAGGGAGCATTTCCACTGGGAGAGCCAAGATTTTTCAGAATCTAAAAAGAGGCTTGGGGATTTCCTATTACAACCTCAACACAGGCCACTAGCCATCCCACCTGTGTTAGATATTGTAGATGATGTGTTTTCGGAGTCTAGACTTACCCCTGACTCCTTACCTCCAGCCCCTGTTAAGCCTGATAGATATTGCAGGGTCCCTGACTCTCATAAATTCCTTTTTAAAAACCCAGTCGCAGACCCAGAAACTATTTCACAGTGTCCCAAAGGAGTTAAGGCTTCCACTGAAAAAAACCCTACCCCTCTGACAGAGATTCAAGGGCACTGGATAGATGGGGGAAAAAAGGTTTACACATCTGCAGCCTTGGCTATAAGGGCCTTAAACTGTCAGTTTCATATGCTCAAATATCAACAACATGTCATGGCATTGCTTAGACAGAAAATGTGCAGAAAACAAGGAAATGCAGGATTTATTGCAGCTGAATAAGTTGGAAGGCATACTTTGCAATGTGGATTTGATTCTTTGGAGGCTTCCTGCAGGGCCGCAGTAACGGGTTCCGTAATAAGGAGGCATGCTTGGTTAAAGGAACAAAATCTGCCTGACCATGTTAAAGTTAAATTATTAGATGCACCTTTACAGCATGATACTTTGTTTGGTGTTAAGGTAGAGGAGGTGTTAAAGAAAATGGGACAAAGCTATAGCTATACAAACTGTCAAAGATTTTTTACAAGTACAGCCACCTAGGTTAGTAGACACTGGCTTACAAAGAATTGGTCCTTTCCTGTGTCAGACAGACCTCAAAGGGGCAAATCCAGACACCCTAGAGGCAGATCCCAGACGCAAGGCTCCTACAGGTCAAAGCAGTGGGGTGCTTCTACCTCCAAAGTTGGAGAAGATAAATCACAGCCATACAGGAAACCGTCCCAATGACTTCCTCCTGCCTGCACCAAGCACTTATCTCCTGGCAGCACCCTTAGGGGGAAAATTAGCACTTTATCAAAATTGGCACATTATAACCCAGGACAAGTGGGTTCTAAACATCGTGTCTCAAGGGTACAAGTTCCATTTCCATACCCTGCCAAAGGCAAATGGCTTGCCAGACCTGCCAAAAAATCAATGGGCAGAGGCACAAAAACAAGTCTCATCCCTCATGGACATAGGTTCATAGGTTCATACTAGGCTATCTGCCCTAGGGCATTTATAAGCCTAGCCAGAATGTGTTTGGCTTTCGCCACCCATTTTAAATTTATTTTGCTATGCCCTTTTTCGAGGTTAGTATATTGTGCCTCTGTCTAACAGTGACACTGAAGTGATACCCGGGGTAAACCTACGATCTCCCATCCACTCATCAAGATTCCTCTTGAAGAGAGTCAGTGAGGGACTCTGCCTAATCTGGACTGGGATTTTATTCCAGAGTGAAGGGAGCCTCTGGGTTATGAATCTGTCCCTCCAGCATGTCCTATTTATTTCAGTGCTGACGTTCAAGTCTCTCGAGCGTGTAGCTCGATGGGATTTGGATTTTCTGAGGTGCAGCATGTCCATTAATTCCGGGTTGGACATGGCTTTATACGTCAGGCACAGATCGACTCTGAACAGGCGGTATGCCACTGAGTAGAGCTGGAGTTTCTTTAACCGGGCAGCATATGGCATCTGTTTGAGCCCTTTGATCCTATTATGCTATCAACTTGGGTCCCCAGGTCCCTAATTACTTCTTCCGTACTTAATGGATTACCACCTATGTGGTAATTTGTGGGCACTTTGTTTTTGCCAAAGGGGATGACTATACACTTTTTGGCATTTAGCTTGAGGCCATGGCTCAGGCACCAGTTGTCTGTTTCTATGAGGCCCTTTTGGAGGATGCTTGTGTCGGCTGGTGAGTCGATTATGGCGCCCAGTTTGCAGTCATCTGCGAACTTGGTCAGCCACAGTCCTTCCGTGTTGGCCTGTACCTCCGAGAAATATATACCGAACAAGAGAGGTCCCAAGACTGAGCCTTGTGGGACACCACTTGTAACTGGTTTGGAGTCTGACATGGCTCCAGCAATTCTAACCATGTGGGTTCTGTCCTTGAGCCAGTTTGCAATCCATCTAGTGACATAGGGGTTTATATTTAAGCTGGTGAGCTTATCTATAATGCCGAGTGGGTATTGTATCGAAGGCTTTTCTTGAGGTCCAGGTAGGCTGTGTGGACCACCTTCCCCTCGTCAATGGCCTTGGTGACTGTTTCAAAGAAATCAACCAGGTTTAAGAGGCAGGATCTGCCCTTAAAGCCGAACTGGAGTAGGATCCAGTGTCTGTAGGTCCCCAATATCTTTATTTATGAGGTCCATGATGATCCTTTCCATAGCTTTGCAGACCAAGCTAGTCAGGCTTATGGGCGATAGTTTCCAGGATCCGTTGGGGCACCACCTTTATGGAGAGGGACCACTGTTCCTGTACGCCACTCTTTGGGCACATATCCTGTAGTAAGGCTGAGATTGAACAGTAGTTTTATGTTTGGGTTTAGCTCCTCTTGGAGTTCATGTAGGGCCAGCCGGGACACCGTTTGGTCCCATTGATGCTGTGTTTTTGCTTTGGAGGCGGCTCTTACCTGAGCATCTGATTTGTCAGGGGCAGCACTCTGCTGGGATAGATATTTGCCCTTTGGTGGGGAGTTTCCGCTGAAACTGTCAGCTGGGATGCTGGCAATGTCTGTGGGTTCAGTGTATTTTTTGTCATTTTGGACTAATTCTGAGCATATCTGGGAATTACCACCCAGGTTCCTGACATAACTAAAGAAAGCCTTGTGATTATCCTTAGTGTCCTGTGCAATTTTTCTCTCGAAGCTGGCCTTAGACAATTTTATGAGTGACCGTAGTTTTTTGCTAATACTGATCAGTGATGCCTTCCCTTTTGGGGATTTTGCTCTATCATTTAGTAGCTTCCTCCTTCTATTGTATAGTTTGTTTATGGCTGGGGTCCACCAGACAGGACGTCTGCCTTTGGAGGATTGGGTCTTGGTTTTATTTGGGATCGCATGATCCATGCATTCCTGAAGGTGTTCATAGAATGCGTTTATAAAGAATTCTGTGGTCTGGGCCGCATTTTCTACAGGCCCGGGGGCTTTGAAGGATTCCACCTCGGTTTTGAGGAGTGTGAAATTTGCTTTAGAGAAGATGTCCTTCAAGGATGCATCTGCAGTCCTAACAAATGGGTTGTCCTGCCTCAGGCAGCCCTTCGGTCGGCCGGATTCCAAAGTCTGGGTCTGGCCTCGGCTGATGTCGCACTTCACCCGACATCACTGCTGCTGTCAATCAGGTATAAAGGCATCAGCCGACGCCATTTTCCTCGGTCTTTCTTGCCGCGCGGTGCCCGAAGCAGAAGCTGTTCGCAAGTGCCGGTCGGTCAGATCCAGAGATTTCTACCGAAGACTTCTAAAAAGCTAAGTACCCCGTTGGGGACTCTTTCTTGCCTCAGCCGATGTCAGAAAAAGTAAATAATTGTTTAACTTGTGGGAAACAAATACCTCTTAAGGATTTCCACTCTTACTGCCTTCCTTGCTTAGGCCCAGACCACGACGTAGCAGCTTGTCTAGCCTGTGCTTCCTTCAACCGACGGACACTTAGGCGTCGGTCGGAGTTCTGAGGAGTTTTTTGGTCCCGCTTTTACTTACAAAATGCCGTCGGAGACTCCGACTTCACAATTAGCTAAAAAGCGTAAGGAAAAGGACCGACACTCGCGGTCCACGGTTTCGGCCGAAACCACGGTTAAGCCAACCGCGAGTGTCTCGGTTTCGGCTGAAACCGAGTCCTCGGTTCTTCCTTCGGCCGAAAGCATTCCTCCTGCAGCCAAGGCCTCGCACAGCATGGCTGAATCTGCTACTGAAATTTCTCCTGCTGTAGCAGGCACCCAGGATTTATCAGATACTATTCCTTTAGACATATCTACTCCTGCACGTGGAGCTGCTAGGCCCCCTGCATCCATGTCTATCAAGGCTTTCTCTAGGGCTAAAGCAGCTAAATCTTCCAAGGCCTTGCCTTCTAAAACCCCCTCACACAGGCCTAGCTCTAGTTCCCAAATGCTCAGCCTGGCAGAGGATCTCATTTCTTTGATCAGAGGATCCCAACCTCACCCTGACAGGGCCTCTCATCCCCCTCCAGAGAAGAGGCCCAGAGCAGAGCCCCCTGAACCAATTTCTACGGATTATTCTTCTGATGATTCAGAAAACTCAAATCCTCCAGAAGGCCCTTATTCTCCATATGAGGATTCTGATGCAGAAGACTCCATTCCTTCTGCCTCTCCTCCTGAGGAATTTTCTTTTGGGGAAACCTTGCATGCTATGAGGGAACAATTTCAATGGCAGGGCCAGGATTTTTCAGATTCTAGGAAACGGCTCAGGACCTTCTTGCATTTGCCACAGCATAGGCCTTTAGCCATTCCTCCAGTACTAACAGTTGTGGATGATGCATTCAGTGATGCTTGTACTGCCCCTGACTCTCTTCCTCCGGCCCCTGCTAAGCCCGACAGATACTACAGGGTCCCGGACACACATTATCACCTGTATAAGGCTCCTATTGCAGATCCTGAAACTATTTCTCAGGGCCCCAAAGCTGTAGCAACTGCCAAAAACCCCCTCCCCTCTGAAAGAGAATCTAGAGCATTAGAGAGATGGGGTAAAAAAGTTTATACTTATGCTACTCTTTCGGCTAGGGCTTTAAACTGTCAATTCCACATGATTCAGTATCAGGAATTTCTGTTAGATCAGTTAAATAAAAACTATCATCTCCTGAAACTATAGACCGTAAGTCCCTTCGGGATTTGGTACATAACACTCAGCAGGTCAGTAATCATTCCTTAAAATGTGGCTATGATGCACTGGAGGCTTCCTTTAGATCAGCTATGACAGTGATCAGAAGGCATGCATAGTTAAAAGAGCAATCCTTACCAGACCATGTAAAGTCAAAGCTCCTAGATGCTCCCATGGAGAAACTCAGTTTGTTTGGCTCCCCTGCACAGCAAGTGTTAAAGAAGGTGGAGGAAAAAGCAAAATCTGTCCAAACAGTCAAGGACTTCTTACAGGTCCAGCCTCCTAGGTTTAGTAGAAATTGGCCTTCGAAGAATTGGTCCTTTCCAGACACCAGAGCACAGAGAGGCAGAAATAGGCGCTCAAGAGGCAGAGGTCAGTCCAGAGGTGCCTACAGGGGACGCCAGTGGCAGCCTAACAACCAGAGAAGTACTGCCGCAGATCCAGCCACTACCACTTCCACAGGACAGTCACAGTGACTTGGCTCTGATACCGCCTACCAGGGAACAACTGGAAGCACCCTTAGGCGGAAAGCTAGCCTTATTTTCAGCAAACTGGCATTACATTACAGGAGACAAATGGATTTTACAGACAATAGACAAAGGTTACAGGTTTCACTTCCATACTCTACCAAGGAAGAGAGGAATGCCAAACCTACCACCAAACCAAAAGACAAACGCTCTAGGACAAATCAACCACTTACTAAGGATGAGAGCTATAGAAAAGGTACCGGCTATGATACAAGGACAAGGATTTTATTCCAGACTTTTCCTGGTGCCAAGAAAAGAAAACCAATGGAGGCCTATTCTTGACCTGTCCGCTCTCAACACATATCTCATTGTTCCAAAATTCAAAATGCTGACCCTACAGCACCTTCTTCCCATGCAGGGCAAGGAGGCTTGGCTGGTGACTCTAGATCTCAAGGAGGCATACCTGCACGTCCCTATTCGACCAGATTGCAGAAGATACCTCAGATTTCTTGCAGGATCAGAGCATTATCAATTCTCAGCATTGCCCTTTGGCTTATCTACTGCCCAGAGTATTCACGAAATGCCTGGCATCAGTAATTGCTCATTGCAGGCTTCAGGAATTCAAATTTATCCATACCTGGACGACTGCCTGCTACAAGCGGACAACAAGATCAAATTAACAAAAGATTTGGAAAAGGTTATTCACCTACTGCAGGCCTTGGGATACACAGTCAACATAAAAAAGTCAAGGCTGGTACCATCCCAAAGGATTACATTCTTGGGTGCAGAACTGGACACATCAAATCAAATGGCATTTCTCACAGCAGAAAAACAAACAACTACCACTCTATTTCAAGGCATTAACAACGCAGAACCAGCTTACAGCAAGGAAAATCCTGCAAGCCCTGGGTTACATGGCATCCTGCATAATATTGATCCCACATGCCAGACTGCATATGAGGAAGTTGCAATGGTACCTAAGGAATTTATGGTCTCAGCACAAGCACAGCCTAGAAACCCAAATTCCAATAATTCCATGCCTGAAGCAAGAATTCCTGTGGTGGGCTCAGGCCTGTCAGTTGAACAAAGGACTGCCTTTCCACAAACCTCACCCAAGCCAGACTATCACCACGGACGCCTCAGACCTCGGTTGGGGGGCACACATGGCAGACAAGTGTATACAAGGCCTATGGGCACAGGACCAGCTGAACCTACGCATAAATCAAAAAGAGATGCTGGCAGTGAAACAGGCAATTCAGACATTCAGACCGTTTCTTCAACAGGGTCATTTGCTGATAAGGACGGACAACACCACAGTTATGTGGTATATCAACAAGCAGGGAGGCACACATTCATATCCTCTATGCCAGATGGCAATGGACCTGTGGAATGTGGCCCTGAACCTCAACATTCAGCTCCAGGCCTTATTTGTGCCAGGAAAAGAAAATATATTAGCAGACACATTAAGCAGAACTACCACGGATGCCCACGAATGGATGCTGCATCCGGACATCTTCAAAACCATTACAGAGAAATGGGGGCTACCAGAAATAGACCTGTTCGCATCCCCACACAACCACCAACTGAGAAAATTCTGCACAAGGACATACCACCCACTTGCTTGGAAGGTGGACTCCCTATCCTTCAGTTGGGAAAACCTAACAGCATATGCATTCCCACCTCTGCCTTTGATGCACAAAGTGCTACTGAAGATCAAAGAAGATCACCCAAGGATCATACTGATAGCTCCAGACTGGCCGAGGCAGCATTGGTACCCCCTTCTGAGAAGTATGTCTCGGACACGCATGGCCTCTACCTCTAGTTCCTCTGCTGCTAACACAGAACAACTTCAAGATCCTGCATCCAAACTTGAAAACACTGCAGCTAGCTGCTTGGAATCTTACATGAAACAAAATAACCCAGAATTATCTCAGAGGGTTAAATACATTATCCTGGAGGCTCGCAGACCCTCCACAAGGAAGACTTATTCAGCAAAATGGGAAAGATACCTCATTTGGAGTGCAGCAAAAGGAGAAAATGTATCATTGGCAAACATAGCTAACATCCTGGAATATTTAGCAGAGCTTTTCCACAATGGCCTGTCTTACTCCTCCATCAAGATTCATGCATCAGCAATTTCAGCAGAATACAACATGGATCCTCCAGTCTTCTCTCATCCTCTTCTCAGGCAGTTTCTGAGAGGAATTAAAAATGTAAAGCCTCCAAGGAAGCCACCTCTGCCTACATGGGACCTCAACTTTGTGCTGGAAAAGTTAACACTTCCCCCTTTTGAACCAGCAGCAACAGCAGAATTACAGTACTTATCTTGGAAAACTGCTTTCCTGCTTGCAATCACTTCAGCAAGAAGGGTTTCTGAATTACAGGCATTAATGGCAGTACAGCCCTTCCTTATCTTCCATCAGGATAGAGTGTCCTTGAGAACTAACCCTACTTGTATGCCAAAGGTGGTCTCCAGGGTATCATTGAACCAAGCAATCCACCTACCAACATTCTTCCCCAACCCACAGAACAGGGGGGAAAGACTACTGCACACCTTGGATGTACACAGGCAATTGCGCTACTACCTGGACAGAACCAAGAACAATAGAAAAAACTGACCAGCTTCTGGTAGCATATGCAGCAGGAATGGAAGGAAAAGCAATTTCAAAACAGACAATCTCAAAATGGATAGGAAATTGCATTAGATTTTGTTACTCCATTCATGGGAAGACAACTCCAGAAAACATCAGACCTCACTCCACAAGGACTACAGCCACTACTACAGCTTTCTTACGAGGAGTGGCTACCAAAGACATTTTAGAGGCTGCTACTTGGAGCTCCGTGCATACATTTGCCAAGCATTATAATCTGCCTTTATACTCCAGATCCCGAGCAGGTTTTGCCACTGCTGTTTTGCAAGGGATCTTAACTACACCATAATCTTCTTAGTGCCTCCTCCCCCAGTTTGGCTATGGTATTCTACCCATTTGTTAGGACTGCAGATGCATCCTTGAAGGACATAGTACAGTTTTGTACCTACCATAAATGTAGATGTCCGAGAGGTATGCATCTGCAGTCAGGATACCCACCCTCCTTCCCTCTGTGGTACTCCTGGGGTATTTGCCCATCTTGTAGCTAGCTGGGGGAATCTATTATGGTGTATTTGTTTGTATATATGTACATACATGTTTATTTTTGTTTGCTCTCTACTGTTTGGAATCATTTGCATTTATCCAAATTTAGCCTTCCTAGAGGGCACCTGGCATCTGGGGCAAGAAACACTGAGGAAAATGGCGTCGGCTGATGCCTTTATACCCGATTGACAGCAGCAGTGACGTCGGGTGAAGTGCGACATCAGCCGAGGCCAGACCCAGACTTTGGAATCCGGCCGACCGAAGGGCTGCCTGAGGCAGGACAACCCATTTGTTAGGACTGCAGATGCATACCTCTCGGACATCTACATTTATGGTAGGTACAAAACTGTACTTTTTGCACTGTGGTTTTCTGGGCAGGGGGTGGGGTCGGGATGTGAATATCCAGTGAGATTAGTTTATGGTCTTATCTTACCAGTGAGGGATACACTTCTGGTCTGGAGCATAGAGTCCCCATGTTGGTGATGATCCGGTCCAGTATGTTTTCCCCTTTTGTGGGAGTGGTAACAAGTTGTTCCATAGCATTTGAGTTTATAAATTCTAGGAACCTTTGGGCTAGGGTGTTGGAGCTAGAGTAATGCTCCCAGTCTATGTTTGGGTAGTTGAAGTCGCCCAATATAATGGTGTTTGGAGAGACCTTCATATTTTCCAGTGTTCTCAGGAAGGTCGAGTGGGGTTCCTGGGTTTGGGAGGGTGGTCTGTAGCAGGCTATAAACTGGTAGGCAGTTTTACCCACTGTTAGTTGCACATGGATAGTCTCTGATGCTTCGTGCTTTGCCACCAACCTGGAGGTGTGGGTATCTTTGATGAATATTGATACTCCCCCTCCTTTTGTGGTTCAGTCCAAGTTATGGGGCCGAAAAGCATGGTATGAGGTATAACCTGGTAGTGCTGGGGTGCTCTCGGGAGCCCTGAACCAGGTTTCTGTTACTGCACAGATATCGATGTTCTACATGCTAAGGAGAGTTTCGAGTGCGTGCATCTTGAGGTTTAGGGGCCATTCAACAAGTACCAGAGCAAGAGCAGGGACAAGGATTTTACTCAGGACTGTTCTTGGTAATCAGAAAGGACAAGACCTGGAGACCAGTACTGGACCTATCTATTCTGAACACATTCCTGGATATAACAAAATTCAAGATGATGACTTTGCAGCAGCTTCTGCCCATGCTGGGCAAGAACGCTTGGCTGGTGACTCTAGATCTAAAAGAGACATACCTGCATGTCCTAATCAGACAATTATGCAGAAGATACCTCAGATTCAAGGCTGGCTCAAGGCATTACCAGTTCTCTGCACTGCCCTTTGGCTTATCTACTGCGTCCAGGGTCTTTACAAAGTGCCTGGCACCAGTAATTGCATTTTGCAGACAGAGGAATATAAATGTATCCTTACTTGGACGACTGTCTAATTTAAGCAGAGAACAAGGACACTCTTCTACAGCTTCTGGCGTTTGTGAAAAGACTTCTAACATGCCTAGGGTACACAGTCAACAAAAAGAAATCAAAACTAGTACCCTCTCAAGAGATAATATTCCTGGGTGCAAGCCCAACTTGCAACTGCCCAGATGGCTTATCTCACGTCAGACAAACAAAGGCGACTGACTACCTATTTCAAAATGTTGGCAACAAAGGCCCAGTTATCTGCGAGAAAAATTCTGCAGGCTTTAGTCTTCATGGTATCCTGCATCCTACTAATTCCATATGCAAGACTGCATATGAGGAAACTTCAGTGGTATCTAAAAAGTGTTTGGACTCAACATTGCCACAGCCTGGAAACAATGATTATTCTTATTCCCTGCCTACAACAGGAGTTTCGATGGTGGGCAAAGGCTTGTCACCAAAACAAGGGACAGCCATTCACATTACCCCCAGCCAAGCAGACACTAAATGGATGCATCAGATTATGTCTGGGGGGCCCACATGGCAGGAAGATGCATTCAGGGCACATGTTCCTCAACCCAAATGCATCTACATATCAATCAAAAAGAGATGCTAGCTGTTCAGAATGCCCTGACAGCCTTCAAGGACCTGCTTCATCCGGGACAACTACTGATAAAGACAGACAACACCACGGTCATGTGGTATATAAACAAGCAGGGGGGCACACATTCTTACCCACTTTGCAGACTAGCCATGACTTTGTGGGACACAGCATTAACTTACCAAGTACATCTGCAGGCAAAATTCCTGCCAGGAAGTAAAAATACTCTGGCAGACGAAGTAAGCAGAAACCTCATGGATCTCCACGAGTGGTAGCTGGATCCACAAGTCTTCAGCATGATAACAAGGAAATGGGGATGCCCGGACATAGATCTATTTGCCTACCCTCACAACTACCAGCTAAAAAGATTCTGCACAAGGACTTATCATATTCAAGCATGGAAAGTGGGACGCCCTATCTTTCAGCTGGAAAAACCTATCAGTATATGCCTTTCCCCCTCTGCCTCTCCTCCCCAAGGTACTCCTAAAGGTCAGACAGGAAGAGCCAAACATGATACTGGTTGCCCCAAACTGGCCCCACCAGTACTGGTTACCAATCCTGAAGAACTTGTCTCAAGGCCCAGCTTGGACCTTACCTCAAATACCTCATCTACTGTCCCAGCAAAACAATCAGATCCTGCACAGCCAACTCAGGACTTGAAACCTGGCAGTATGGCGGATAATGTAGTCATACAAAACACACCTCTCAGTAAAGCTGTGATGGATGTCATTTTGGAGGCCAGAAGGCCTAGTACTAGAAAATCTTATGCTGGAAAATGGAAGAGATTCTGTGCTTGGAACCAGGCACAAGGAACTGATGCAGCTGTGCCAAAGTTTCCTCAGATTTTGCAATACTTAACTGAGATGCTGGACAAAGGCCTATCTTTCTCATCTATTAAAATTCATGCCACTGCCATTTCGGCTCATTACAATACAGAGCCACCAATCTTTTCTCATCCCTTATTAAAACAGTACATCAGAGGAGCCAACAATTTAAGGCCTCTAAGGAGATCACCAATGCCTGCATGGGACCTCAACTGTGTCTTGGAAAAACACACCCAGCCTCCTTTTGAACCAGCTGCTACTGCTGATATAAAGTTTTTGACTTGGAAAACAGCTCTGCTCCTAGCAATAACATCTGCAAGACGAGTTTCAGAGCTACAAGCACTCATGGCTGTGGACCCTTTTATAATTTTTTTATCCAGACAGGGTCTCTCTGAGGACAAACCCAACATTTATGCCTAAGGTGGTGTCCAGTGTGGCTCTTAACCAAACTATTCATCTGCCAACTTTTTATCCAAACCCACAGAACAAGAGGGAGAGAATTCTGCATTCTTTGGACGTACACAGACAGCTTAGATTCTACTTGGACAGAACCAAAGTTTTCAGGAAGACAGAGCAATTATTAGTGGCACATGCTGCCGGATCACAAGGAAAGGCTATCTTAAAGCAGACTATTTCAAAGTGGATAGGCCACTGCATTCCTTTCTGCTACTTGCACCATGGCAAGCCAGTGCCTAAGGGCATTAGGCCACATTCAACCAGAGCTGCAGCCACTTCAGCAGCCTTTCTCAGGGGAGTACCAACCAAGGACATTTTAGAGGCTGCTACTTGGAGTTCAGTGCACACCTTTACAAAGCACTATCATCTGCCACTCTACTCTAAATCCAGGGCAGGCTTTGCCAGTGCAGTTCTGCAGGGCCTCATAGCCGCTCCTAATGCTGTTTAGCTCCAGCCTCCCATCCATAGCTTTGGGACTCTACCCAAATGTAATGACTGCAACAGTGAAACACGAAGAACATAGTACAATTGTGTGCACTTACCATAAATGTAGATGTTCGAGTGTATTCACTGTTGCAGTCCATCCCCATTTTCTTCTAATGGAACCTATCTTTCCTTCTCTGATTTATACAACCTATGTGGTGTATTTGCTTGTAGATGAAAGTAAAGTTTATATTGGTGCATGTATTTACATATATATATAAATTTGGACTACCCTTTTAGGGGGACACCTGACATCTGCGGCAAGAAAAACTAAAGAAAATGGCATCGGCCGCATCTTTTATACCCCTGATGACCTGACATCAGGGAAGGGGTGACGGCAGCTGACGCAGGACCCAGGACTTTGGAATTCAGGCCGACTGAGGGCAACCTGCCAGCAGGATTACCCAAATGTAATGACTGCAACAGTGAATACACTCGAACATCTACATTTATGGTAAGTGTACACAACTGTACTTTGGGGGTCATCTATTCCTGCACCAGAGAGCCTGGCTGGACACTAACAAAGATAAACTGGTGCAGAAAATTATTTCTGGAGTTGTATAATACCCATTTTCCTTACTCCCTCCTTCAGCAGTAAACAAAGTTCCTGATGGTTCCACCCAGTCAGAGAAAAGCAGCAGCTGTAGAAATAAAAAAGTTGCTAGAAAAAATTCATCCAGGAGGTCCTCTCAGATGAGAAAGGATCAGGAGCTTACTCAAGATTCCTTTTAGTGCCAAAGAAAATGGGGGACTGGAGATCAATTTTGGATCTCGGCAATCTGAACAAGTCGATTCAGTATACAAATTTCCAGATGGTCACAATTCAATCTGTTTTGCCTTTCCTGCACAAGGACAACTGGATGTGCTCAGTAGATGTTCAGGATGTGTTCTATCACATAAAAATGAACAGACGATCCAGGAGAGATACCTAAGTTTCCATCTGGGAGCCAGTCATTACCAGTTCACCAGTTCGGAGCCCTGCTCTTTAGCCTCATCACAGACCTGCGGATGTTCACCAAACACTAGAAGGATTCAGGGTGTCTCCTTACTTGGACAACTGGCTCATAACCACTCTGACCAGGCATCTGTTGATCAAAGTAAGAGATTTTGTACTCCAGTTGTGCTCTCACCTAGGCATTACCATCAATCTCAGCAAATCTCAGCTAGAGCCAACTCAAGTGCTAGAATTTATAGAAACCTTGGTCAGTACTGTATCAGTGACAGGCTCCCTTCCCTTGCCAAGGGTATAAAGTATTCGATTTCAAGTCAAAAAGGTAATTCAAAATTCCTCACTCTCAGCCTGACTGATTCTACAGGCTATAGGGTCAGTGTCTGCTGCCATAATCATGATTCCATTCACAAGATACCATATGAGAATTCTTCAGTGGACCCCGGTGACTCAGTGGTCCATCCTCTGCCACCCTTTGTCCACACAGATCAAGGTGGTAGATTTGCTGAGAGCAGATTTTATAAGGCTGCTTTTTCATACTTACTCATCCCAAGGCCGTACTCACAATGGATGCATCCCATTTTGGTTGGGAGGAACACTTCTTGGGAAGTATGAGGTCAAACATACATAAGTGTCCAAGAAATGAGAGCAGCTCCCCCAGCTTTGCCAGTCTTTCAAGACTCTCTCCCTTTAGGGACTATTGCAGTTCAGACGGACAACATGCCAGTAGTCTGGTACATCTACAAACAAGGAGGAACCAGATCCTACCCCTTATGCTGAGAAAGTGAGTGTAGCAATGGGAGATCTCATCCAGTTGATTTCTGATAGCAGTGTACATTTTGAGGAAATTCATTGTGATAGTGGTCAGGTCCATCCTGTTGCCTTACAAGTGGTATCTCAGCAAGCAAATTGCAGAGAAGGTATTCCACCAATGGGTCAGCCATGCTGCGACCTCTTTTCATCTCCCCTCAACAACCCCAGTTGTGGGAGTCACTGAGATGCATCTCCTCCACAATTGGCACCCCGGTCCCCTCTGTGCTTACCCCAAAGAAAGTTCTTTAGAAATCATCTCAATTGAAGAGCACAGTTATCCTCATTGCCCCTTATTGGCCTTGTCAGATATGGATGTTCTTCGTGTTTCACTGTTGCAGTTATAACTGTAGGGTGCTCCTGCCGGCAGGCAGCCAGTCGCCAGAATCCCAAAGTCTGGGTCCGGTCGGCTGTACACTAGTACCCTGGCGTCAGTGCGGCTCTGGTACATAGCCCTCAGCCGGCGCCATCTTCTCAGTCTTTCTTGCAGTGCGGTGGAAAGCAGCTACAAGTCGTTGGTTGGCGATTTTGAACAGCGTATTTTGTTGTTGTCGGTCCGAAGTTCTTACTTCTCTTCTCAAAGCTAAGTACCCCGTTGGGGAATCTTTTTCTTGTTCCTCCGATGTCAGAAAAAGTTAATAATTGTATATTGTGTGGGAAACAAATACCTCATAAAGATTTCCACTCTTACTGTCTACCTTGCTTAGGACCTGACCACGACGTTTCTTGTTGTCGGTTCTGTGCCAGGTTCAATTCTCGTACTATCAAGCGCAGGTACGATTGGGCTCTAAATTATTTTGGCAGATGCTTCAATTATAGAATGTCGTCGGACACTACTGGAATTCAAAAGAAGCGCAAAGACAAAGACAGGCCTCCGAGGTCCAAACAGGACTCGCAGCTGGAGCCAGCGTCCGGTTCGGCTGTCATCAGTGAGGTGCTTTTGCAGCCCCTGTCGTCCGCCGCTTCTGAACCGATGGCCGATGTGGACTCCCATGGGGAGCCATCAAGGCCTACTATTTTAACTGCTGCAGGACCTTCGGACGTCGCTCCCTCAGATGGGTCCGGAACCGCTGTGCAGGTACCGGCTTCTGAGGGGGTTTTCAGGCCTACTCACATTACTATTTCAAAGGCAAAGGCAAAGACAAAGACTCCTGTTAAGTCTAAAGTTCCTGCCCAAGCTACTTCTGAATCTACTCCCAGGACACAGAAGCAATTATTAAGGATGGCTGAAGATTTACTTACCATGATTAGGGGATGTCCTTCAAGGATGCATCTGCAGTCCTTACAAATGGGTTGTCCTGTCGTCAGGCAGCCCTTCGGTCGGCTGGATTCCAAAGTCTGGGTCTGGCCTCGGCTGGTGTCGCACTTCACCCGACGTCACAGCTGCAGTTCTTCGGGTATAAAGGCATCAGCCGACGCCATTTTCCTCAGTCTTTCTTTCCGTGGCGCCCGAAGCAGAAGCTGTTCGCAAGTGCCGGACGGTCAGAACCAGAGATTACTACTACCGAATACTTCTACTACTACCGAAGACTCCTAAAAAGCTAAGTACCCCGTTGGGGACTCTTTCTTGCCTCAGCCGATGTCAGAAAAAGTGAATAACTGTTTAACTTGTGAGAAACAAATACCTCATAAAGATTTCCACTCTTACTGCTTACCTTGTTTAGGCCCAGACCACGACGTAGCAGCTTGTCTAGCCTGTGCTTCTTTTAACCGACGGATGCTTAGACGTCAGTCGGAATTTGCGGAGGAGTTTTTCGGCTCCGCTTTTGCTTACATTATGCCGTCTGATCCTCCGACTACGCAAATATCTAAAAGCGCAAGAAAAGGACCGACACTCGCGGTCAGCGGTTTCGAAAACGCGGTTAAGCCAACCGCGAGTGTCTCGGTTTCGGCTGAAACCGAGCTTGCGGTTCTTCCTTCAGCTGAAAGCTTACCTCCTACCGAGGCCTCATCCACCCTGGTGGAAACGGCTACTGAAAACCCACCTGCTCTTGCAGGTTCCCAGGATTTATCTGATACTATCCCCTTGGATATTTCAACCCCTGCACGTGGAGCTGCTAGGCCACCTGCAACCATGTCGATTAAGGCCTTTGCCAGGGCTAAAGCAGCTAAATCTACCAAAACTGTGCCTGCTAAGACCCCCTCTCACAGGCCTAGCTCTAGTTCACAAATGCTTAGTCTAGCAGAGGATCTCATTTCTTTGATCCGGGGATCCCAACCTCACCCAGACAGGGCCTTTCACCCACCTCCAGAGAAGAGGCCTAGAGCAGAGCCCCCTGAACCAGTTTCAACAGGTGCCTCCTCGGATGATTCAGATAATTCAAACCCTCCAGAGGGCCTTTTCTCCCCTTATGAAGACTCTGATGCTGAAGAGTCCATTCCTTCTGCCTCTCCGCCTGAGGAATTTTCCTTTGGGGAAACCTTGCATGCTATGAGGGAACAATTTCAGTGGCAGGGCAAGGATTTTTCAGACTCTAGAAAGAGGCTTAGAACCTTTCTGCATTTACCACAGCATAGGCCTTTAGCCATCCCTCCAGTTCTTACTGTTGTGGATGATGCATTTAATGATGCTTGTACTGCTCCTGATTCACTTCCTCCGGCCCCTGCTAAGCCCGATAGGTACTACAGGGTCCCGGACACACATTATCATTTGTATAAGGCTCCTTTTGCAGATCCCGAAACTATCTCCCAGGGACCTAAGGCGTTAGCAGCTACCTCTGCCAAAACCCTCCCTCTGAAAGGGAATCCAGGGCCTTAGAGATGGGGTAAAAAGTTTACACTTCTGCTACTCTTTCAGCTAGGGCCTTGAACTGTCAATTCCACATGATCCAGTATCAAGAATTTATGTTAGACCAATTAACTAAACAGCTGTCCTCAGATGAGCCATTAGACAAAAAATCTGTTCAGGAAATGGTACATAACATTCAGCAGGTCAGTAATCATTCCTTAAAATGCGGCTATGATGCACTGGAGGCTTCCTTTAGATCAGCCATGACTGGCACAGTGATCAGAAGACATGCATGGTTAAAGAGCAGGCCTTACCAGACCATGTCAAATCAAAGCTACTAGATGCTCCCATGGACAAGATCAATTTGTTTGGCTCTCCTGCACAACAGGTGCTGAAGAAGATGGAAGAGAAGGCAAAATCTGTCCAGACAGTCAAAGATTTCTTACAGGTCCAACCTCCAAGGTTTAGCAGGAATTGGCCCTCCAAGAATTGGTCCTTTCCAGACACCTCCAGAGCTCAGAGAGGCAGGAATAGGCGCTCAAGAGGCAGAGGTCAATCCAGAGGTGCCTACAGGGGACGTCAGTGGCAGGCTAACAACCAGCGAGGTACAGCCACAGATACAGCCGCCACCACTACTACAGGACAATCACAGTGACTTGGCTCTGGCACCACCTACCAGGGAACGACTAGAAGCACCCTTAGGCGGGAAACTAGCCTTATTTTCAGTAAACTGGCATTACATCGCAGGAGACAAGTGGATTTTGCAGACAATAGACCAAGGTTACAGGTTTCACTTCCATACTCTACCAAAGAAGAGAGGAATGCCAAACCTTCCTCCAAATCAAAAGGCAGAAGCTCTAAAACAAATAACTCACTTATTAAGGATGAGAGCTGTAGAAAAGGTACCATTTATGGAGCAAGGACAAGGATTTTACTCCAGGCTCTTCCTGGTACCAAGAAAAGAAAACCAATGGAGACCTATTCTCGATCTGTCCGCTTTAAACACATACCTCATTGTCCCAAAATTCAAAATGCTGACCCTACAGCAACTTCTTCCCATGTTGGGCAAGGAGTCTTGGCTGGTAACTCTAGATCTCAAGGAGGGATACCTGCACGTCCCCATACGACCAAATTGCAGAAGATACCTCAGATTTCTTGCAGGATCAGAGCATTATCAATTCTCAGCATTGCCCTTTGGCTTATCTACTGCGCCCAGAGTGTTCACGAAATGCCTGGCATCAGTAATTGCTCATTGCAGGCTTCAGGGAATCCAAATCTACCCTTACCTGGACGACTGCCTGTTGCAAGCGGACAACAAAAACAAGCTAGCAGAAGACTTAAAAAGGGTCATTTATCTACTGCAAGCCCTGGGATGCACAGTCAATATAAAAAAGTCAAGGCTGATACCATCCCAAAGGATAACCTTTTTGGGTGCAGAGCTGGACACATCAAAACAAATGGCATTCCTAACAGTAGAAAAACAGGAGCAACTACCTCTCTACTTCTTGGCATTAACAAAGAAGAACCAGCTAACAGCAAGAAAAGTCCTGCAAGCCTTGGGTTTCATGGCATCCTGCATAATATTGGTTCCACATGCCAGACTGCATATGAGAAAGTTACAGTGGTACCTAAGGAATTTATGGTCTCAGCACAAGCACAGCCTAGAAACCCAAATTCCAATAATCCCATGCCTGAAGCAAGAATTCCAATGGTGGGCTCAGGCCTGCCAATCAAACAAAGGTCTACCCTTCCACAGCACTCAACCAAGCCAGACCATCACAACGGACGCCTCAGACCTCGGTTGGGGGGCGCACATGCTGGACAAGTGCATACAAGGCTTATGGACTCAAGACCAGCTGCACCTACACATAAATCAAAAGGAAATGCTGGCAGTAAAACTGGCAATTCAGACATTCAGACCACTTCTTCGACAAGGTCAACTGTTGATAAGGACAGACAACACCACAGTTATGTGGTACATCAACAAACAGGGAGGCACACATTCGTACCCTCTATGCCGGATGGCAATGGACCTCTGGAATGTGGCCCTGAGCTTCAACATTCAGTTACAAGCAATTTTTGTGCCAGGAAAAGAAAACATTCTGGCAGACATACTAAGCAGAACTACCACGGATGCCCACGAATGGATGCTGCATCCGGACATCTTCAAAACCATTACAAGAAAATGGGGACTACCAGAAATAGACTTATTTGCATCCCCACGCAATCACCAACTGAAGAAATTCTGCACAAGGACCTACCACCCACTTGCTTGGAAAGTGGACTCCCTATCTTTCAGTTGGAAAAACCTGACAGCATATGCATTCCCACCACTTCCTTTGATGCACAAGGTGCTATTGAAGATCAAAGAGGACTGTCCAAGGATCATCCTGATAGCTCCAGACTGGCCAAGGCAACATTGGTACCCATTACTGAGGAGCATGTCTCGGGAACAAATATGGCCTCTACCCCTAGTTCCCTTACTGTTAACACAGAACAACTACAACACCCTGCATCCAAACCTGAAAACACTGCAGCTGACTGCCTGGAACATTGCATAACACCAAATAACCCAAATTTATCCCAAAGGGTTAAAGACATTATCTTGGAGGCTCGCAGACCCTCAACAAGAAAGAATTATTCAGCAAAATGGAAAAGATACCACATTTGGAGTACTGCAAAAGGAGAAAATGTGTCACTGGTAAACATAGCCAACATCCTGGAATACTTGGCAGAGCTCTTCCACAGCCTGTCCTATTCTTCCATTAAGATTCATGCATCAGCTATTTCAGCAGAATACAACTTGGATCCTCCAGTCTACTCACATCCTCTGCTCAGGCAGTTTCTGAGAGGAATTAAAAATGTAAAACCACCTAGGAAGCCACCATTGCCAGCATGGGACTTGAACTTTGTGCTAGAAAAGTTGACACTACCTCCTTTCGAACCAGCAGCAACAGCAGAATTACAATACTTATCATGGAAAACTGCCTTCCTGCTTGCAATCACTTCAGCAAGAAGGGTATCTGAGCTATAGGCATTAATGGCAGTACAGCCCTTCCTGATCTTCCATCAAGATAGTGTCCATGAGAACAAATCCTACTTTTATGCCAAAGGTGGTCTCCAGGGTATCTTTAAATCAAGCTATCCACCTACCTACATTCTTCCCCAACCCACAGAACAGGGGAGAAAGACTTTTGCATACCTTGGATGTACATAGACAATTACGCTACTACCTGGACAGGACTAAGAGCAATAGAAAAACTGACCAGCTACTGGTAGCATATGCAACAGGAATGGAAGGAAAAGCAATTTCAAAACAGACAATCTCTAAGTGGATAGGAAATTGCATTATATTTTGTTACTCCTACCATGGGAAGAAAACTCCAGAAAACATCAGGCCTCACTCTACAAGGGCTACAGCCACTACCACAGCTTTTCTACGAGGAGTGGCTACCAAAGACATTTTAGAGGCTGCTACTTGGAGCTCTGTGCATACATTTGCCAAGCATTACAATTTACCTTTATACTCCGGATCCCGAGTAGGTTTTGCCACTGCTGTTTTGCCAGGGATCTTAACTACACCATAATCTTATTTCTCCTCCTCCCCCAGTTTGGCTATGGTATTCTACCCATTTGTAAGGACTGCAGATGCATCCTTGAAGGACATAGTACAGTTTTGTACCTACTATAAATGTAGATGTCCGATAGGCATGCATCTGCAGTCAGATACCACCCTCCTTCCCCTCTGTGGTACTCCTAGGGTATTTGCCCATCTTGTAGCCGGCTGGGGGAATCTATTATGGTGTATTTGTTTGTATATATGTACATACATGCTTATTTTTTGTTTGCTCTCTACTATTTGGAACCATTTGCATTATCCAAATTTAGCCTTCCTAGAGGGCACCTGGCATCTGGGGCAAGAAACACTGAGGAAAATGGCGTTGGCTGATGCCTTTATACCCGAAGAACTGCAGCTGTGACGTCGGGTGAAGTGCGACACCAGCCGAGGCCAGACCCAGACTTTGGAATCCGGCCGACCGAAGGGCTGCCTGACGACAGGACAACCCATTTGTAAGGACTGCAGATGCATGTCTATCGGACATCTACATTTATGGTAGGTACAAAACTGTACTTTCTCACCCCCCACCTGAAAAAAGGCCTCGACAGGATGTTCCTCTGGATTCCTCTGACCAGGCTTCTGTATCTTCTGTCTCTTCCTCTGATCAGGAGTATTCTTTTCCTCCTTATGAGGATTCGGATGCTGAGGACTCTTTGCCCTCTGCCTCTCCGCCTGAAGATTTCTCTTTTGGGGAAACCTTGCATGAGATGAGGGAACATTTTCATTGGGAGGGTCAGGAGTATTCTGCTTCCAAGAAGAGGCTTAGAGAATTCCTTCTTCTTCCTCAACATAGGCCTTTAGCTATCCCTCCTGTTCTTGACATTGTGGATGATGCTTTTTCTGAGGCTAATTTGAATCCTGATTCCATGCCTCCTGCTCCTTCTAAGCCTGATAGGTTTTATAGGGTTCCTGACTCTCATTTATTCTTATTTAAGAACCCTTCTGCGGATCCTGAAACTATTTCTCAGGGCTCTAAGGCTGCTAAAGTTGCTACTTCTAAGAATCCTATTCCCTCTGAGAAGGATTCTCGTGCTTTAGACAGGTGGGGAAAAAGGTATATACTTCTGCTACCCTGTCTGTAAGGGCTTTAAATTGCCAGTTTCATATGTTTAAGTATCAGCAATTTCTTTTGTCTGTTTTAAAGCAAAAGCTTGCTTCCCTTCCTGCGTGTGCAGAGGATAAGGAACTTCAGGATGTATTGCATGCAACTGAACAAGTGAACAAACATAGTTTGCATTGTGGTTTTGATGCCTTGGATGCTTCTTGCAGGGCTGCAGCCTCTGGCACTGTTATCAGGAGACATGCCTGGCTTCGTGAACAAAGTTTACCTGAACAGGTTAAGGCTAAGTTATTAGATGCCCCTGTTCAACACGATGTTCTTTTTGGATCTAAAGCTGAGGAGGTTATTAAAAGATGGAAGAAAAGGCAAAATCTATGCAAACTGTAAAGATTTCTTGCAAGTTCAGCCTCCTAGATTTTCCAGGAATTGGCCCTCCAAAAATTGGTCCTTTCCCACGTCTGACAGGCCTCAAAGGGGAAGATATAGATGCTCCAGAGGTCGTGGTCAAGCTCAGGCCTCTTACAGATCTAGACAATGGACTGCTTCTTCACCTAGAAGGGGAGAAGACAGATCCCAATCTCAAAGAAAACAAACTCAATGACTCTCGGTTGGGCTACAGGACCCCTTCACCTGGATGCCCCTCTCGGAGGAAAACTGTCTCTTTTTTACAGAAATTGGACTCACATTACCCAGGACAGATGGGTATTGGACGTGATTTTAAAAGGCTACAAATTCCACTTTCATACTCTGCCAAGAGCTTACGGTTGGCCAGATCTGCCAAAACATCAATGGTCAGAGGCCTTAAATCAAGTGGATGCTCTTCTGGCCATGAGAGCCATAGAGCCTGTTCCACTCTCAGAGATGGGAAAAGGTTTTTATTCAAGACTGTTTCTGGTTCCAAGAAAACAAAGCTCATGGAGACCTATTCTGGACCTTTCTGTGTTAAACACCTTTTTGGAAATTCCAAAATTCAAGATGCTTACTCTGCAGCAACTAATTCCAATGCCCTCTCAGGACGCCTGGATGGTGACATTGGACTTAAAGGAAGCCTACTTACACATTCCCATCAGGCAGGAACGCAGGAAATTCCTCAGATTCAAGGCAGGTTAGAGACACTTTCAATTCTCTGCACTGCCCTTTGGTTTATCTACTGCGCCCAGAGTCCTTACCAAGTGCCTGGCACCAGTAGTGGCTTACTGCAGACTTCAGGGGATTCAGATTTACCCCTATTTGGACGACTGCCTTATTCAGGCAGACAGCAAGGATCTTCTACTTCAACATCTGGAATTTGTTCAACGTCTTCTCTTCCTTCTGGGATTCTCAGTGAACACAAAAAAGTCACATTTGATCCCTTCTCAACAAATGGTGTTCTTGGGAGCCCTCTTAAATACGACCTTACAAAGGGCCTTCCTCACTCCAGAAAAACAATCACAGCTGGCTACAATTTTCAACACCTTGGCAACTCTATCTCAGCTCACTGCAAGGAAATTCCTGCAGGCTCTGGGCTACATGGCTTCCTGCATTCTGTTGATTCCAAATGCAAGGCTTCATATGAGAAAGCTTCAATGGTATCTGAAAAGTGTATGGTCACAGCATTACCACGATCTGGACATTCTGATTCCTCTGATCCCCTGCCTCCAGAAGGAGTTCCTCTGGTGGTCCAGGGTGTGTGCTTTAAATGAAGGAAAGCCTTTTCGTCTACCTCAACCTTCTCAAATCATAACCACGGACGCCTCGGATTATGCTTGGGGAGCACACTTACTAGACAGTTGTCAGCAGGGAACCTGGACAAAGGACCATCTTCACTGGCACATCAATCTGAAGGAAATGTTGGCAGTTCAAAATGCTCTTCTAGCCTTCAAGAATTTTTTGCAACCAGGGCCTCTGCTAATTCGCACAGACAACACCACAGTCATGTGGTACATAAACAAACAGGGGGGTTCTCATTCGTACCCCCTTTGCAGACTAGCTATGGCTTTATGGGACACAGCTCTAAATCTGAATCTACATCTCCAGGCTCAATTCATTCCAGGAGAACAGAATCTCTTAGCAGACAGCAACACACCAAACAGCCAATGCCTTTCTTCACTTTATTTAGACCTGGTACCTCGGCAGTTCGCCTTCAAGGATCACATTTGCTTGCTACAAACTATTAGTTTATATAGCACATATTCAAGCAATTAAACAATGATTCAATTAATGCAACATTCCTTTTAAAGTGACCTTGTCAATAACAGTATTCTACACATACTATAGAAAATACAAAAAAGAGAAATACCCCTAAATTCATTTTTAAATAGAAAAATTCATTCTTTAAAAAAATAATAAATTCATTTTATATATATCTAATTATTATACATATTAATCAAAAAGTATTATATGTAAACACACACACATATACATATATTATTTTGTTATGATTGTAATATTATTTTAAACTCATTTTATATATTAGTTAAATTTTATATCTCAAAAAGTATTTTCTTAAATGTTAGAAAATATTTTTGATATTTATTTTCATTTGTTTACTTCATATCTCATAAATCCATCATATCCCCAATTCTAAATTCAAGCCATGTGGCCTAATGGTATTAAACTTGAGAATCAATTTTGTATCTAGTTCTAATAATTTATTGGTGATATTATCACCAATACGGACAAATGGTCTACCCAAAACTCCAAATTTTAAACTATCACTGTTGCCTTTATGAATGTCCACAAAATGTTTAGCTACTGGACTGAGTAAATTCAAATTCCTAATGTCTTTCAAATGCTCTAAAATTCTGACTCTAACCATCCTCTTGGTCTGACCAATATACCAAATATTGGCACAACTACATGTCAAGGCATATACTACCCCAATAGATTTACAACTAAAATAATATTTAGGGGTATGTGTAATGCCATTGATAGAATTAATATTAACAACCTTATCACAAAGACTGCAAGAGTTACACTTAAATGTACCTGTTTTAACCAACCGTGTGATTCTGTCATTACAACAGTTGTGGTTCAAAATATTTTTCAGAAAAAAAAAAAAAAATAAAATAAATAAATAAATATCAAAAATATTTTCTAACATTTAAGAAAATACTTTTTGAGATATAAAATTTAACTAATATATAAAATGAGTTTAAAATAATATTACAATCATAACAAAATAATATATGTATATGTGTGTGTGTTTACATATAATACTTTTTGATTAATATGTATAATAATTAGATATATATAAAATGAATTTATTATTTTTTTAAAGAATGAATTTTTCTATTTAAAAATGAATTGAGGGGTATTTCTCTTTTTTGTATTTTCTATAGTATGTGTAGAATACTGTTATTGACAAGGTCACTTTAAAAGGAATGTTGCATTAATTGAATCATTGTTTAATTGCTTGAATATGTGCTATATAAACTAATAGTTTGTAGCAAGCAAATGTGATCCTTGAAGGCGAACTGCCGAGGTACCAGGTCTAAATAAAGTGAAGAAAGGCATTGGCTGTTTGGTGTGTTGCTGTTACATTTTCGTTGTTGCTGTGTGTTTTTATCTACTTTCCAAGCCGTGCTGATCTTGAGAGAATTTTGTTTGGAGAATTCAAGCAATTTTGCTTTTATTTCCACCATGTCTCACAATGGGAATATGGAGCGTAATTCTACTATTGAGACTCTTTCATTTTTGGAGATGGTGTCGGAACGTGAAAGGAAGTTCATTGACAATGATCCTTGGAATCTGAGAGGTAATGCGGAAGTTGATGGTCGCTTTAGCACTTTGAATAAATTAATGGCTAAAGAATCCGCTCTTTATTATGACACTAGACTGTTAGAAAAGTATTTGAGTCTAAATGTCACTCCCAGAGGGCTCCGAATTGATAAATTACCAGCTGCCCCGTTTTCAGATGAAGAATCTGATTTACTTGAAGAGTGGAAGCAAACATCTCTTCAATGTACTCTGGGTTGGTTGCGTACGCTTGTAAAACGTAACAATAGAACTCATGAGAAATTAAAACAAGAAATTTCCACTTTACAAAATGAATTGTTGGTTGAAGCAAATTATAGAGCTCAAATGCTTGATATCAGTGACAAAATAAACAAATTGGAAGCGGATGTTGTCCTTAAAAAAACGTGCAAAACTAGTCCGGGACTTAAAGGACTATGATACCGGCATTATTTTCAGCTGGCAACGTGAGTCGGGACGTAACCAATCGAGGGGGAGAAGCTGGACGAGAGGTTTTAAACGAAGGAACATGTCAGCTTCGTTTTCATCGGCTGAACGCCATGCTGCAAATAAGAATGTTTCTTTTGCCAGGACTGAGAACAATAGCCGGGTTCAAAATAGAGAAGTTATTGAAGATGTAGCTGAAGCTTCTAATTCCGCTAAAGCTGTGAATTTTCAAAATGATGGTCGGAATAAGGGAAAGAACGGAAGAAATGGCCGCAAGGGTCGTTACAAATGAACGTTTGTTAGTAGAAAATGTATGTATGACCAATTTTGATACACTACAATGCATAAATTTGTCTGATTTGCATTTGGATAATGATATGCTTAGTGTGTTAAACAAAGGGAGCAAATTTGTTCCCACTTTCTTTCCGACATATGCTGACATTTATTTGGAAGTTAAGGCTTTCATCCGGAAACTGTTACTCAGGGTGTATTTCAGTAAATGTGTTAAAAAGAAAGCTCCTAATGTAGAATTTTTTGAACAAGTTGAACAAAATGAGGAAATAGAGTTGGATGAAAGCCTTATGAATGTTTCTATATATGATTATGAACATGATGAAAGTCTTTTAGAAGAGAATATAGAAATGTCAGTTAGTTGCCAAATTGAAAATGAATGCAATGAAAACTACAGGACTGGGTATGGTAAATTAGAAATGCCTAAATTCAAGAATGTTAAATGTAATTTTACTCCTGCCATTGTTGTACCAGCCATAACATTGTTTCATAAGGTGATTTTGAAAGAAATTGAAGCATCATTTAAGGAATTCTGTGGGGAGAACAAACAATTCAATCTTAACAAGCAAGAATGGTTAGCCTTAAAAAATTTAAGAGACATTAAAGATCAATACATCTTTAAATGTGCAGATAAAGGGGGAAATTGGGTAATTCTAAGTAAATCAAACTATTGTGACATGGTTTATAAATTGCTTATGAATGTTGAAGAATATAAAAAACTTGATCATGATCCACTTAAAATTTACAATGAAGGTTTATTATTTTTATTGGAAAAGGGAGAACGATTAGGTTTTTTCTCACATGGTGATGTTAAGAAGATGTATATTAAGGAACCGAATCCCCCTATATTATATGCCCTACCAAAAGTTCACAAAGACATGGTTAACCCTCCGGGGAGACCCATAGTCTCGGGAATAGGCTCATACATGGAGAATGTTAACATTTTCTTGGATTCTCAGTTAAAGATTCACTTAACTAAAGTGAGTGCTCATATTAGTAATACTTATGATTTAATTAATGCCATATCCAAGTTGAGGTGGAATTTTGAGTACTATTGGGTAACCATTGACGTCAAGTCACTGTATACTAATATAGACAAGAGATGGGGATTAGAAGCCATTAATAATATGTTGGGTGAGGGACCCAGAACCAACTTTTTGGTCTTATTGTTAGAATATTGTTTGACGCATAATTATTTTATGTTTAATAAAGAATATTTTTTACAGACCAAGGAGCGGCTATGGGGCAGCTTTGCCCCACATATGCTGTTATATATATGGATTTTTTTGAACGGAGTTTTATTTATCCCACTGAATTTTTCAAGAATAGGATAGTTTTATACAAACGTTTCATTGATGATTTAATTTTTGTTTGTAAAGGGGAAATGCATGAATTTTATGATTTTTTTGAAAATTTGAACAATAATACACACAGTCTTTCTTTCTCTTATGAGATTAATAGGAATGAAATCAATTACTTGGATTTGACTTTGTTCATAAGAGAGAATGTCATTGAATTTAGACCTTATAGAAAAAGCACTTCAGTTAATATGTTTTTGCATGCTTCAAGCATGCATCCCCCTCATTTGTTAAACGCACTACCTTTTGGAGAATTCAAGAGAATCTATTCCCATACTAGTATACAGGAAGATGTTGATGATGAATTAAAGGATGTCTTTCTGAGACTAAGGGACAGAGGATATGATGCACTTCTTTTAAACAATACAATGGTAAAGGTAAAAAATAATGGGAAGGACAAAGATACCATGACATTTAAAGATAATACCTGTAGACCTCGATTGATAGAGAAGAATGTGGAAAAATTATTTTTTGTTACCAAGTATACTACATTCTCTGATAGATTAGTTGGTATAGTTAGAAGGTTTTGGTATTTGATAAGTGAGGACGACAACATAGGTGAATTGTTCCCCCATCATGTTATTTTTTCCTTACAAAAAGGGAAAAATCTGAAAAATATTTTGAACCACAACTGTTGTAATGACAGAATCACACGGTTGGTTAAAACAGGTACATTTAAGTGTAACTCTTGCAGTCTTTGTGATAAGGTTGTTAATATTAATTCTATCAATGGCATTACACATACCCCTAAATATTATTTTAGTTGTAAATCTATTGGGGTAGTATATGCCTTGACATGTAGTTGTGCCAATATTTGGTATATTGGTCAGACCAAGAGGATGGTTAGAGTCAGAATTTTAGAGCATTTGAAAGACATTAGGAATTTGAATTTACTCAGTCCAGTAGCTAAACATTTTGTGGACATTCATAAAGGCAACAGTGATAGTTTAAAATTTGGAGTTTTGGGTAGACCATTTGTCTGTATTGGTGATAATATCACCAATAAATTATTAGAACTAGAGACAAAATTGATTCTCAAGTTTAATACCATTAGGCCACATGGCTTGAATTTAGAATTGGGGATATGATGGATTTATGAGATATGAAGTAAACAAATGAAAATAAATATCAAAAATATTTTCTAACATTTAAGAAAATACTTTTTGAGATATAAAATTTAACTAATATATAAAATGAGTTTAAAATAATATTACAATCATAACAAAATAATATATGTATATGTGTGTGTGTTTACATATAATACTTTTTGATTAATATGTATAATAATTAGATATATATAAAATGAATTTATTATTTTTTTAAAGAATGAATTTTTCTATTTAAAAATGAATTTAGGGGTATTTCTCTTTTTTGTATTTTCTATAGTATGTGTAGAATACTGTTATTGACAAGGTCACTTTAAAAGGAATGTTGCATTAATTGAATCATTGTTTAATTGCTTGAATATGTGCTATATAAACTAATAGTTTGTAGCAAGCAAATGTGATCCTTGAAGGCGAACTGCCGAGGTACCAGGTCTAAATAAAGTGAAGAAAGGCATTGGCTGTTTGGTGTGTTGCTCTTAGCAGACAGCCTGAGCAGAAACATTTCAGATCCTCATGAATGGATGCTAGACACCAACTTATTCAACAGGATTACTGCAGTTTGGGGATGTCCCCAGATAGATCTGTTTGCATCCCATCTCAATCATCAGCTGCCTCGCTTTTGCACCAGGTCCTTCCACAAAACAGCTTGGAAAGTGGATGCCCTGTCCTTCAGCTGGAGAAGCCTTTCGATATGCCTTCCTCCTCTTCCTCTACTACCTCGGGTATTACTGAAGATAAAACAGGACAAGCCCAAGTTCCTCATCTTGATTGCTCCAAATTGGCCTCGACAGTTTTGGTATCCCACTTTAAAGCACCTGTTCTTGGAGCCTCCTTGGATTCTCCCTCTGAACCCTTCTCTTCTGTCCCAGCATCAGGGTCTGTTACTACATCCCAACCTCAAGACCCTTTGCCTGGCAGCTTGGCTCTTCAAAGGAATTTGATTTCTTCTAGCCTTCCCAAGCAAGTTTTGGATGTTCTTCTAGAAGCTAGACGGCCTAGCACTAGGAAATCCTATGCCTCTAAATGGAAGAGATTTTGTATTTGGATGCAGGACCGAGGCTCGGACCCTCTGGTGCCTGATCTCTCTTCTATTTTGCTTTACCTTTCGGATCTTTTGTCTAAAGGACTTTCCTTTTCTTCCATTAAGATTCATGCTTCTGCTATTTCTGCTCATTTCAATTCTGATCCTCCTGTTTTTTCTCATCCTTTGGTGAGACAATTCTTGAGAGGGGCCAAGAATTTAAGACCTCCCAGGACCCCTCCTGTTCCTGCTTGGGATCTTAATTATGTTTTAGAAAAACTTACTTTGCTTCCTTTTGAGCCTGCTGCATCTTCAGATATCAAGTTTTTATCTTGGAAGACAGTTCTTTTGTTAGTATTGACTTCTGCCAGAAGGGTCTCAGAGTTGCAAGCTCTCATGGCTGTGGAACCATACCTTATTTTCCACCAGGACAGAGTATCCTTAAGGACTAATCTTACTTTCATGCCTAAGGTGATTTCGAAAGTGGCTTTAAATCAGACATTTCACCTTCCTACTTTCTTTCCTAATCCTCAAAATAAAGGGGAAAGGATTTTGCATTCATTGGATGTGCACAGACAGTTACGATTTTACCTGGACAAGACTAAAGAGTTCAGAAAATCTAATCGTTTGTTTCTTTTGCCTCCAGTTCTCTTGGAAAAGCTATTTCAAAACAAACTATTTCCAAATGGATTGCTTATGGAATCAGATTTTATTACACTCATCATGGGAAACAGTTTCCAGGTACTGTGAGAAGTCATTCTACTAGAGCAGCTGCCACTTCTACAGCTTTTCTCAGAGGAGTTCCTACCAAGGATATCTTGGAAGCTGCCACTGAGTTCTGTGCATACTTTTTCCAAGCACTACAATCTCCCTCTGTATTCTAAGACCAGGGCAGGCTTTGCCTCTGCTGTTTTGCAGGGTCTTCTTGCTGCCCCTTCTTCTGTCTAAGCCTCCTCCCCTTTTCACTGCTTTGGGATTCCACCCTACAGTTATGACTGCAACAGTGAAACACGAAGAACATAGTACAGTTGTGTACACCTACCATAAATGTAGATGTTCGAGTGTCTTCACTGTTGCAGTCGGGTCTCCCTCCTATCCCCTCTTTTTCTGTTATTTGTGGTGTATTTGTGTGTCCTTGTTGGATTCATTTCTGATTTATTGGGACTTCTGACATCTAGGGCAAGAAAGGCTGGAGAAGATGGCGTCGGCTGAGGGCTATGTACCAGAGCGTACTGACGTCAGGGTACTAGCTTGTACAGCCGACGCCGGACCCAGACTTTGGGATTCTGGCCGACCTCGGGCTGCCTGCCGGCAGGAGCACCCTACAGTTATGACTGCAACAGTGAAGACACTCGAACATCTACATTTATGGTAGGTGTACACAACTGTACTTTCCCCTTCCATTGGCCTCATCTAGTTCATCCTGCTTGGATCCTGGATCCAATTCCAGATGTTCTGTCTCGCCTGACAGACATGGTTCACCTGGACATTGTATCCCTAAAGTTGACCGGATATCTGCAATTCTTTTGACAGCTAGACAGCCCAGGATTTCCTCCCCTGTCCATCACATTCTTCTGTCTTCCCACAATGATTCCACTAGAAAAATTTACAAAACTAAATTGAAGAGATTTGCTTTTTGGGCACAACAGAAAGACACTGATCCCTTTTTCAGCATCGGTATGAAAAGTTCTTGAATTTTTGGCTAAAATTTTTAATGTGGGGCCAGTTCTTTAATGGTTGAATTACAGTTACCTGCAATTGCTAATTTTCATATAGTAGTTTATAGTTCTACCTTAGCTTCATCACGACTCTGTAAGACATTAATAAAAGGAACCTTTTTTTACTGAGACCAACCTTCAAAGATCTTACTCCACCATGGGATTTGAATTTAGTGTTACAAGCTCCAACTCCAACACCATTTGAGTGGGTTGAAAGGTGTGAATTAAAGTTTTTAACTTGGAAAACTGTATTTTTGGTAGTTACAACATTGGCCAGGAGAGTTTCAGAACTTCAGGCCTTATCTTCTAAACTTCCTTATATAATTTTTCATAAAGATAGGCTGTCCTTAAGAACCAAGTTCGTCTTTTCTTCCAAAGTTGGTGTCAGGATCCAACATTAATGATTGTATCAATCTCCCAGATGTTCATCGTGTTTCACTGCTGCAGTCATTACACTTGGGTTATCCTGCCATCAGGCGGTCCCGCAGTCGGCCAGAGTTCCAAAGTCTTGGTCCGGCGTCGGTTGCTGTCGCCTCCTCCCTGACGTCAGTGCGTCAGGGGTATATAAGAAGCAGCCAACGCCATTTTCTTCAGTCTTTCTTGCCGCATGGTGCCCGAAGCAAAAGCAGTTCGCAAGTGCCGGTCGGCCGTCTCCTGACATATCAATTTCGATTTTCAGAACCGAAGTCTTCAATAAAGCTAAGTAAACCCGTTGGGGAAACTTTTTCTTGACTCAGACCAATGTCAGTAAAAGTTAAAAATTGTACTTCTTGTGGGAAGCAAATACCTCATAAGGATTTTCATTCTTACTGTATTCCATGCCTAGGCCCAGATCACAACGTCACTATTTGCCAGTTTTGTGCTAGATTTAACAAACGCACTATTAAACGTCGGTTTGATTTTGCTCGCCATTACTTTGGCCGAAGGTTTAATTATACCATGCCATCGGAACAACCGACGACCAGAATTCACAAAAAACACAAAGATAAGGATAAGGACAGGCATCCAAGGCCCAAAACTGATGATGAAGCCTCTTCTAGGCCAGTCGCCGGTTCTCAGTGAGTTGCTTTCACAGCCCCTGACTACCTCAGAGCCGCAGACCGCGACCAACTCCCACGTGGAGTTGCCTAGGCCTCTGGATACTCAAGGTGTTGGGCCTACGGAGACTAACCCTTCAGATGGGTCCAGAGCCGCTGAGCAGGCATCGGCTTCTGGGGGTGTTTTCAGACCTTCACAACTTACCAGTGCATCAACAGCCAAGTCTAAAACAACATTAATGACAAAGAAGCAAGTACAGTATTCACCTGGACAGGCCTCCATGCCTAAAAAACAGATGCTTAAAATGGCCGAAGACTTAATTTCTCTGATGAGGGGTTCCCATCCCCCTCCTGATAAAAGGCCTAGGCAGGATACAGACTATGATTCCTCTGACCCCCCAGGTTTCAATATATTCTGATTCCTCTTCAGACCAGGGGTACACTCTACCCCCCTATGAGGACTCTGATGCTGAAGAATCAATTCCTTCAGCCTCTCCTCCTGAGGATTACTCTTTTGGGGAAACTTTACATACCATAAGGGAGCATTCCCATTGGGAGGGCCAGGATTACTCAGAATCCAAGAAAAGGCTCAGAGACTTTCTTTTATTGCCTCAGCACAGGCCCCTTGCTATTCCACCAGTGTTGGATATTGTGGACGATGTGTTCTCTGAATTCAGTTTAAATCCAGATTCTTTACCCCCTGCTCCAGTCAAGCCAGACAGGTACTACAGGGTCCCTGACTCTCACAAAGTTCTTTATAAAAACCCTGCTGCTGACCCAGAAACCATTTCCCAGGGTCCCAAAGGGGTAAAGCCCTCCACGGCAAAAAATCCAGTCCCCTCGGACAGGGACTGTAGAGCATTAGACAGATGGGGGAAGAAAGTTTACACCTCTGCAACTTTAGCAGTAAAGGCTTTAAACTGCCAGATGTTATGTGATCCTATCTCTCCTACATTCTGTACTGATGGGTTCGGAGCCGATCCTCGGCTCCGACTCGGCACGCTATGCAATAGAGCGAAGTCTCTAATTGGCTGAGCTATTCTATATCCCAGGATGCACCACCAACAAATCCCCAGATCTCGTTTGCCACTTACAAGCTAGGACGTGGTCTCGAACTTGGCTGAGCTAAGTGCTTTTTTCTGAGAGTTTTTTCTGTCAGAAATGTCTTTAATCTTAACCAAAAGCTGTTTTAACAGCTATCGTTGTGTATAATTGTGTTTTTGTGGATATTTTGTGGTAAAATTTTGTGACTGGACAGGGAAAGGTTTCCGTTTAAGTTAGAGGGGCCTTCCCCTCGTTCTTTAGTGAGTCTTTTTGTTGTTTCGGAGTGGTCAAGTACCTGTTTTAGTTAGAGGGTTCTTGGCCCTCCTTTTGGTGTGTTTGTCATTCGTTTAAGTTTCTTGGGCTTTCGCCTTTCTTGTTAAAAAAAAAAAAAAAAAAAAAAAAAAGTTTTTTATTGTTGTGTAAACCATTTGTACTGAGTTCCATACATTGTGTTTTTCTCTGACAAAGTGAATAGTGTCTACAAGCATTATGTCTAAGGAGCATAGACCCTCAGGATTTAAAAAATGTACGAGATGCAACTACAAAATGTCCATCACGGACGATCACTCCTTATGCGTGTACTGTTTAGGCGCCAAACACCTTCAGGAGTCTTGCAGCGTGTGTCACGCATTTTCCTCTCGGGTCCTCCAAGAGAGGAAGAATAAATTGATCTTAAAAGGGCTTATCAAACCCTCCTTCGAAGAGGCCTTATCTTCCTCTTCCTCTCCAGCTAAGAAAAAGAAATCGTCGGCTCCGACCAGCCTGTCGGAACCGACCACTAAGAAATCTAGGCAGGCTTCTCCATCGGCTCCACGGACTTCAGAACCGAGGGCGGAACGATCTGCCTCGATGCCTCCAGCCTCGACTCCTCTGGTTTCGGAGCCGATGGCTGGGGCTTCGAGAGGCAGGTCACCTTCATCGGCTCCACTGATTTCGGAGCCGATGAGGGTTGCCGGCTCAGACTCTTCCCCTTCGGCGCCGAAGCCCTCTTTGGCACCGAGGGAAATTGCTATGGAATCTCCCTCGGCACCGATATTGATAGAGTCTATTCGGAGCCGGTCCCCCAGTCCTTCGAAGCCGATGGGGAAGTCTGCTCGGACCCGGTCGGTCTCCTCCCGATCTTCCAAGATGTCGGATTCGGACATCGACAGGGTGCTCCAAAGGCTATTTCAGTCTCCTGTATTCCAGAAATTAGTTTCGGCTCCAGCCCAATCGGCTTCGGAGCCGATGGCCCACCCTGTAGTTCTGGTTCCTCCTCCAACAGCCTCAGCACCGTTGGAGCCGGTGCTGGTGGAGCCGATGGAGGTTTTCGGGTCGGCTCCGACCCTTACTCCAACCCCGGCTTTCGGGTCGGAGTTCGGTACACGGACCTCCTCGGTCGGCCCCGGGGGTGACGCTTCAGGACTGATGTTTTCGGTTCCAAGCCTTCCTCTCGGCTGCGGGGGTGCCGTCTACTGTTGTGGCCCCGGGGGTTGGACCTTCCCAGGACTCTCGCGGTCCGGCCTTCAGGGCCATGAGGAGTGCTTTGGCTAAATCTTCTTTGGTTACCTCCACGGTCTCACCGGCACCTTCCCTAGACACGGAGACTGGGTCTTTTGTAGTCCCCCTGTCGCTAGACAGCGGAGCCCCGGGGCCTGAGGTCACCCCCAGTAGGGTTCCCCCCCATCCTGGGGGTCCCTCTGAAGCTTCTTCAGAGGAACCCCCAAGGAAAAGACTGTGCAAGAGGAAGCACGTCGACTCCCCCAATGAGTCTCTCACGTCGGACACCGATCTTGATGATGCGGAGGGGTCCCCTAAGTCGTCCTCGGATGATGTCTCCTTTGCAGACATGGGTGTCTCCGCCCTTCGACGAGCTCCTAGATTTGATCTGTCGAAGGGCGTGGGAGCATCCAGATTCTGTGAAACCGGTGCCGGCTCGCCCAAATAAATTCTTATCAGCCCCCCCAGAGAAGGAGTTTCTGACCAAAGGTGTGGCTGTTGATGCCCTGGTGGTGGCATCTGCTACCCAACAAGATGTAGCAGAGGCTTCGACATCCATCCATCCTCCTAATAAGGAGTCTAGGAGCATGGACCGGTACGGGAAGCGCACCCTCAGTTCAGCGGCCTTTACCTTAAGGTCCCTGAACTATTTGACGCACTTCACTAGACTTCAGAGGGATCTGATCAAGGAGCTTTCAGATACCCTCTTGGGTAACCTACCTGAGCAGCTGGCCCAGACGGTTGGCTCTCAGTTGGCTACTCTGTCATCGATATCAAACTCGTCCATGAGGCTCATTTCGTATGCAGCCGAGGCGAGTAGAGCGGCGAATGCAGGCGTTGCTCACGGAGGCAAGCCTGGCTCCGCCTGTGTCATTTTGCGGAAGCCTTTAAGTCTTCCTTTGCCGACGCTCCCTTTGATGGGTCCTCTTTGTTTGGACCTAAGGTAAAGGACACATTGACCCGCTGTGAACAAGAGGGTAAAACTCTGACTGCCGTAGGAGCACGGTTTTCCTCTCCCTTTCGGCCTTATCCCAAGGCTAAAAGAGGAGGGAAAATGTGGTTCCGTAAATCTCAGAATTACCCCTCACAGCAGGACGATCCCCCCTCTAGAGGCAGAGGAGGGGGAAATTTTTCCGGAAGACGCCATCCCAGAGGCGGCATAGGCCCCCGCAATACTGGAGACCGCGAGTCCTTTCGTGGCTCTTCAACCTCTCAGCATCCCTGAAGGATTGCCCGACTGTGCAGCTCCGGAGGCAGTCGGGGGTCGTTTTTCGAGGCACCTAAAGACCTGGGAGAGTATCACTCAGGACCAATGGGTGCTCCGAATCATCGCCGGAGGTTACATCATCCCCTTTTCACACCCCCCCCCTCCATCCAGGAAAATCCCGGACCCCCCACCCAGTCAACGGGATATTGCAGCCATCGAAATTTCAAAGCTTCTTCAAAAAGGAGTCATCCAACCGGTCCCCGCAGACCAGACCGGATTAGGGACTTACTCAAAATTCTTTTTAGTGCCAAAAAAGACTGGGGACTTGAGGCCCATTTTGGATCTCAGCAACCTGAATCGATCAGTCAAGAAGTCCAAGTTCTGGATGGTCACCTTACAATCCATTCTCCCGCTTCTGGAGAAAGGTGTTTGGATGTGCTCCATAGATCTCAAGGACGCCTATTATCACATTCTGGTAAATCAGGCGTCCAGGAGACATCTGCGCTTCAGCCTGGGAGACTGTCATTTCCAGTTCTACGCACTGCCCTTTGGTCTCACCACAGCCCCCAGGGTGTTCACCAAATGTTTGGCGGTGGTGACTGCTCACCTGAGGAGTCTAGGATTCCGGGTGTTTCCGTATCTAGACGACTGGCTCCTAACTGCCACCTCCAGGCATCTACTATTACAGAACCTAGCAGCCACTATATCTCTAGGAACCTCCCTAGGAATCACCTTCAATTGGGCAAAGTCTGTGTTGCTGCCATCTCAACTTATACGGTTTATCGGGGTAGACATAGACTCAAGGCAAATGCGAGTCTATCTTCCTACAGAGAGAATAGAAACATTACAATCTCAAGTCCGAGCATTGCTCCTCAAACGCTGAGCCCCAGCAAGGATGGTCCTACAACTGTTGGGTTCCATGTCGGCTACCGTTCTCCTGGTGCCCTTAGCAAGATTACACATGAGGATTCTCCAGTGGCTCCTATCGGTCCAGTGGTCGTATCAGGAGCTTCCTCTCAGTCACCAAATCATAATCACGGAGACGTGCAAACAGGACCTCCGTTGGTGGCTTATCTCGTCCAACCTGGATCAGGGGCGACCTTTCGTTCCTCCTCCTCCAGTGGCCACTTTGACTACGGATGCCTCCCAGACAGGGTGGGGGGGGGGTCATTACCTGGGCAGGTCAGTTCAAGGCAAGTGGCATCCTGGCGAGACTTCCCTACACATCAATATACTGGAAATGAGAGCAGTGCTTCCGTCGCTCCAAGCACTACACTGCTTCCTCCCCCAAGGTATGATTGCCGTTCAGTCCGACAGCATGTCAGTAGTCTGGTACCTGAACAAGCAGGGAGGGACCAGGTCCTACCCTCTTTGCAGAGAGGCCATGAGAGTATGGAATTGGGCTGTTGCAACCAATCGTTTCTTGGTAGCAACACATATTCCGGGGAGATCCAATGTTATAGCCGACAGACTGAGCAGAACCATTCTCTCCCCGCACGAGTGGTCTCTGAACGACAGAGTAGCATCTCAGATCTTCAGAAGATGGGGAACTCCTTGTTGCGACCTCTTTGCAACCCCTCTCAACACGAAATGTCTTTGGTTCTTTTCTCTTACCCCGTCAGGGGAGGTTTCCCAAGGACGCCCTAGTCCAAGCTTGGCCCAACAGCTTACTGTACGCCTTTCCTCCGGTTCCCCTTCTCCCCAGGGTGATCCAGAAGGCGATTCACTTGCAGTGCAAGATGATTTTATTTGCCCCATACTGGCCTCGTCAAGTCTGGCTACCATTTCTTCGGAAATACGCACTGGACGGCCCATGGTTCCTGGACCAGATTCCAGATCTCTTGATCCACCAGTCGGGACAGCTTCACCAGTCCCTTCACTCTCTGAAATTAACAGCTTGGCTCCTCCACTTCCGACTATAGTCAGGAACCAGGTTTTAGACTCAGAAGTTATACATATCTTGTCCTCAGCCCACAAGAATTCGACTAAGAAAATGTATAATAGTAAATGGAAGAGATTTGCCATTTGGGCCCAACTCCGGGGTTCAGATCCCATTACTGCCCCGGTGGCGGACGTTTTGAAATTCCTAGCTTCCCTATTCAATCAGGGGTCTTCAGTCTCTACCATTAAGGTTCAATTAGCAGCTATTTCTAATTTTCATGCAAGTACAGACCCAGCTTTGATGAGCAATAAGTTGTGTAAAGCCTTCATGAAAGGTGCTGGGCTACTCGTCCTCCAGTTTCTCATCCTGCTCCACCATGGGATTTCAATTTGTTAGGTGCCTTGACCTCTTCCCCTTGAACCGGCAGCAACTTCTGACTTGAAATTTCTTACCTGGAAGACCGCTTTTGGTGGCAATTACATCAGCCAGAAGAGTTTCGAACTTCAGGCCCTATGTGTCAACCCGTACTTGGTTTTTCACAAGGATAGGGTATCCCTTAGGCCCAATCCATCTTTTGTTCCCAAAGTTTGTTCCAGTTTCTGTCTTCAACAGTCTTTGGAACTTCCAGTTTTCTTCCCCAGTTACTCAGACAGAGCAGAATATATCTTCCATTCATTGGATGTCCACAGACAATTGCGTTTCTATTTAGATAGGACGCATCAAACACGAAAAACAGATCAGTTGTTTGTGTCCTTTTCAGATAATAAATTGGGCAAAGCCGTCACGAAGGTCACTATTGCCAAGTGGATCAGAGACTGTATCAGTCATACTTACCTTCTTTCTAATAGAGAGCTTACAACCTCTGTGAAAGCTCATTCTACAAGGGCTATGGCTACTTCAACAGCATTTCATGCTAAGCTTGCCATTAGTGACATTTGTGCTGCGGCTACCTGGTCCTCTCCTCACACCTTTATCTCTCATTACAAATTGGATGTGGCATCTCGGGGGCGAGCTTCCTTCGGTTCCACAGTTCTCAGGAGTGTTTTCCAGTGAGCCACCCAGGAATTAGGTACTAGGGACGCTGTCCCATCAGTACAGAATGTAGGCGAGATAGGATCACATAACATCTTTTAGTTATGTACTTACCATAACTACAGATGTTTGGGATCCATCTCGCCTACATTCCAAATACCCACCCTCCTTCCCCCTGTCTTGGAGATCAGAAGAGACCAGACGGTTCGAGTTCCACCGTTTCATCTTGAAACATCTGGCAATGTTATATCAGCAGTGCATGTGTGGGTGCATGTGTGCGGACAAACAAGATCTGGGGAATTGGTGGTGGTGCATCCTGGGGTATAGAATAGCTCAGCCAATTAGAGACTTCGCTCTATTGCATAGCGTGCTGAGTCGGAGCAGAGGATCGGCTCCGAACCCATCAGTACAGAATGTAGGCGAGATGGATCCCAAACATCTGAAGTTATGGTAAGTACATAACTAAAAGTTTCACACGGTTAAATTTCAACAATATTTACTGTCTCAGTTAAAACAGACAATGAGTACAAGTGCAGAACAACCTGATTTTAAGGAAATGCAGGATTTATTGCATGCAGCTGAAAAAGTGGGAAAGCATACTTTGCAATGTGGTTTTGATTCATTAGAGGCTTCTTGTAGAGCAGCAGTTACAGGATCTGTGATTCGAAGGCATGCTTGGTTAAAGGAACAAAGCTTGCCAGACCATGTTAAGGCAAAATTATTGGATGCTCCTTTACAGCAGGATATTTTGTTTGGTGTCAAGGCAGAAGAGGTATTAAAGAAAATGGAGGATAAGGCAAAATCTATGCAAACAGTGAAGGATTTCTTACAGGTACAGCCACCAAGATTTAGCAGGAATTGGCCTACAAAAAATTGGTCCTTTCCAGTGTCAGGCCACAAAGAGGCAGATACAGACTCCCAAGAGGCAGATTTCAGCCCCAAGACTCTTACAGACCATGACAGTGGGGTGCTTCGAACCCAAAAGGAGGTGAGGACAAGTCTCAACGTTACAGGAAACAGTCCCAATGACTTCCTCCTTCCAATGCCAAACTCTTCCCTTTTGGCAGCTCCCTTAGGGGAGAAACTAACACTTTTTTCACAAAACTGGCAAGCAATCACCCAAGTCAAATGGGTGCTGAATATTGTGTCTCAAGGTTGCACGTTCTACTTTCACACTTTACCAAAGCTAAAAGGTATGCCAGACCTGCCACACAATCAATGGGCAGAGGCACAAAAATAAATTACAGCCCTCATGGATATGAGAGCTATTCAAAAAGTACCACAGCAGGAACAAGGACAAGGATTTTACTCGAGACTCTTCCTGGTCCCCAGGAAGGACAAAGCCTGGAGACCTATACTAGACCTTTCCACTCTAAATACTTACCTGGATGTTCCGAAATTCAGAATGTTGACACTACAGCAGCTTCTTCCCATGCTGGGCAAGAAAAGCTTGACTTGTTACTTTGGACCTCAAAGAAGCATACCTGCATGTCCCTATCAGACAAAATTGCAGAAGATACCTCAGATTCATACCTGGTTCAATGCAATACCAATTCTCTGCACTGCCCTTTGGCTTATCTACTGCGCCCAGGGTCTTCACAAAGTGCCTGGCACCAGTAATTGCATTTTGCAGACAAAAAGGAATTCAAATATATCCATACCTGGACGACTGCCTGATTCAAGTGGAGAGCAAGGACATTCTTCTACAGCATCTGGCGTTTGTAAAAAAAAGTTGTTAAGTTGCCTAGGGTGCACAGTAAACGAAAAGAAGTCAAAACTAGTGCCCTCACAAGAGATAATATTCCTGGGTGCCAGCTTAAATACAACGGGCCAGATGGCTTATCTCACGCCAGACAAAGACAACTGACTCAGTATTTTCAAATGATGACAACAAAGTCCCAACTCCCTGCAAGAAAAATTCTGAAGGCCTTGGGATTCATGGCATCCTGCATTCTATAAATTCCATATGCCAGACTGCATATGAGGAAATTACAATGATACCTAAAAAGTGTTTGGACTCAGCTTGGAAACAGTAATACCACTAATTCTTTGCCTACAACGGTCAGCCTTTCTCTCTTCCCACAGCCAAGCAGACTTTAACAACAGATGCTTCGGATTACGCCTGGGGAGCACACATGGCAGGAAAATGTATTCAGGGCAAATGGACCACAGACCAAATGCATCTTCACATCAATCAAAAAGAGATGTTGGCTGTACAAAATGCCCTAACAGCTTTCAAGGACCTTCTGCATCCAGGACAATTATTATTAAAGACAGACAACACCACAGAGTAATGTGGTACATAAACAAGCAAGGGGGCACTCATTCTTACCCCCTATGCAGGCAGGCCATGACCTTGTGGAACACAGCTATATCTTACCAAGTTCATCTGCAAGCACAGTTCCTGCCAGAAAAGAAAAATACTCTGGCAGACTATCTAAGCAGAAACATCATGGATCCTCACGAGTGGAAATTAAATCCACAAGTTTTCAGCATGATAATGCAAAAATGGAGGTGCCCGGACATAGATCTCTTTGCCTCCCCACTGAATTGCCAACTACAACAATTCTGCACAAGGACTTATCACACACAAGCATAGAAAATGGATGCTGTCTCGTTCAGCTGGAAAAGCCTAAATGTTTACGCTTTCTCACCACTGCTTCTCCTTTCAAAGGTACTCCTAAAAGCCAGACAAGACAAACCACAAATGATTCTGATTGCTCCAGACTGGCCACGCCAGCATTGGTACCCAATCTTAAAGAACTTAACTCAAGGCCCACCTTGGATTTTGCCTCAAATTCCACACCTTCTGACTCAACAAAACGATCAGATCCTGCACAGTCAGCTCAAAACCTTATCCCTGGCTGCATGGCAGATTCATTAGCCAAAAAGACAACACCTCTATCTAAAGCTGTTATGGATGTCATTTTGAGGGCCAGGAGACCTAGCACCAGGAAATCTTATTCAGAAAAGTGAAAAAGATTCTGTGCCTGGAACCAGGCTCAAAGCCTTGACCCTCTTGTCCCTAACATTCCTCAGATACTACAGTACTTAACTGAGATGCTGGACAAAGGACTATCCTTCTCATCCATTAAGATCCACGCTTCTGCCATTTCAGCTCATTACAGCACAGATCCTCCTATTTTCTCTCATCCATTGCTAAAGCAGTACCTGAGAGGGGCTAAAAACATAAGACCGCCCCGGAGAGCACCAACTCCTACTTGGGACCTCAATTTTGTCTTGGAAAAACTCACTTTACCTCCTTTTGAGCCAGCCAATTCAGCAGAATTAAAATATATATCATGGAAAACTGCTCTGCTACTGGCAATAACCTCAGCATGAAGAGTCTCAGAACTGCAGGCACTAATGGCAGTGGAGTCTTTCATCATTTTTCACCAAGACAGGGTTTCCTTAAGAACTAACCCTTCATTTATGCCTAAGGTGGTATCCAGTGTGGCTCTTAACCAAACTATTCACTTGCCAACATTTTATCCGAATCCCCAGAATAAAGGGGAGAGAATTCTACGTTACTTGGACATACGCAGGCAATTACGCTTCTATTTGGACAAAACAAAAGCTTTCAGAAAAACTGAACAATCGTTTGTATCTTATGCTGCAAGATCACAGGGAAAGGCCATTTCAGAGCAGACCATTTCAAAGTGGATAGGACACTGTATCCAGTTCTGCTACACACAGCATGGAAAACCTGTACCATCTAACATTAGACCACATTCCACCTGGGCAGCTGCAACTTCTACTGCCTATCTTAGAGGAGTACCTACCAAAGACATTTTGGAAGCTGCAACTTGGAGTTCAGTGCACACCTTTACCAAGCATTATCACTTGCCTCTTTACTCTAGATCCAGAGCTGGCTTTACCACTGCAGTGCTGCAGGGCCTCATAGCCACACCAAGTCCTCTATAGTACCAGCCACCCTGACTCAGCTTTGGGATTCTACCCAAGTGTAATGATGGCAGCAGTGAAATGCAATGAACATAGTACAGTTTTGTACCTACCATAAATGTAGATGTTTGAGTGTCTTCACTGCTGCAGTCCTGTTTACCCACCCTCCATCCCCTCTTTCTTAGCTGGGTCTTATCTATAACTTTCTACACTTTACTACCTATGTGGTGTATTTGCTGGTTATTGAAGGTTTTGTTTTTACCTTACTGTATGTTTTGTAAGCAATATGTATTGCCTATCTTTTTGGGGGCACCTGACATCTGGGGCAAGAAAAACTGAAGAAAATGGCGTCGGCTGGTTCTTATATACCCCTGACGCACTGACGTCAGGGAGGAGGCGACAGCAACCGACGCCGGACCAAGATTTTGGAACTCTGGCCAACTGCGGGACCACCTGACGGCAGGATAACCCAAGTGTAATGACTGCAGCAGTGAAGACACTCGAACATCTACATTTATGGTAGGTACAAAACTGTACTTTTTCTTCCCAAATTTCTTGCACAAATGGGAATACATTTTACATTTTTTGACGTTCATAGATAATTACATTTCTATCTTCATAGAACTGAAAATTTCAGAAAATGCAATCAAATGTCTGTCTCCTTTTCAGAATCAAGATTGAGAAAGCCAGTTACCAAATTAACTTTACCTTAAATGGCTAACTGATTGCATATCCTTAGTCTACAATTAATTGGGTTTATCTTTGCCAAAAACCTTGAGGGCTTACTCAACCAACTACATGGATGATATTTGTGCTGCAGCTACTTGGGCTTATTCTCATACATGTATTACTTATTACAAAGTTAATTTGATCTCTAGAGGAAGAGTAGCCTTCATTTCAACAGTACTCAGGAATATCCTTCCTTAAGAGTCCACCCAGAATTCGGGTAGCTGGGGACTGTGTCCCACATGGTGAGGAAAGACGAAAATTGACAACATCAAATAAAGAAGTTATGTACTCACTATAATGTTTCATTTGTGTTGTCCATTTTCATTCTTCAACTCCCTTCCCTCCAACCCTCTACCTTTTTTGTTTGACTTCTCGAAGAATGAGAAGATACCGTGGGAACCAAAGTTCCTGTTTTTGAGCTCCAGATAGTGGTTTCTCATACAACCGTTATTTCTTGCATTGTTATTTAGCAATAAAAAGCAGCAAACAAAGTCTGAGGTATGGAGGGGGACTAGAGCGTTATGAGTAAGGGAGGAGCTCGAGAGTCTTCAGTTTCCACAAGCTGTAAAAAGTGTCTAAGTCTGATCTGAGGAGCGGGTCCAAACCCACATATTGAAGAATGAAAATGGACAACAAAGATGGAACGTTATAGTGACTACGCAACTTTCTTTTTGCTCTTATTTATGTCTCGCATTTGTGTGGTGCTGCTCTTTGCACAGCATTGGTTAGCAGTGCTCTGTATAGACCCAAAAGCCTAGAACCTCAGTTTTCCCTTAAACAGCTGTCATTAAAACCCTTCCAAGCTTTTTTGCTGCTCTAGGAGCAACTCCAGTTGCGCACAGAGAAGCGTTGCCTTATTGATCATCCTTTTCCCAGAAAGAATATAGATCTCTCTTGTAGTCTCAGTGCTGCAAGCACAGTCTGTCAAATGAACCCATTCCCCTTCCTAATAAAGCATACCCTAAGACCCTGGTCTCATGGCTAGGTAGTTTCCCATTATCTGTGTCCAGCCTGATAGATCTGTTCATCCTGAGGTGATGTAGTAATTGTCTCTAGTATACTGACAACCATTTACTCCTGAAACACATAACTTATGTGAGAGATGTAGTTACACTATGAGTTTGGAAGACTCAGACATAAGGGCAAATCAAATGCCAAACAGGTTGTCAGCACACACGTACTTCCCACACTAAATAAGGACATGACACAAAAACCCACATATTCAGAAGTAATCTGTAGTAACTTACCAAAAGATCAGAGGCCTCCCAAATGGAGACCACTTATACGTAATGCAAAAGACAACTACAACACATAAACACACACACACACACACACACACACACACACACACACACACACACACACACACACACACACACACACACACCAGTGTCTCAACAAATAAGCCCATTAGGTTTTGTGGTATTAGGCCTTATGTATTGATCATAGGCGACTCCATTGTGAGATACAGGGATGTTAGCCTCACCAGGCTGGATAAGGAGTGGGTTACAGTTATCTGCCCTTCTGGTACCAGGATCTGTCGAGTCACTCAAGCATTCAAGTCACTGAACCACAGGTACCGGTATGACTCTGTTATAGTCCATGTGGAGGGGAACCACTTGAGATGTACCTCACTGGACTTCATGAAGAGAGACATGACTGAGCGCTCAGACTGTGTCACAAGTAGGTATAAGCCTAGTCTTAAGCAGCATTCTGCCTTCTCCAAGGGTGATGGCACAATACAAACAAAAATGATTGACTTTAACAATTAGCTTAGCTTCTGGTGTCAGTCCAAGGGGGGGGATGCAAGATCTGTCAGCCTGGGAATACATGGTCGACATGGAATGCTGCTTTGCCAGAGATGGTCTGCAGCTGTCTCCTCTAAGCTTTCGGATGCTGCCAATGGCATTAGTCATCCCTGTTGTGCCTTTTTTAGGGAGTGTTAAAACAATCAGCCTCCCAACTTAACAAAATCCTCTGTAGATTAACTGAAGGTACTGCTCCTTAATGTTAGGAATCTAAATAAGAAACTGTACTCACTAGAAGCACTCCTTGCTTTGGAAGATGCTAACATCTGTACAGTCACATAGACGTGGTTTAAAGGAGAGGAAAGCAGCCCGGCCATGCAGGGTTACAATGCCTTCCACGCAATCAGACCACAAACTGAGCATGAAAGAAGCAAAAGAGTAGGTGTATCCAGCTTCATTAAATATAAGTACACCTCTAGACTGGTTCAGACATTACGACTATCTTGAGCTACTCCATGTCCAATTAACTATAGCAAGGGCCCTCTACCACAACATGGCTAACTATATGTCCCCCACCATGAAACAGGAAAAACATACCTGGAATTACTAGAGTCACTTGCCATACACCACAACCTTAGTCATGGGTGATATTAATTTTCCTAACATCAACTGGAAAACATAACATGACCACAAACATGCCTACTCAGACGTTCTTGGACTTTTTCAGTGCAGATATTCTGGAACAGCTAGGTGGCACACCCACAAGAGGCTCAGATGTCCTGGGCATAGTACTGACTAACATGAGAGAGCAATTGCACTCCACTGTATGATGTCCTCCCTGGTAAGATCGGACCATAAATCAGTCTCGTTCAATGTAATTGTAAGACCAGATACCCCATCAAGCTCAAAAATGCTTAAGAATTTTTCAAAGACAAATTACTTCCTACTAGGTGATGGTATAAGAAGTTTCAAAGCCCCCTCGAATGCAAATTGCATGGATGCCTATGCAAAGGTGTGTACCAGTGTCCTGTATAACCACTTATGCAGTTGTATAAAATCAGCTGTACTTGACCTGATTAAAATCATGACTTGCTGAAAAAAAAAAAGCTACCCTAGTGGACCCCTACAGGCTATACAACAAGAGAAACAAACTAATGGCCAAGAACAAGAGGAAACTGCTTCAACAGAGGAAGAAATCCCTCTCTAGCTTAAACAAACAAATTAGAGATCTTGTCAAGTCCTCCATAGCTAATTACAAAGTAAAAATAACTTCTGTAGCCAAGGATAATCACAAGGCATTATTTAACTACATCTGTAATCTAAAAGGGAATAGCCAGCTATGCTCTGAACTGTTTCTGGATGGCTTCACCTATACACAACTAGAGGTAATGGCCAATCTGTTAGCTGACAGATATGGAGCAAACTTCACCCCCTTGTCCCCTCCAGTCATCCCCCAAAATATACCTGCCACCATTCCTCAGCCTGTTATCTCAAGAGAGCAGTTAATCTCAGCACTCTCCAAGGCCAAAAACATGGCATCGATGAGACCAGACAACATCTCAGGTTGCCTTTTACGCAACTTAAAAATGACTTAGCAGACCCACTTTGGATCCCTGTTTAATCACTGCCTGCAAATTGTGTACTCTGCGGCAGAATGGAGCACAGCAGCAGTAATACCTCTGCAGAAAGAGGGACCATCAACTGACCCTGGGAATTATAGGCTATAGCATAGACTAGATCCAGGCCTGCTGAATCTAGCTTTATTTGTATGCTTGTTTGTTTATTTCCCTGAAACGCTAATTCCACCTAAAACGCGGCCTTTTAGCACTTCTGTGGATCCCTTGTGATATCTGCATTGCTTACTGTACTTATTTCCTTGTTTCACTTGAAAGAAAGTTACTGTTTGTCGTTTTTGCATTTAAGTTACCTGTAGCACATTTCATTTAAGTTACCTGGCACTTGCTCACTAAAGCAATTATATAAGTCAACTCTAAAAAAATTAAAAGCACTACACCCTCACAAACTCCCCTTGAGTACCTTGTTCCCCATTGGCCCTTTTTTTCAATTATAAAGGAATTCCCAATACTATTCTAGCATGTCCAAAGGTCAGTTGTCAATCTCCTCTCCGGTCCACCTGGTGAATCTGGGAATCTTGAGGCAATGTTACAACTGCATTTAAGTTACCTGGCACTTGCTCACTAAAGCAATTATATAAGTCAACTCTAAAAAATTAAAAGCACTACACCCTCACAAACTCCCCTTGAGTACCTTGTTCCCCATTGGCCCTTTTTTCAATTATAAAGGAATTCCCAATACTATTCTAGCATGTCCAAAGGTCAGTTGTCAATCTCCTCTCCGGTCCAGCTGGTGAATCTGGGAATCTTGAGGCAATGTTACAACTGCCTCATGTACACAGATAACCCTCTCCTCCTCCCAACAAATTCCAACACATGTGAGAGATGCAACCATATAGCCAAACTGGAGGCTAAGCTCTCTCAACTCAGTACTGGCGTAACCAGTCAGGAGGAGAAGGAAACCACACTCACTACAATTCCAGTCTCACATAGACCTACCACGACAACAAACCAAACACATAAACACACAAAACATACTCGAGGCTCTAAATAAAAATCTGCCTAAGCAGCAGAGACCTCCAAAGCAGACACCCAAGCAACCGCTACCCCAAAACAAAACACATGCAACACATAGCTCACAAAGCCAGTGTGCCGAACAGTCACAGCCCTTAAGGCTAAACAACACACCTGATACACTTGTAATAGGTGACTCTATCGTCAGGCACACTGACGTCCAGCTCACCAGGCTGAACAAGGAGAAGGTCACGGAGAGCTGCCTGTCGGGCGCTAGGATCCGCCCATAACACAAGCACTCAGGTCACTCCAAGGCAAGTAGAAATATGACTCAGTCATTGTCCATGCTGGTGTGAATGACCTGAGACGCACCTCCCTGGACTACATGAAAAGAGACATAGAGGAGCTCTCTGAGCATGTAGCCCAGGCCGGTATGACCCTGACCTTGAGTAGCATCTTACCCTCACCAAGAATGATGCCACAATATGAAGACAAGATGATCAATTTCAACAATTGGCTTAAGTGTTGGTGTCATTCAAAGGGGATCCAATGCCTGTCAGCCTGGGATGACATGCTCGACAAGCCACGATGCTTCGCTAGGGACGGCTTGCACCTGTCACCCCTGGGCTTTCGGATATTGGCAAAGGCTCTTGCTACCCCCATAGTGCCTTTTTTAGGCAAGGCTCAAAAGACAAACCCACCTCCATAGGTATCACAGGGGATAAAAAACTAAGAATAATGCTTCTCAATGCCAGAAGTGTAAACCTCTAGATGCACGCACTCGAAACTCTCCTTAGCATGGAGAACATCGATATCTGTGCAGTAACAGAAACCTGGTTCAAGGCTCCCGAGAGCACCCCAGCACTACCAAGTTATACCTCATACCATGCTTTTCGGCCCCAAAACTTGGACCAAACCACAAAAGGAGGGGGAGTATCAATATTCGTCAGATACCCACACCTCCAGGTTGGTGGCACAGCACGAAGCATCAGAGACTATCCATGTGCAACTAACTGTGGGTAAAACTGCCCTCCAGTTTATAGCCTGCTACAGACCACCCTCCCAAACACAGGAACCCCACTTGGCCTTCCTGAGAATACTGGAAAATATGAAGGTCTCTCCAAACACCATTATATTGGGCGACTTCAACTACCCAAACATAGACTGGGAGCATTACTCTAGCTCCAACACCCTAGCCCAAAGGTTCCTAGAATTTATAAACTCAAATGCTATGGAACAACTTGTTACCACTCCCACAAGAGGGGAAAACATACTGGACCTGATCATCACCAACATGGGGACACTATGCTCCAGACCAGAAGTGTATCCCTCACTGGTAAGATCAGACCATAAACTAATCTCACTGGATATTCACATCCCGACCCCACCCCCTGCCCAGAAAACCACAGTGAAAAACTTCTCTAAAGCAAATTTCACACGCCTCAAAACCGAGGCGAAATCCTTCAAAGCCCCCGGGCCTGTGGAAAATACGGCCCAGACCGCAGAATCCTTTATATAAACACATTCTGTGAACACCTTCAGGAATGCATGGATCATGCAATCCCAAATAAAACCAAGACCCAATCCTCCAAAGGCAGACGTCCTGTCTGGTGGACCCCAGCCATAAACAAACTATACAATAGAAGGAGGAAGCTACTACATGATGGAGCAAAATCCCAAAAAGGAAAGGCATCTCTGATCAGTATTAGCAAAAAACTACGGGCACTCATAAAATCATCTAAGGCCAGCTTCGAGAGAAAAATTGCACAGGACACTAAGGATAATCACAAGGCTTTCTTTAGTTATGTTAGGAACCTGGGTGGGAATTCCCAGATATGCTCAGAATTAGTCCAAAATGACAAAAAATACACCGAGCCCACAGACATTGCCAACATCCTAGCTGACAGGTTCAGTGCAAACTTCTCCCTCTCCCACCAAAAGGGCAAATATCTATCCCAACAGAGTGCTGCCCCTGACATCTCAGATGCTCAGGTAAGAGCCGCCTCTCCAAAGCAAAAACACAGCATCAGTGGGACCAGATGGTGTCCCGGCTGCGTCGTACATGAACTCCAAGAAGAGCTAAACCCAAACATAAAACTACTGTTCAATCTTAGCCTTACTACAGGATATGTACCCAAAGAGTGGCGTACAGCAACAGTGGTCCCTCTCCACAAAGGTGGTGCCTCAATGGATCCTGGAAACTATCGCCCCATAAGCCTGACTAGCTTGGTCTGCAAAGCTATGGAAAGGATCATCATGGACCTCATAAATAAAGATATTGGGGACCTACAGACACTGGATCCTACCCAGTTTGGCTTTGTTAAGGGCAGATCCTGCCTCTTAAACCTGGTCAATTTCTTTGAAACTGTCACCAAGGCCATTGACGAGGGAAGGTGGTCCACACAGCCTACCTGGACCTCGCAAAGCCTTCGATACAATACCCCACTCGGGCATTATAGATAAGCTCACCAGCTTAAATATAAACCCCTATGTCACTAGATGGGTTGCAAACTGGCTCAAGGACAGAACCCACATGGTTAGAATTGCTGGAGCCATGTCAGACTCCAAACCAGTTACAAGTGGCATCCCACAAGGCTCAGTCCTGGGACCTCTCTTGTTCGGTATATATTTCTCGGTACAGGCCAACACGGAAGGACTGTGGCTGACCAAGTTCACAGATGACTGCAAACTGGGTGCCATAATCAACTCTCCAGCCGACACAAGCATCCTCCAAAAGGGCCTCATAGAAACAGACAACTGGTGCCAGAGCCATGGCCTCAAGCTAAACGCCAAAAAGTGTATAGTCATCCCCTTTGGCAAAAACAAAGTGCCCACAAATTACCACATAGGTGGTAATCCATTAAGTACAGAAGAAGTCATTAGGGACCTGGGGACCCAAGTTGATAGCAATCTCTCATTTGACAACCACGTGGCCAAAGTGGTTAGAAAAACATTTTATATAGCCCACCTAATCATGAAGGGATTCACATCTAGATCAGGGAGGTCATCGTACCTATTTACTTATCCCTCATCAGGCCCATAATTGAGTACAATGCCCTTTTGGGATGTACCTTACCAGACACCTGCAGCAACTGGAAAGACCCCAAAAGTACCTCACCAAGAGGATCAAAGGGCTCAAACAGATGCCATATGCTGCCCGGTTAAAGAAACTTCAGCTCTACTCAGTAGCATACCGCCTGCTCAGAGGCGATCTGTGTCTGACGTATAAAGCCATGTCCAACCCAGAATTAATGGACATGCTGCACCTCAGAAAATCCAAATCCCATCGAGCTCACGCTCGAGAGACTTGAACCTCAGCACTGAAATAAATAGGATATGCTGGAGGGACAGATTCATAACCCAGAGGCTCCCTTCACTCTAGAATAAAATCCCAGTCCAGGTTAGGCAGAGTCCCACATTGACTCTCTTCAAGAGGAATCTTGATGAGTGGATGGGAGATCGTAGGTTTACCCCGGCTATCACTTCTGTGTCACTGTTAGACAGTGGCACAGTATACTAACCTCAAAAAAAGGCATAGCAAAATTAATTTAAAATGGGTGGCGAAAGCCAAACACACTCTAGCTAGGCTTATAAATGCCCTAGGGCAGATAGCCTAGTATGAACCTATGAACCTATAAGCTTGACCATCCTCGTTTGCAAGGCCATGGAAAGAATCATTATGGACCTTACTAAGAAGAACATATGTAATCCAAACTCTGGACCCAACTCAGCTGGGATTTGTTAAAGTTGGGTCATGCCTGTTAAATATGGTTGACTTCTTCGAGAAAGTCACCAAGGCCTTGGACAAGGGAAAGACAGTGTGTACTGCCTATTTTGACTTAGCCAAAGCATTTGACACAGTCCCCCACTCAGGTGTTATAGAAAGGGTCTCCCAGTTGGGAATCAACCCCTACATTACCAGATGGGTAGTGAACTTATTCACTGACAGGACACATACTGTCAAAGTGGTTGTCTTCACCTCTAGCAAAAGACCAATCAAGAGTGGCTTACCACAGGGTTCTGTGCTGGGCCCCTTACTGTTCAGAATTTATTTCTCAGATGTCCAGGCAAACTTGGATACCCTGCGGATGACGAAGTTCTCTAATGAATGCAAATTGGGAGCAATCATTGAGTTCCCCCAGTGATGTTAATGTACAGCAGACAGGGTTAGCACAGAAAATGATTGGTGTCAAAGTCATGGATTAAAAAAATGCAAAAAAAAATTGCATTATTATAATTCCCTTTGGGAAAGCTGACATCCTTGGTAATTACATTATAGACAGCATCCTCCTAAGTGTACACTTAGTGGCACATGATCTTGGGTACTCAGGTTGATAGGAACCTAAACTTTCACCATCATGTATCCACAGTAGTAAGGAAATCCTTTTATGGCACATCATAGAAGTAAAGGCATCACATCTAGATCTAAGGATGTTATAATTCCATTATACTCAGCCTTCATCAGAAAAATAGAGTGCAATGCTCCCTTTTGCATGCTCCTCACCAGACACCTGCAACAATTGGAGAGAGCATAGAGGTTTCTTACCAAGAAATTGCAAGTTACACAAAACAAATCTTGCATGGAAAGACTGAAAGTCTTGTCATTGTATCCTGTCTCCTACAGGGTGCTGTGGGGTGACATGTGCCTGGATTACAGGGCAGTCTCTGACCTGGCCCTAAAGGAAATGCTACACATTCGTAAATCAAACTGCACAAGGACCACTTGCTCCAGCGATCTTAATCTAGCCTCTGACATGAACAGGTCATGCTGGAGAGAGAGATGCATCTCCCAGAGATTGCAGCTTCTCTGGAGCAAGGTTCCAGTTCACGTGAAATAGAGCCCCTCCATGACCATCTTCAAATGCAACCTAGATCAATGGATGGGTGACCACAGTGGGGTGATGCCCATGTCCCTCCTGGACAAAGGAAGTCAATATTAATGGGTCTGTATCACAAAATCGAAAAGGCCGGTAATCGAATGGCATTTACATTGAAAATGCCATTTATTGAAGTTCCCCCACACCCCCCGCTAATTATATATACCAACTCCGAGATCGCATTACAGTGAGGAAAGGACATATTTTCCGATCTTCACTGTACCACGGTCTCGCAATAAACACCTCGATGAATGGTAGTTCACTGTGAAATGCCGTTTGATTACCAGTCTTTTCGATTTGGTGATAATAGACCTGATGTTAGCTACCATAGACTCTTACCTCTGTGAGCTTCACTCACCTGACCACCTGCAATTAGGGCAACCTAAGGCATTTACAGTAATGATATACTTGTAGGAATGGGTCCTTCATTAGTCTTGGTGCAGTACTGTCTTTCTTAGCTTCTCTTTGCTTCATCTTGGATGCCTCATACCTGGAGAAGAAAGCTCCTGTTGTATATTATGATAGCGTAGGAAAGTTTGCAGTGCCATTTGGTCCTAATGCCTGTGGCTTTGGTTCTAAAAGCTCCTCAGGATGGACACATTCCTGAAGATCAATTAAAATGGTAAGTACATAACTTCTGCTACTCAGAACTAATCCCTTTGTGTAAAGTGGTCATAGAGTTTAACCTGAACTGGGCCATTTACTTTCCATTTTATTCTAATAGATTTATCCTTCAAAACTATTTTGAAAGACTTCCTAGCCAAAAGCTGAGTCTGTTCTTGCTCAACACCAAGATAATCATAAACTATAACCTTACATGTGAACAAATACTTAGTCATACCTTACATCTCCTTAGTCTCCCTTTTTCACTCACTTCCTTACTACTTTCATTTTACCTCACCTGCTTTTTCTCAAAATACATCATAAGCCTCCTTTTCTCTCACTTTATATTGCAATTCCTGTTTGTATTATACTAACTTAACATTAATTTCTCTATAAACTGGATACATTTCTCTAACTGTTAAATTATAATATAACTTGTAGCTATTCTTAACCAGTGATGTTAAGTTGTCAATCTCGCCTTCATTCTTGTTGGATGGGTTCGGAGCCGATCCTCGGCTCCCACTCTGCACTTGCTAAGCTCGAGAGTCACTTTTACCAGCTCGAGGCAGCCCCATATCCCATGATGCAAGGCGGTAATTACCCAGATGTCGTTTGCCGCTTCGCTAATGAGGTCATCTTTTTTACCAGCTCCTGGTAAGTGATTTTATATTGTTGTTAGTCAGGATATTTAGATCCAATTCCCTAAATTTCATTCTTTATAGCATTTTTAGTGAATCCTATATTCACTTAGCTCCGTACCCCTTTTCTTCAACTCCTTATTCTTAGGTTTTAGATCTTTGGGCCTTAGGCCTTACCCTCCCTTACAGTTCCTGTCAGGATTTCCTAGGTGTGGGTGTTGTGTTGTGTATTACAGCTTTTTCTTACACTTCTAACTTGTTTATTAGAGTTTTTCTGTCTGAGTGTGAGTGTGTGTGTATTTAGGACTTAGGCATGTCCAAAGATACTAGGGTCTCAGGTTTCAAGAAGTGTGACTCATGCTGTCAGAAGATGTCTCTGACAGACGGTCACACTTCTTGTATTTATTGCCTGGGACCCCTACACCTGCAGGACTCCTGTGCTATCTGTCATTCCTTTAGCCAGAGAGTCCTGCAGGAACATAGAAATAAGTTGATCCTCAGGGGTCTCCTTAAGCCTGAGAGCTCCCCGGTCAAGGTCGGTTCCGGGAAGCCCTCCAAGCCTTCCAAGACCCAGGCTTCGGTGTCCAAGTCGGTGGTCTTGGTTTCGACTCTGCCGGAGTCGACATCAGCTCCGTCCGGAGCCGATCTTTCCTTAGTGGAAGCTTCAGTATCGGCGCCGTTCGTCTCCGATACCCTGGCTTCGACAGCTGTGTCGGCTCTGGCTGGAGCCGACACCCTAGCATCGAAGCATGTCTCGGCTCCAGCTGGAGCCGAGATATCTTTGCCTCCACTCCGCCTGGAGCCGAAGTTTTTTCGGCTCCGATGGCTCCGTCCAAAAAGAGGTCTAGATCTCCTTCTTTGGAATCTATACACTCGGCTCCAGCTTCCCCCCGCTTTCGGAGCCGATCATCGAGGTCTTCCAGGCTATCAGACCATGATTTAGAGAGAGTGGTGAGTAGGCTATTAAAATCACAGGCACTAGCCCAAATGCTCCATAGCCCGTCTCAACAGACGACGGCTATTCTACACCCTCCTGAGATTCCTCCTTCGACTCGCCTACAGAGTTCGGAGCCGGAGATTATTGGTACCGTGACTGTTGCGGCTTCGGAGCCGATACCACACCTCCCTCTACTCCTATCTCCTCCTTGAGACCTTCCTTGGAGGGATCCGGGCATCGGACTTCCCTGGTCGGTTCCGAGGGGGCAAGTGGCATCGGACCCTTGTCCGACCCCGCTCTCCCTCTTGGGGCTTCGGCCTTGGTGAGCTCGGCCCCGACATCTGCTTTGGAGCCTTCCCTCTCGGTGGGACCATGGATCCCGGATCTCTCGGCCCTCCCTGGGAGTGATGAGGAGTGTGCTAGCCCCTGAGCTCAGTCAGCAGTCTGTTCCTTTAGCTCCTCCCTCTACGGTGCCTGTAGATACCTCTTCCCGCTCTCTTGCTCCCGGACCCAGAGATCCATCGCCCCAGGTCTCCCCATTGGGAAGAACTTCCTCTTCCGAGGTTTCTCCTGATCCTTCAGGTGAACCCCCGCATAAGAGGACCTGTAAGAGGAAGCACTTAGACTCCCCTGAGTCTACAACATCGGATACCAATTTGGATGAATCTGAGGGGTCCCCAAGATTCCCCTCTGAGGATGTCTCCTTTTCAGACATCCTTGAGCTCCTGAAACAGAGGGGGAACTGGCCCTCCATTAACCCTCCGAGGATGAATCGGTATACCTGGAGGCCTTTGGATCTCGACCCCCCACCTCCTGGGTGACCCCGCCTTTCGACCCTCTCATGGAGGGCATAGCTCGAAAGGCGTGAGCATCTCCTGATTCGTGGAACCAGTTCCCAGGAGACCTTCAAAATTTATTACGGCCCCGCTGAAAAGCAGTTTCTTACTAAAGGTGTCCCGTTGATGCCATGGTGGTGGCGCGCCACCAAGAAGGAACTTGCAGATCCTTCCGCCAGTCCATCCTCCTAACAAGGAGTCTAGGACCATGCACAGGTATGGCAAGCGGCCGCTTTCCTCAGCGACCTTTGCTAGGCGTCCGCTGAATTATTTATGTCACTTCACCAGACTTCAAAGGGACATCCTTAAAGAATTAGGTGAAGTAGTACAGGATCCTTCAGCAGCAGGAGCTCAGGAAAAGATTGCTTCTCAGCTGGGAATCCTTAATTCCATAACCAACTCCTCCATGCGGCTCATTTCTTATGCAGCCAATGGGGCGAGTAGAGCTGCAGGCACAGGAGTGGCTCTCAGACGTCAGTCCTGGATGCGGCTCTGTAATTTTGCAGACCCCTTTAAGGCGTCCTTCACAAACTCTCCCTTTGATGGGTCAACATTGTTTGGTCCTCAGGTGAAGGACACATTGACCAGGTGCGAGCAGGACGGCAAGACTCTTTCTGCCGTAGGAGTCCGTTTCTCCACCCCTTCCAGGCCTTATCCCAAAGGTCAGAAGGGGGGGAAGATGTGGTTCCGAAAATCTCAAGGAGTCACGCCAGGCGCACGTGGTCAGTTTACCCCCAGAGGCAGAGGGGGTAATAACAATAGATGCTACCCTAGGGGCAGAGGGGGTCCGCAGAACCAGGCCTCCAAGCCCTTCCAGCATCCCTGAGGTGTTGCCCGACTGCCCACCCTTGGAGGCAGTCGGGGGAAGATTGTCGCTGTACCCAGAAGCCTGGCTTTCCCTCTCTCAAGACAAATGGGTACAGTCGATCATATCCGAGGGTTACAAGATTCCTTTTGAGGAAAGCCCCTTCCCTCAAAGAGGTTCCCTTCCAGACGTTCCACCCGGTCTAAGGGAAATTGCGAAATTAGAGGTGTCAAAGCTTCTAAAGAAAAGGGCCATCCAGCCAGTACCAAAAGATCATTTAGAATCCGGAATCTACTCAAGGTTCTTTTGGTCCCCAAAAGACGGGAGACTGGAGACCAATATTAGACCTCAGCAGGCTCAACAAGTCTGTCAAAAAGACAAGATTTCAGATGGTCACACTTCAGTCGATTTTGCCCTTTCTGGGCAAAGACAACTGGATGTGCTCCATAGACCTTCAGGATGCGTACTATCATATAAAGATTCACAGACGCTCCAGAAGTTTTCTCCGCCTGGGGACCAGTCATTTTCAATTCAGAGCCCTGCCCTTTGGCCTCACTACAGCCCCCAGAGTGTTCACCAAATGCATGGCAGTGGTCACGGCTCACCTGAGACGTCAAGGATTCCAGGTGTTTCCGTATCTCGACGACTGGCTCCTCTCAGCCACCACCAGGCATCAACTTCTCCAAGCCAGAGATTACACTTTACGTCTCTGTGGTCACTTAGGAATTTCAGTCAACTTCGAAAAGTCTTCCTTGTCGCCCTGCCAATCTATTACCTTGATAGGCGCAAATCTAGACACTACTCGGATGTCAGTAAACCTAACAAGTCAGAGAATCCTAGATATCCAAAACCACGTTCGGATCATCCTATCCAGCAACAGGGCGCAAGCCAGGTTGGTCCTGAAAGTGTTGGGCCTCATGGCAGCTGCCATAACACTTCTTCCTCTGGCCCGCTTTTACATGCGTCTCCTACAATGAATGTTGTTCACCCAATGGTCCTTCCAGCAGCTTCCCATGCGTCACAAGATTCTGGTGACACAAACCTGCAAGAACCATCTGTCCTGGTGGATTTCCTCTCCTCTAGTTCATCAGGGCAGACCATTTGTTCCCCCGACCCCGGTAGCCACGGTTACTTCGGATGCCTCCCTGATCGGGTGGGGGGGACATTATCAGGGCAAGATGGTTCATGGCACGTGGCAACCGTTCGAATACCACCTGCACATAAATGTCCTAGAGATGAGAGCAGTGCTTTTAACGTTGCAAGCCCTCAACGACTTTCTCCCTTTAGGGACTATTGCAGTTCACATGGACAACATGTCCGTCGTGTGGTACATCAACAAGCAGGACGGAACCAAGTCCTATCCCTTGTGTCGAGAAGCTCTCAGACTTTGGCAATGGGCAATCTCCTCTCATCGGTTTCTGGTAGCAACGCATATCCCCGGGAAAACCAACATAATAGTGGACAGATTGAGCAGAGCTATTCTCATGCCTCACGAGTGGTCTCTCAAGCAATCCATTGTGGAGGAGATTTTTCAGAAGTGGGGCCGCCCATGTTGCGATCTTTTTGCTACACCCCAAAATAGCAAATGCCCAGACTTCTTCTCTCTCTTCCCACTTCCGGGCCATCCCCCCAGAGACGCTCTTACCCAAGATTGGCCCCGGACTTTTATGCCTTTCCTCCTTTCCTTTGATACCACAAGTACTCCAGAAAGCTACCGTCTTGAGAGCCAAGATGATTCTCATTGCCCCTTACTGGCCTCGACAAATTTGGTTCCCGTTCCTTCATCGCCATCTTTTGGTGCGGCCTTGGCATCTGGACCCAGTTCCAGATCTTCTGACCCACGAGTCGGGTCAACTGCACCGGTCAGTTTCTTCCCTCAACCTCACAGCTTGGTTGCTCCACTTCCTTCCTTAGCCAGGCTTCCTATGATCTCTAACCCCGTTAGAGATATCATAGTAGCTTCTCTTAAGTCCTCTACCAGGAGGATTTATTCTAGCAAGTGGAAACGCTTCTCTTTTTGGGCAAAATCTAAGAACATAGACCCCTTTACTGCCCCTATTCAGTCGGTCTTAGATTTCCTTCCGGAAATTTTTCATTCAGGTTCTTCGTCTTCCACAGTCAAAGTTCAGTTGGCTGCAGTCTCTAACTTCCATGTCGGCTTTGCAGACCACAACATTATGTCTCACAAACTTTGTAAAGCCTTTCTCGAAGGAGTGTTCCTTCTTAAACCCTCTGTTAGAGATCCTCCACCACAGTGGGATTTAAATTTAGTGCTGACATCCTTGATACTTCCCCCTTTTGAACCGGCTGCTTCATGTTCATTAAAGTTTCTTTCTTGGAAGACACTTTTTCTAGTCGCTATTACCTCGGCTAGAAGAGTGTCTGAACTTCATGCCCTCTGTGTTCGTCCCCCTTATTTGGTTTTCCACAAAGACAGAGTATCCTTGAGAACCAACCCATCCTTTTTGCCCAAGGTTGCTTCTAAGACAAATTTAAACCAATCCATTGATCTCCCTGTATTTTTTCCAAATTATTCTAACAGGGCGGAACAAAAATTGCATTATTTAGATGTTCATCGCCAACTTAGATATTACTTGGACAGAACAAAGCAATTTAGGAAGTCCGATCAGCTCTTCCTGTCTTATGCTGAAAATAGAAAAGGTCTCCCTGTTTCTAAAGTGACCTTATCTAGATGTCTGTCTTCCACCATTTCTGACATTTATCAGCTTAGGGGCAAACAGCTGAACTCAAAACCTAAAGCTCATTCCACAAGAGGTCTAGCCACTTCTACAGCCTTTCAGGCTAGACTACCCTTAGATACTATTTGTGCAGCAGCCACTTGGGCCACTCCTCATACCTTCGTTTCTCATTACAAATTGGATTTGGCCTCCAGGGACAGGGCAAGCTTTGGTTCCACTGTTCTCAAGAGTCTGTTCCATTGAGCCACCCAGGACAGAGGTGCTAGGACGCGTCCCATCCAGCAAGAATGAAGGCGAGATTGACAACTTAACATTTAGAAGTTATGTACCTACCATAACGTTCCATGTTAGTTGTCTTCTCTCGCCTTCTTTCTTGCGTCCCTCCCTCCTGTCCCCCTAGCCTGGACAGACCTTGATCTCCTCTTTTCTCTGGAAGATTCTTCTTCCTTGGACACCAGATAGTTCTTGTCCTTGATTACCTGGTTTCCATTACAGCCTTTTTAGGTTAGTGCTTTTCTTTCCTTAGTGGAAAGTTTTTATAGGCAGTTTTCCTCTAGATACCAAACGAGATCTGGGTAATTACCGCCTTGCATCATGGGATATGGGGCTGCCTCGAGCTGGTAAAAGTGACTCTTGAGCTTAGCAGTGATGGAGCCGAGGATCGGCTCCGAACACATCCAGCAAGAAAGAAGACGAGAGAAGACAACTAACATGGAACGTTATGGTAGGTACATAACTTCTAATTTTCATATTATTTCAGATTTGGTATAATTTTAACTGTATTTGTTTTTTGTATTATTTTTAACGACTGTAAAATTATTGTTCTTAAAATGTTTTGTAATACTTTGGAGCTTTTCTCTTTGGGCCTGCACTGAAAATGGGCTCCTACTCAGTTGCACTTATCTGGTAATCAAATGCCAGTAAGTAAATAAATGTACACTTGCCTATGATTGTCCCTAGAGTAAACTATGTTTTACCTTTATAGAATGCAGTTATTCAGAAAGAATGACTGGCTGTTCATTTTCTACTCTCCCCAACAAGAGAAGGCAGGTTAAAGTGTCTAAAATAGGTCTGTCCAAGTGGTTAGCAAGCTGCATAAAATTTTATCTGAAAGGAGAAAAAGCAATGCTAACTATTTCAAAAGCCTGTTTCATCAGAGCTGTAGCTACTTTCATACGCAGTTACCACCCTAGGCAACATATGGCAGTGATAGCAAACCCTTTGGGCATGACGTGTCAAAAGCTGCTGGCACAAAATAATTCAGTGCCCTTCACATGAGCAACAAATGCAAAAGGAGTGTCTTTGGTAACTTGGGTGTTGGTAATCGCTGGCATGTCACCCAAAATGTAGTGGCATGTCACCTTTGACACACGTGTCATAGCTTCACCACCACTGACATGTGGTCTGCAGTTATGTGGTCTTCACTAAGTAACTTTGCAGAACATTTTAAACAAGATATTAGTTGGACAAATATCCTGCTTTGGGGCTGCCATTGTCAAAGAATGTTCTCAAGACTTGGAGCCGTCTGGATGGATTCCTAGGTGCTGTGTCCTAAAACTTATTCATGATGAGCCACTTATCATTTGTAAAGGTTGCGTGCTTACCATAAAAAGAAAACTTTAAGAAGCATGCATCCATCATTGGTAACGCTTTCCTTCCTTCCATAGGTATTGGTTAGGTAGAGCTCTGTTCTTCTGTGCTCCTTCCTTTATGTTTCTCTGCAAGAACTGAAGAGGTGGACATAGGTGCATTAAGGGAATGTGGGAGTCATTCTGAGAAATTTTTAGGTGAAAGTCTTTTTTTTTTTTTTCCTATCCAGACCACCTTTTTTTCCCCACAGAGTTATTCCTCCCTGCCCAGTAAAGCCCGTCCACCTTCCATCTGAGGGCTGTATTTACAGGATTATACACTTACACTCAGCAGAGGTGTGTTCTGGGCATTGGGAGTCCTACAGTCATCCACAGGGTCTGGGGATTTTATGCTGGCCTGTGACCCTTCCCTATGTGCCTAGCATTTGGCATTGACTTCCTGAGCATGATGTGCTCTGCCCCCAGGCCATAAGGGATGTGCAGTGACAGTCTGTATCCCCCCAGCCTGATGTCCATCTTCACCGAGCACTACCCTCAGCCAGCACTCAACTGGAAAGAGACATTAGCATGATCTCTTCCCCCAGGGTAGCAGTAAACCATCTTTCCTGCCAACTCAGTCAATATCCAAGCCACTAATCAAACTTGGGTCGCCTGGGTCTTAGACAGGGCTTTAACCCTCTATGCCACCTGAGTGGCATGTGCAGAGCAGTCTCAATGCACAGAACACTTTTGATTGTCATTGAAAATAGATATTACCTTTTAAAAATGTCTGTAAGTCCATAATTTTTGCAACTTTAAAACTTTTGCTGTTCTTCATCGTAGGAATTCCTCCTGGATGGGTTTGCCAGACAACTTCCCAACTCAGAATGGTTGCATTGCACATTGATAGTTCAGTCTTGCTTGTTTCGTATCAACAAAAGTTTCAGAGATATTTCTGAAAAAGTTATTTGTGAATATAACATTATGGAAGCAGAGTAATACATTTTGATTTTCAAATTGTTGTGCCAGTGAATGTATGTTTTTGTCATCAAAAAGGGAGTGAGTGGTGTCATAATTTTTAAATTTCCTTGCATCTAGAAATATCTAAAATTAATGATGATTTTTGGGGGTAGTGCTTGCTTCTTTTTGCCAGCATTCTTCAGGTTTCGTGAAATACTCGAAATCTAGTATTTTTCTGTGTCACATGTTGTTGTTTGTCTTTCGGCTTTTCCTGGTTAGGGGTCGCCACAGCAGAACTCTGGACCGCTAATGATTGGCAATAGATTTTCATTAACGCCGAGGTGCCAGCTCGACATTCAACCTTCAATGAAGGCATGCCCATTTACACATGTCTTTCAAACGCCACCCGACCACGGGGAGGACATGCAGACTCCACACAGAAGGCACTTCCTGCACTCCAGCCGAGAATCGAACGGGAGAACCTCTTGTTGTGAAGCAACAACGCTACCGCTGCACCACCCATGTCACATCATTTTGAAAAACTTCAGTATGTTTCCTTCTGAATAAGCAGTGCTGGTTATTAGTGGATGCACTGCTTGTATTCACTTTATGACTTTGGATTCTGAGGTAGATGTCTGAGTAGCCAAAAAGAGTAACCAGTAATGCTGTTGCCCCCTAGATAAGTTAATTCTATGAAGATATCAATCTTAATATTCTCTAAGTGTGCGCAGGATGCATTTTAGTGAGTTATTAATGGGAATGCTGCCTTAGCACTGCATATGAGAAAGGATTATTATGAGCTTTTATTTGCCGCTTCATAAAAATCTTGTGGTATTTGGGAAAGTTTTTTTTTCTTTTTTTGTATTTCATTCTTGGATTTAAGTTTTGGCTGTGTTTGTTTAAATAAAATAAACATGTTTGCCTTTAAACAGCTTGAAGTTGAAAAGTAGCTTGTCTTGCTCTGTGGTATTGAGGGGAAAAAGCCTTGACTAAGTTGCAGGTGCCCAGAGTTTTATTAGTGGCTTGGGTGCCTGTAGGAGCTTAGGGTGGGGTGGAGGGAATGGGATGGCAGTAAGCTATTGCCAGCTTCACCCATCCTTAAGAATGCATCTGTGACTCACTATGTGGGTGACAGTTGGAGCTCTGTGCATTGCACCACGTGAAGCTGAAGGCTTGTGAGCCTACACTGCTAAGTGCAGTCGCATAGTAAGGCCAAAGAGGATTATATCAGGCAAAGGCATGCTTCCCTTTGGAGAGCAGTGCATAGCGTAGCCCAGAGCATCTGCCACAGGAAGAGGGGTGTTTTTCAGTGTGAGGGGAAGGAGTGTAAGTGGAACTTGCATTACCTGTAAGGTTGCCTGCTCCTTACCACCAGACTTTTGCCACTGAGTGGATAATAGAGATTCCCAGGCAGGACAGAATATTCCAAAAAGCTCTTGCCTAGCATGGGGATGCCTGTCACTGAGCAAATGGGATGATTAGGTAAAGGTGCCATCGGTCTAGATAGGGTTAAAGTCTTATTGGAAAGCAGAAGCAGATCTGGGGTAGCTGGCAAATAGTTGGTTAAAAAAAATCCTTGATTGGTAAATGCATTAAAGTATGTGAATTGTGTGTTTTTTTTTCATTAAAACACGTAAATAACATTTAAATAGACTTTTAAATTATAGTTCAGTACTTTTGACTCAATCATAGTGCGGTGATGGTGCTGCGGTAGCGTTGTTGCCTCACAGTAAGACGTCCTGTTTGATTCTCAGCTAGAGCGTCTACTGTGTGGAGACATGTATGAATGGGCGTACCTTCGTTGAAGGTTGTGTGTCAGGGCTGGCAACTCGGCACGTAAAAATCTACTGCCAATCATTAGCGGACCGGAGTTCCGCTGTCGCAACCCCTAACTGGGAAAAGCCGAAAGACACAACAACTTTTGACTCAAGCATGTCAGCACAATCATTTCTTAACAATGCAGCAGCTGTAAGCTTTCAAAATGTAAGCAGAATATTTATCTATGGCATGCAGCATTTTCTTGCATAAGACATGAAACCTTTTATGCAGTACATTACATTAACAAATGGAGAATGAAATTAAGCCCAAGTGATACACTGATTTAAAATAACATTATCACTAACACAATGACATTACCATGTTGTCTTTTAAATGGACAGTGCATTATTGTATTCTTTACTTATAGCTTAACTGATCCACAATAAACTTCGTATTTTCAACTTTTCCATATATGTTTGTTTATGATGAAGACAAACTTGGTTGCAAGCTCGTTACATCAAAGTTCATTCTCCTTTTTTCACAGTTGGGGAAGTCATGGGCTTTTTCCCCCCAGTGTAGGATGCTGTCTATCCCCTCCAAATGTGTAATTAACCTGGGGCTCTGCATTTTGGTGGCTAGAAGATTTCCCTATTTGCGGTAACATCTTTAAACAGTTGTTGGGGTTTTGCTTTATTAACCTGATTGCCTTATACAAGGTAAAAAGTGGGTATTACGAAGCCATGTAGCTGGAACATTTGTATGTCCTTAAGGAGTAATTTGTGTATTTTTCATTGACCTCCTTCAGAGAAGGTTTAAAGTGTTATGCAGTGAAGATTCTGGTTCACCAAGGTCTTTTTTATGACTTTTCTTGTATGACTTTTCTTTGTGACCTTTTTACTTGCTGTGCTGGTTCTTTAAACAGACTTAACCTTTTTTCTAAAAATTGCATGTTGCATTCTACTTTTTGAAACAGGACATATATATATTTTTTTATAATACTTCATAAAAAGTATGGATTAATTCTTAAACAAGGATGTGCCCTGTACTTTAGCCACTACATTGTGACTGTTACATAGGCAAGTCCTAAAATAAGCATGTTGAAAATACAGCAATAAAATTGTTTAGCGTGACATTAACTTTCATTACTGGTAGATTTGTGTTTTCCTAAGTCTGGCTTTTCTTAGTAAAACAGGTGGTACTTAAATGTTGTCTAGTGGAGCTGGCACACAGGCAGGGATATCTACCTGGTCACTGCTGATTAAGAATCTGATAGTGATGTGGGAAACTGAAAGGTCGACCAGGGCTAGTTTAGAGAGACAAATATTCAGCTCGTCCTCTCTGGAGGAGGAAAGGGGATTGCTTGCTGTTTCACTCCTTTGTTGAAGCCAAATGTAGCATGGTATCAGAAAGTAAAGAAATTCCAAAGGGCTTGTAGGCTCATTGCTCTTTGTCCATGACAGCATAAACAAATATTTGATTGTGTCATTATACATTGAGCCTCAGAAAAGTTTTTGTTCATATGCAAAAAAAGCTGTCTTTGCTACAATGTTATGGACCTCTGGTAGCCAACTGTATGGGCTGAGATGATCCAGAGAGCTATTCAGTTTCTTCTTGTAGAGGGTGAAGCTACCCATCGAGAGAATGGGATGTATTTAGTTATCGCTGCCGTGGAGGTATGGAAGCTGGATACAAGACCAAGCTAGGCGGAATGCGGGTAAAGTCCCATCTGCTAGTGGTAGGAGATGTACAGATTTTCACAGTGAGTATTGGGATAGAGATTTGAGAAAATTTGCATTGTTATTAGTCACTGTAGTGCACTTAACAGGATTGAATCGATTTCATTCACAATACTAAAAGCCACGTACTGCATTAGTATAGTAGAGTAGAATTGTTTTGAACAAGCTGGCAATTGCAAGTTACTAAAATTGTTTTCTTTACACTTAAAGGTTGAAAACATTTTGCTGCATGATCGAGGACACTATGTTCTTTGCGACTTTGGAAGTGCAACTAACAAATTCCAAAACCCACAATCTGAAGGTGTGAATGCTGTTGAAGAGGAAATTAAAAAGTAAGCATTTTTTTTTTGTTTGAATGTTTTTCTTTTAGGTTTCATTTATTATGCAGCGATATGAGCTTTGTTGAGGGTGTACTAAAATGTAGGATAACCACTTCATGCCATGTTAGGATGAGAACAATGAAATTAGGTTGAACAGTGCCATGAACAATATCATAAGCGCTTACATATTTCCTTCCAGATTGCTGATGGTAGTGGGCACACACAGTTTTTGTTGTGGAGACATGAGCAGCCAGTCAGGAGCCCTATGCAGCTTTTTGTGAGTTAGGTTTTTGGAACAGAATTCTTTCATGCAGCTTAATTAACATGCATTAGTTTAGTGATTAGTTGTGTAGCATTACAAATTAGCTAAAAGCTAAATGGAGCAAAATGCTCTGTAATCCAGTGAGAGTATATACTCAGTTCTCTAAAGTGCAGGTCCATGTATCCAGGCAGTTTCACATACCTGTCAACTGTCCAGATTTTTGCCTCATATTTGTGGTCTGTTCCTCATAAATTTTTGTTTTTCTGGCAAACGATTGGCAAATCATTGAGGATGGAAGTACAAAAATAATGACAGGCATTTTAGTTTCAGAATTCATACTCTTCAGAGAATTCATGCTAATGAAAAACCTTTTATTCTGTCAACTTTTTAAGTTTATAAGAGCAGTATTTAAAAAAAAATTGTCCCTATTTTTTGGCCTTTGTTCCACCACTATTTATGACTTTGTCCAGATTTCTTGCTTTAAGAAGTTGAGAAGTATGGACAGGGATGCTTGTAAAGCATGCACTGGGTAAGCTTATAAGCATTATATAATCCTCAAATGCCCATAATTGTGTTGTACAGAGGAAAAGATGCTGGTATATTTGAGCTGCTTGACTTCCATGGAAGAAGAGCAGCAGTACCCTGGTTAGAATGACCACCAGTGGGTGCTGTCCTGAAATATAAATCTGCAGGTGTCTTTAGACCAAAAGCAGTAGATAATTCTTTTGAGTTGTGGCATTATTCATATTTAAGTTGCAAACATTTAGTTGATTTTATGTTGCGTTTTAATGTTTAACTTTTCGATCCTCAGGATCATCAAGCTGTTAAGTAGGGGCATTAATATTCTGCTTTAAGGCAGTAATCAAAGATTTGCAGAATATCTGGGTGAAATGCTCCCAATGCCTGGCTCTTATGTTGAGTACTTGCTCCCTTGCTTCACAATGCTTGAGCTAGCCAGACCCTGGTATGTTTGCATGTCAAAGCTGACTGTTTGTCTCCATCTGCAGTCCTCTTTAAAGTGGAGTACTCCGTGTTCTTCCTTGCAAATGAGAGAGCATCCCATCAGTTACAGCATTTAAAAGTTTTGTAATGCTGTGTCTGGAAACTGGAAGGAATCTTCTTGATCTGTCTGTGATGCCAGGTGCTTTTCCCTTTGAGGGATATCTAGGATATGTAGCCAAATTAGATTTTCAGCTGGGACAGCAGCACTGAAGCCAGATACTATAATATTTTCATTTAAAGTCAAAATCCTTCACATTCGTGCTTCTTCTCCCTCCCCACACACTTAATACAGTAATTTCTGCCCCCTCCACACTTAGCACAGTAACTTCTGAGGTTATGACTCTAAGGGGGGGAATATTAGTCATATGGATCAGTGATGCAGAAGCCTTAGTTGTATGGGTTATATTCTCCAAAGCTTCAGGGCACTTTGCATGCACCCAAACCATTAGCTCGAGTTGAGCGGACTACTGGTCTGTGCAACAAGCCTTTCAGAGTTTTCTTGCTGCCGAAGATTGCTCCTGTTGAGATCTTTCTAGGCTCATCAGTCTGCTAACGCTGTTCCAGTGCTGGGCAGATAAATCCCCTTCAGCGGGGAAAAAAACTTCCACTTTAGTTTTATTACAGAAATTGTAAATTCTGTAATACTTTAATTTTGAAGTTAAGAAATAGTGCTTTTAATGACTGTCGGATGACTTGAAGAGTTTTAAACAAGTGTCCCTTTTTATTTTGTGATGAAAAGTTGCTAAAACTAACTTAAAACAGTTTTTTTCAGAGGTAAAAGTTTTATTGTTATACTTTTGGTACTGGGGTACGTGCTTTAAATGGCTTTTTATTGTGTTTTTATGAGGGTAAGTTACTTTTTACTTTTCAGCTGTTTTATCGACTTCTGCAGCCAGGCTTGCCTGAAAAGCAGGCCTCTCTTTCAGTTTCACCATGGAAGAAGCTGGCCTGTTCTGTTTCTCCATCCAGCCACCAAAAAAAAAAAAAAAAGAATTACTAAACACCCTTTGCTAACAGCAGGGTGCAAAGTGCCTCAGCTACACATTGGTAACTCTGCTGTTGTAATTTATGGATGTTCTTCATGTTTCACAGTTGCAGTCATCACCTGTGGGTTATCTCTTCTGTGGTAGCCTTCAGTCGGCCTGAATAACAGAGTCTGTGTTTTTCTGCGTCAGCTGCTGTCTCTTGCTGACTGACATCAGGTTGTCAGAGCTGTAAAGCATGACAGGTGATGCTATTACATCAGGCAAAAAAACGAGCTGAATAACGCAAGTCACCACACCACAAGACAGGCAGTTTGAACCGTTTATTTGTAAAGCGCTTTTCGTCTCAGGCAATCCCAAGACTTCTTCAGACAAAGTACTAATACACACGCCCCTTCTTATAACTTCCACAATTAAATCAAATATCACACCATTGGTTAAAAACATCAATTCATTAGATATGCTAAACAGCTCTAGGTCACAGGCCACGAGCCTGCCCCTTTATGAGCAAATCACAACACAATATAATATATCAGGAAATTACTTCTTGCATTCGCTTTTATGCATGACAGTTTCAATCACTAAGCTAGGATGCAATGCCTGCAAAAAAACTGTCATGCATTTCAAACTAACTTTGATGTAATAAAAAGGAATAATACACTCAGTGGAATAAACGCCTCACACCAGTAAACAAGTATAAACGAAATGCAGATAAATATCCTTTGGTGTGTGCGACCATGCATCAACAACTGAAATAGAATAATAAGCGATACTTCTTCATTAAAGACTTAAAAACAGATTTTTTAATGTGCACAGGTAAGCACTTTCACAACAGCTTCATCTGACCAAACATCACACATTTGCTAACACACCCCTTATATACTCTAGGCAATAATGACGTGAACTAATCATTAACACTATGTTAACCAACATCCCCATAATTTCAGAGATTTATACATACATTTGAAACATCTATTTTCTTAATTTTGTATACCTAGATGCAATACAAATATATAAAAATTCATATATACTGTAAATAAGTCTGTCTATGTTATCATATTACATCAGAATCTATTAAAACTTATAAAATGCATTTTAAGAATATATGTATATGACAAAACACATATATATCTGTAAATGTATATAAACAAAAACTTTACTTAAAATACATAATTGTTATACTTAAGAAATTATTATATATATATGTCTCTATATATATATATATATATATATATATATATATACATATATACAAAATTTTTATAAATATATAAAAACCTTATTAACGGGCTTTCAAAATTGGTTTGAGAGAAGCCCTCTCATTAAGCCCATGACCTGTATCTGCTCTAAATTTTAAAATCCATGTAATTTCCCTTTTTTCTGTACTCTTCCTGATATCACCTTGCCTAATAACAGGTAATACAGCGTCTATAGCCATGAATCATGTATGTTGTTCACCAGATGTCATAACATGTTTGGCTAAAGCATTATTGTGATATTGTGCTTTGATGGCATACAAATGTTCTCTAATCCTGGTACAAAAGGACCTGTTGGTTTTCCCTATATAAAATGATGCACATAAATCACATTCTGCTAGATAGACTATATTCGCTGTGTTACAGTCAGCATCTATTTTAAACTTATGAGATTTTCCAGTATCTGGATGGAGTGTTAATATAATTACAATAAATTAAATTAATATAATTGCAATGATTACAATGTCCACATGGGCTGATTTTCGAGATATTGTTTGAAGTGTATTTACTTATATTATGACAAAGTAATTTTTTGAGGTTGGGTTTATTTTTATATCTAAAAGATGGTTTATCACCCACTATCTCCTTAAACTCATCATTTTTAGTGAGTATCTTCCAGTGATTGTTAATTATATCAAAAATAGCTTTGTTGTTATTTGTATAATACATCGGTATCTTTATGCTCTTGGTATCTTGTCTTACAACACTATCATGCCCAACTCTAGTGGAGAAATAAGGTGCAGCTCTATCTTCCCTCAATATGTCCATGTCTGCAAGGCCATTATCAATTTCCGCTCCTTTATAGCCTCGATTTAGCAATCTGTTCTTAAAATCAGTCAAGGCCTCACGATAGCCTATTTCCGTGGCATTTAAACGAGAAATTCTCATGCCCTGTCCCGTTGTAATGTTTTTAAAAATATATTGGGGGTGCATGCTTCGTCTGTGTAATAGATTATTTCTATGACATTGCTTTCTACAGACACCTGTATTAATATATACATCCATGACTCTTTCTATATACACATCCAAATATTCAATGTATACATTAGAATAATTGTGTAAATTTCAAAAAACTTGTCATTCCATTGATATCAAAAACAAACCTTTCCAATTCTTCGACCTTCCCATTCCAAAGGAGAAAAGAGACAATTTTCCTCCCAGAGGGGCTAATACCATGTTGGGGTAGCTATTGGCACAAGAAGTGCCCATAGCTACGCCATCACATTGGATGTAGAAGTTCTATTCAAATACAAAGATGTTATTTTCTAAAATGACTTCCAGGAAGAGACAAACCAAATCTATATGTTTATGATCAATGTCACCATGCTTGAATAAATATTCTCTAACTGAGTCTATGCCCAAATTGTTGAGTATGACTGTAAATAATGACTGTACATCTAAGGTGACAAAATATCTGGATTTAGCAGATGAACATTCATAAAACTGTGTAGAGCCAACAAAAATTGTTTGGTATCCTTAAGGACGGTGATGTTTCTGTCCAGTACTGGTCTTAAAACTTTCTCCACGTGCATTGAAAATGGTTCAGTGCACCATCCTTTACCTGAGACAATAGGTCTCATTGGTGGATTGAGACTGTCCTTATGAACCTAAGGTAAACCTTGTATGGCAGGATTCATGGGAAATTCCACCAACAGATAGTCACCCAAGTCTGAAGTGATGTCAAAACTTTTAATTAAGTCAGTAATTAAATTAAACAGCTGATGTTTGATTTCTTCCACTTTATCACTATTTATCAATTTATAGTGTTTATCATCACTTAATAACTTGAGCATAGCTTCATGATACCCATCGTAATCCATCACTACAATGGGACGACCTTTATCTGCTGGTCTAATTACTGTGGTGGAATCATCCCGTAGCCTAGATAGAGCTGTTCTATCCCTAAATGTGAAATTGTTACATCTGTTATGACGTTCATCTGATTTACTGTCACTATAATACTCATGTAGATCATCCTCCACCATTCTGTAGAACACATCTATTAATGGATGGTTATTTTCATTAGACCACATACCAAATTCATGTTGTAATAATACAATTCTCAAAAACATTTTGATATCAATTAGTACATCTGCCAAATTGTTGGCACTCAGAATAAAACTCAAGCCTTTGTTTAAAACATTAATTTCATCAACATCTAGCGTCCTTCTTGAGATGTTCAAAATTAGGTTGTCTCTGTCTTTTGCCACATTCTCTTCAGAGTCTGATTGGATTGTCTCTCTATTGAATGTTTTCGCTTTGTCCTGCCATGACTGGCAGAGTGGTCTCTCTTTGTCCCTTCATCCATGGATATGGGAAGGGGGAATTATGGAAAACCCATAGAATTCTTATTGTTAACAGGAATATTAGGCCTAACTGTTAGTTGATTATGAATCAACACATCACTATTGCCATCCTTATTACTCTGAGAACGATCATCCTGCATGACCAAAATAGGAAGTCTGTGGACATTCGAATTTTCATTCATTTTATCTGCTAAAATATTAGCACCAGAAGTCACGTCCATCTGTCCATTATTAGGGTGGTTAACATAATTGTTAACAGCCAGATCAGTTATTACAGGGATATGAGGTGTCTAAACAGGAGCATTCTGCACTGCATTCATATTACCCATTTGCTTTCTGTTGTATGAAAAAGCAGTATTGGCTCTCCCATAGTTATTTTGTCCAATTTCTCGATTAAATCTAGGCCAAGTAAAGACATGGCCTTCCCTAAAATATGTGGTACTTCTATCAATTTTAGTGTGCTTTTGTTGCAATAAGCGCCTTTCATAAATTAGGACACCATCTAATACAGTACTTAAAGCACGGTCTACTATAATGGGCGAAAAACTATCATATAGAGCTTCCTGCTGCTTTAAAATGGAAACTTTAAGTTTCTCTTCTTCTGGTTTGAAGAAGTCAGTAAGTAAGTTAATGTAATTAAAGCTCACCTCTAAATTCAGTTTTTGCCAACTGGCCAAAAGTTCCGGATATAAATCCCCATATGTGGGCATCTTCAAAATTCTTAGGCCCCTACTAGCATAACTAGCGGTTTTACACCTTTAGATTTAGTGCTCTTGACTGGGACAAATATGACCTAATACTTAATTTTAGCTTGTGTCACTTGATAGCCTTAACCTATGTGTATTGTGTTTTAGTTTATATGACAACTGTTGTATATATAAAGCGATGCATACAACCAGTTCTCTTACTCTGTGTTGGACCTGCCTATAAGGGTCAAAACACGATTAATGTTACAATTCAGTTTGGAGCTTGTATCTTAACCGGTGCCGTGACCAGTTTACATCTGGCGGACTTGCACCCTTAGACTTTGCACTCCTTTACTAGGTCAAACATGACCTGAAGTTTAAATTCAGGGGCTTGACAGTTGTTTGTGTTTGTCAGTATTGTATGACAGTTTTACTTGTAGGTACTGCCTTGTAGGTTTGTTTTTATTTTTATTATTACACCGAGTTGTGACTTGTTCACAGCGGACGGACTTGTGATTCCAAACCTAGAACTGTCAGGCATACCTAATCTTTTAATGTTTTTAACAAATGGTGTGATATTTTATTTGTGGATGTTTACGACTAAACAGGCATGCTTGCAGGACATTTCTTTTATACTGTGTTGTGACCTACTCTTAGGGAGTAAAACATGACTTAACATCAAAGTTAGTTTGAAATGCATGACAGTTTTTTTGCAGGCATTGCATCCTAGCTTCGTGATTGAAGCTGTGTCATGCATAAAGGCGAATACAAGAAATAATTTCTGCTTATATTATATTGTGTTGTGATTTGCTCATAAAGGGGCGGGCTCATGGCCCCTGACCTAGAGCTGTTTGGCATATCTGATGAACTGATGTTTTTAACCAATGTTGTGATATTTGATTTAATTGTGGAAGTTATAAGAAGGGGTGTGTGTATTAGTACTTTGTCTGAAGAAGTCTTGGGATTGCCTGAGACGAAAAGCGCTTTACAAATAAATGGTCCAAACTGCCTGACTTGTGGTGTGGTGACTTGCATTATTCAGCTCGTTTTTTTTCCTTTTGTCTGTGAGCTTTCCTAGCTATTACATCAGCCTTTCTTGCCATGGAGCCCATAGCAGAAGCAGTTTGCAAGTGTGCCAGTCAGTCGCTACCAGAGTTTGAATTACAGCTGAAAATGTCTGAAGCTAAGTACTCAGTTGGGGATCCTTTTTTCTTGCACTAACCGATGTCCGAAAAAGTTAACAATTGTCTTGCCTGTGGAAAGCAGATCCCACACCGAGACTTCATTCATACTGCGTCAATTGTTTAGGCCCAGACCACGATGTCCCCCGTTGCTGGTTCTGTGCCGTCTTTAATGTGAGAACTGTTCGTCGTAGAGCTCTTATTGTAGACGGGTATTTTCGCCTTCCATCTTCGCATTCCAAAATGGCGTCAATCAGCCAACAATCCATTGAAATGCCAAAAAACGTAGAAATAAAGATAGAGACAGACCTCACAAGGCTAAGCCTTCCAATGATGCTACAGCTAAGCAGATCATCAGTTCTCCGGAATTCAGTGAGGTGCTTTCGCAGCCCCGATGCCAGATACGATATCTACACAGACCTCTACCGAGGCTCTTTTGGAGTCTGGTATGCTGCAGAAATCTTCTTCATCTTCGGAACCTTTGGTTGTCTCTGCCTTGGTTGGGTCCGGTGCCGAGACACAGGCACTGGCTTCCGAGGAGGCCTCTCGCACTGCTGATTCCAGACAAAAACAGACCTCTTCTCTTCCGACTAGCGTTTCTCTCAGACCAATGGATACTGTTAGGCCTAGAAGCCAGGCCACTCCTAGAAAATCTACCTCTAGCCACCATCTTACTCCTGCTCCACCACCCCAAGCCTAAATGCTTAAAATGGTGGAGGATCTTCTCTCCCTTATCAGGGGTAGTCAGGCCACAACTTCTAAAGTGAAAAGACACCCTTCTCCTGAAATAATGACATAACAGGATTTTGAGGAATCTGATTGTTCAGATTTTGAAGAGGAACAACAACCTCTGACTGCTTATGAGGATTCAGATGCTGAGGAATCTATCCCTTCTGCCTCCCCACCAGTCCTTTCCTTTGGGGAAACCCTTCACACCCTCAGGAAACATTTCCACTGGGAATCTCAGGACTTCCCCCAGTCTAAGAAAAGACTAAGAGAGTTTCTAGATCTGCCCCAACACAGACCCCTGTCCATCCCCCCTATCTTAGAAGTGGTGGATGATGTTTTCCATGAATCCAGCTTTACCCCCTGACGCCCTCCCACCTGCTCCCAGTAAACCTGACAGATATCACAAAGTAAAGGATTCTCACAAATACCTGTACAGAAATCCTGCTGCAGACCTGGAGATAATTGCACAAGGACCTAAAGGAGCTAATGCTAGTTCTGGAAAGAATCTTATTCCTTTTGACAAGGATTCCAGAGCTCTGGACAGATTGAGCAAAAAAAGTATTAACCTCTGCAACCTTAGCTATCCGAGCACTCAACTGTCAGTTCCGTATGTTAAAATATCAACAACACACTTTGGAACTATTAAAGCAAAAGATTTCAACCTTTCCTGACTGTGTCAGTTTGGAAGAGTTAGTAGATTTACTGCACTCTACTTGTCAAGTGGCCAAACCATCTTTACACTGTGGATATGATGTCCTAGAAGCCTCAAGCAGGGCAGCAGTGTCAGGATCTGTCATTCCGAGACATGCATGGTTGAAGGAACAGCCTCTCCCTGATCATGTCAAGTCTAAATTAATTGATGCACCCTTCGATAAGGACAGCTTGTTTGGAGTAAAAGCAGAAGAGATGCTTAAAAAGATGGAAGAGAAAGTAAAATCTATACAAACAGTAAAATATTTCTTTCAGGTTCAACCTCCTAGGTTTAGCAGGAATTTTCCCTGTAAGCACTGGTCCTTTCCTGCACCTAGCAGACAGGGGGCAAGGTACAGGGACAGACCATCCAGGCCCCTATCCCAGGGACAACAGAGAACCAAACAGTGGACCACCTCCGTTCCAAAGGCAGGGAGTTCTAAGCCATCTTTCTATGGCAAAAACTTTCAATAACTCCCTCTCTCTCCCCTCTGCCCTTCTTTCACTCAACAAAAGCTAGGAGGAATGCTCTCCCTCTGCAAAGAAAATTGGCTTTCAGTAACAAAGGACCCAGTGGGTCTTAAAAATAATTTTTCAAGGATACAAATTCTCTTTCAAAAAACTCCCAATTCCAAGAGGGTACCCAGATTTGCCTCCAAATCAGTGGGTTGAACCATTGAAACAAGTCCAAATTCTCATATCCCAGGGGGCAGTAGAACCTGTCCCCCCAGATCAAACAGGCAAAGGCTTTTATTCCAGACTATTCCTTGTTCCCAGAAAAAAGGGCACTTGGTGCCCCATCCTGGATCTATCCATTCTGAACACCTCCCTGGTGGTCCCTAAATTCAAAATGCTAACTTTGCAGCAGCTGCTGCCTCTGCAGACAAAAAATGCCTGATTAGCGACCCTAGACATAAAAGATGCCTACCTCCACATCCCTATAAGGGAACCTACAAAGGAAATTCCTGCGCTTCAGAGCAGCATCACAACACTTTCAGTTCTCTGCGCTACTCTTTGGCTTCTCTACTGCTCCCAGAGTATTCACCAAATGCTTAGCCCTGACCATAGCATTTTGCAGACAGAGAAATGTACAGATTTACCCTTATCTGGGCGACTGCCTCATTCAGGCAGAGTGCAAAGATAAAGCTGCCCCAGGACCTCCTTTTTGTCAGAACCCTCCTAACTTCCTTAGGGTTCACCATCAACAAGAAGAAATCAAAGCAAACACCCTCCAGGAAGATCATTTTCTTAGGAGCACTGGGACACAGCATCTCAAATGGCCTTCCTATCCCCAGAAAAGCAGAGCTTCCTGCCTTGCTACTTTTCCCAGATGGCTTCCTGAAGTCACCTCACTGCGAGGAAGTTCCTGCAAGCCATGGGGTACATGGCATCTTGCATCCTTCTAATTCCTCTAGCCAGGCTTCACATAAGAAAATTTCATTGGTATCTAAAGAACCTTAGGTGTCAGCACTCTCAACCTCTAGAGACCTCTCCTCCCTCCGATCCCCTGTATAATGACCGAGTTTTTTTTGGTGGGCAGGAGCCTGTGCCAAGAACAAGGGTCTTCCTTTCACCCTTCGCCTTGCCAGACAGTCCCATTACCACCGATGCCTCAGACATTGCTTGGGGCACTCACCTAGAAGGCAGATGCACCCAAGTTCTTTGTGATGCCCTGCACCTTCCATTACATATCAACCAGAAGGAAATGATGGCAGTACAAAAGGCTCTGACATTCTTCAAACCCATCTCAAGACAGGGGTTCTCCTTATCAAAACAGACAACACCATATTAATGTGGTACATCAGCAAACAGGGAGGGACCAAATCTTACCCTCTGTGCAGACTAGCCATGAAACTCTGGCTGACGGCCTCTTCCATTGGACTACACCTAATAGCCCAATACCTACCAGGGATCAACAACACCCTGGCAGACCACTTAAGCAGGAACTTACTGGACCTCCACTTATGGCAGCTCCACAGAAAAATCTTTTTACAGATCCCTCTGGAGTGGGGGGACTCCGGAGGTGAATCTCCTTGCTTTACATCTCAACCGTCAGCTGAAACAATTCTGTACCAGGGAGTATCACCACCTAGCGTGGAAGGCCGATGCCTTGACCTTCCCCTGGAGCACCTTTTTTGTGAACGCATTCCCTCCTCTGCCTCTTATTCTCCAGGTACTGATCAAAATAAGGGAAGAGAGACCAAAGACCATTCTCATTGCTCCAGATTGGCTCAGACAACTTTGGTACCCCTTACTGTGCAGCCTGACCTTACAGCCTCCCAGGCAGCTTCCCCTGATCTTAGACCTCCTGACTCGGGTGGGAGAGGGAAATGCTGCACCCAGACTTACAGACTCTCAAACTGTCAGCATGGCTAATACTCTAAAGGCAAACAAGGGGCCTCAATTGAGCAAACGGATCCTAGACATTATCACAGAGGCCAGAAGACCCAGCACCAGAAAATCTTATACAGGAAAATGGAAAAAATTCTGCTCCTGGCACCAGTCCAGAGGGGGCAGTGCATTACAACCTTCAATCCCTCTTATCCTGGACTACATATCGGAGCTACTTAATAGTGTCCTCTCCTTCTTTTGTTTTCAAATCCCCGCCTCAGACATATTTCAGCTCATTTTGACACCCTTCGAACCTGCTGCTTCAGCAGAGCTAAGATACCTCTCCTGGAAGACTGCTTTACTCCTAGCCATTACATCAGCTAGAAAGGTTTCAGAACTTCAGGCACTGATGGCCATTGAGCCCTTCATCATTTTCCATGCAGATAGGGTCAGTAATTGCTCATTGCAGGCTTCAGAATTCAGATTTATCCATACCTGGGCGGACGACTGCCTACAAGGGACAACACAAATTAACGACACTTCAAATCAGATGGCATTTCACACAGCAAAAAGCAAAGCAACTTCCGCCACTCTCATGGGCATACATAACACAGAACCAGCAGCAGGCAAGAAAGTCCTGCAAGCCCCTGGTTTACATGGCATCCTGCATAATATTGATTCCACATGCCAGGCTGCATGAGGAAGTTGCAATGGTACCTCTGAATATGGTGTCTCTCAACACAAGCACAGTCTAGGTGAGCCCAGATAAATTCATGCCTGGAATTGAAGACCCTGTGCTGGGCAGCCTGTCAGTTGACAGTTTCTGCAGGCCTGCAAACCTCACAAGCCACCCTATCACACGGATGCCTCAGACCCTAGCTTGGGGGGCACACATGGTGAACACAAGTGTATACAAGGCAAATGGTGACCAACCCAACTGAACCTTCACAAGAAGAAAAAAGACTGAATAAGTCAAAAGAGACATTCAGACTTTCAACAGGCAATTCTTCTGATCAGTTGCTGATGATACCGGAGCGGACAACGGTCATGGTATATCCAAAAACAAACAACAAGTCCACACATCCTTATCCTCTATGCGGATGGCAATGAACCTGTTGAATGTGGCCTGAAACTCAACATTCGGCTCAGGCCAGAAGGCCAGGAAAATACTAGCAAGGCACCAGTGCCAGAACTACCACGGATGCTGAACCCACCTGCTGCATCAGACATCAGAATTGCCATTATGGAAGAAATGGGTGATACCAGGAAAATCCATCACAAGCATCCCACCACAACCAGAAATTGAGGTACAGTTCAGGCCACCCACTCCTTGCTTGCTGGGAAATCTCCTTCCTCTCCTTCGGTTGGAAAACCTGACAACAGCAATTCCCACTCTTAAGATCAAAGAGATCACCCATCCCTCGATAGCGATAGACTGGCTCTGGCAGAGCAGCATTGGTGCCGCTACTATGAAGTATGTCTCTGAGGAGGACTGCATGGCCTTCCTTTACCTTCCTTTACCTTTAACACAGAGATCTGACAACCAAACTATCAACTCTTGAAACATGCAGCTTAATATGGAATACATACAAAAGAGAACCAAGAGCATTGTCCTGGTGAAAAGACATTGTCCTGGAGCTTGCAGATTTTATCTCAAAAAAACTAATCATTTCAATGGAAAAGTTACCTCATTTGGAGTGCAGCAAAAGGAGAGAATGTATGGTTATTAAAATAGCTAACATCCAGGGGAATGGAAAGCAGAAGAAAGTATCTGCATCCTACTCCTCCACTCCTAAATTATTCATGCCAGCAATTTCAGCAAAGCCAACAACAATCTCCAGTTTTCTCTCAATTCTACTCCTTTCTTCCAAGAGAGGAATTAAAAATGTTGGACCTTAACTTTGTCCCTACAAGTCACCTTAACTTTGTGCTGGAAGCCATAACACTTCCCCCCCTTATTTTGCAGCAATTGCAGAAGAATTTTTCTTATTAAATTGAACTGCTTTCCTTCTTGTGCTCACACTTCAGCAAAAGTTTTCTCCTTATCTTGCAAGAATAATGGCAGTACTTGCTCCTTTCCATCAGATGAAGTGTCATGAGAACCAGGGGTATCATTAGTTAAAACAATCCACCAGGCCATCGTTGAACCAAACAATCCACCTTCCAACAGGATTCCCCAACCCACAGAACAGAGGGGAGGGATTAGCTACTATTTGGACAGAACCAAGACAGGCAGTGCACACTCAGCTTCTGGTAGCATATGCACAAGATGTGAACAGAAGCTTCTGGTACTATACTGACACAGGATGGATGGAAGGAAAAATTTTCAAAACAGACAATCTCAAAGCAATAGGAAAAAAAGCACGTGCGTTTTCTACTCTTTATGGACAGGAATGGATCCAAAATTGCTTCAGAAAATATCCACAGGGACTGCAGCTACAACTACAGCTTGCAAGCTGAGGGTAATACCATACCTACACAAGCAACTAAAATGAATCGTTGAGCACATGGCTGCAATGCCAATTTACTACCTCTGCATCAGATCCCGGCAGGTCTTGCAAGTGCTGTTTGTTGAGGATCTTACTCTTCTTACTGCATATTTTCATCTTTCCTCCCCATCTTTGGCTTTGGTTATACCATAATTATGTTAGGGACTGCATATGCATCTTTTAAAGGGATCTCTACACATTGTACACCATAAAATATGATAGTCCGGTAGGTGCAGTAGTCGTCAGGATTACCCCCTCTGTGGTACTCATTCTGTGGTATCATCTTGTAGCATTTTGGGGCTAGCTGTTATGAACTGTTCTTATGATGTATATATACATGTTTATTATAGTTTAGCTGGCACTGTTTGCTACACTGTGGAATATCAAATTTATCTATCCTATAGGGCTTTTTTGCATCTGTGGCTGAACACTTTGAATCTGAACACTGAGAGCTGATTTAGCTTTTATTTGCATCACATGGCCTATGGCGTGGTGAAGGAAGCAATCAGACATCTGAGGCCTGACACCCAGACTTTTGAATCTGGACCCGAAGGGGCTGCTCTGAGGGGACACTTTCCCTGAGGACCAACCCCTCCTTTATGCCCAAGGTGATATCTGATGTGACTCTCAACCAGACCATACATCTACCCACCTTCTTTCCTAACCCTCAAAACAAGGGGGAAAGAAGTTTGCACTCACTAGACGTGCACAGACAGCTCAGATACTATCTGGACCATACCAAACCCTTCAGGAAAACAGACCAACTTCTTGACAGCTTTTCCCCAGGGACAGAGGGGAGGCCCATTTCCAAGCAAACCATTTCCAAATGGATATCACACTGTATCCATTTCTGCAGCTGATTACATGGGAACCCCCCCCCCTTAATCTATTCAAACCCGTTCCACTAGGGCAGCCTCCACTTCCACAGCATTTCTCAGAGGAGTCCCCACCAGGGGCATCCTGGAAGCTGCCACATGGACTTCTGTCCATACTTTTACCAAGCTTTACCACCTATCTCTATTTTCTAAGGCTAGGGCAGGGTTTGCCTCTGCAGTTCTGCAGGGCTTGCTGACCCAGGCCTAGGTCTCTTACTAATCTCCTCAACTTTGGGAATCCTCCCACAGTGATGACTGCAACAGTGAAACACGAAGAACATAGTACAGTTGTGTACACTTACCATAAATGTAGATGTTAGAGTGTATTTACTGTTGCAGTCCTAGTTTCCCTCCCTCCTTCCCCCTTATATCTTCTTTCTTTAGAGAGACATAAGCTTCTCTTGGTGGCTTTTACCCACCAGGACTCTTTACCATATTATGAGTTTCTGACTGTTTAGGGCAAGAAAAACTGATGTAATGGCATTGGCTGTCTTGCTGTATAACACTGACGACCTGACATCAGTCAGCAAGCGACAGCAGCCGACATAGAAAAACATTGACTCTGGTATTCAGGCCGAGTGCTACCACAGCAGGGATAACCCGCAGGTGATGACTGCAACAATGAATACACTCGAACATCTACATTTATGGTAAGTGTACCCAACTCTACTTTTCTCAGTCTGTTCCTTTTTTAACCTGGCTTCCTCTGCAGCAGTTTGATGGCCATTGGCGGGCAAGAAAAAGCCATTCTTGTTGATCTTGGGGGAAGGAGCAAGAAATGCTTCTCTGCTTTGCCAGAATACTATCTCTATCGAGGTTTTTCTTGGCAAAAATGGATCTGCTTCTTCAGAAATTACTGTCAAAAAGAAGGAGCAGCTTAGACAAATTTCTCCTCCTCCTTGAATCACTTTGGACAGGAGTGATTTCTTGGGCTTAGCCCGGGGTTTAGTTCAAGCTCTTAATGCTTCCAGTTTAGCTGATTCTGGTAGAAGAAAAATTCTTCAATTAATGAAGAGAGTAAAGTTTGTCAGCCACAAAATGACAGCAATGGGAAAGATTTGATTTTGACTTCTCAAATTTCTCATTCTTTTTCCAAGGAGAGTGTGGCTTTGGCCATTCCCTTTGAATGATTCTTCTTCTTTGAAGCTATTTTCATTGTAAATCAGTTGTTTCGGTGCAGAACATAATGATATTCTACAGTCATTGAAGAAGTATGATTTATTGCAACTGGATTTTCCAGAACCTACCCTCATTCTTTCCGCATTGGATGATGATGTTACAACCTGTAACTTGATTGCCAGCCAGCTAGCCTGCTGTCCCCAAGAAAGTATATTGTAGAAAGTTTCTCAGTCTTAAAAGTTTTATACTTTCATCCCGGATCATACCCAAAAGCTGATATTTTAGTAATTCCAGCTGCTAAACATTTGGTTAATACCAACTGCTGTCCATCTGACAAGGATGGGAAAGCTTTTAACAGATGTGAGAAAAAAGTGTATTATTTTGCAACACTTGTTTTTAGAATTTATAGCTGTCAAGCTATTGTGTTAGACTGTGCTTGCCTCCTTTGCGAGTGACAGATACTATGGCATCTGTTTCTCTTCTGAAATAGCCAGGGAATTGTTATGGCTAGGCTTGTATAGGCCCTAGGACTGGTAGCCTAGTACCAACCTATAAACCTATGAAGGTGAAGATAAATAGGTAGACCACCAGCAACATTGAAGCTAGTGAATTAAATATGAGATTATAAAACATCAGTCTCATCTGGTGAATGATTTTTCCAAGAAAAAGTGTCTTTATAAAGATTGGAATTTTGATTTTGTTAAAGTTATGGGCTAGCTGAAAAACATATACTCTGTTTCATGTCATAAATGTTTGGAGGGACACTATAAAAGGAAAAAAAAAGTAACTAAGTATAGCAATGTTTGTTCTTATAGTATTTGTATAAAATATCCCATAATATAAATTCTCTGTTATGAGGTAAAGCATTTCTAGAGATGTATGTGATAAAGATACTAAAGTAAATAAGAACTTTGTTTTCTTTTCTAGTTTTAAGAAATGTAGGCATTACAGTGTAAAAAAAAAAAAAAAGAGGAGAGGCTGGACAAAACCATTTTTAAGTTAATATGCTGTAATCTTAGACTGTTGCAGTGGGGGGTGGAGTTTAAAAGTATACTGATTATAATATTTGTAGAACTGAGAGGCTTTCTGTTTTTGCATAGGTGAATATCTGGATTTATGCGCCTGGCTTAATCTAATATGTTTTTTTGTGTAAGCTGGTGAGCTTTATAAATAAGAGAACACAGTGAATGTTCCTAGGTTGGTACTAGGCTATCGGCCCTAGGGCCTATACAGGCCTAGCCATAACAATTCCTTGGCTATTTCTTCTCACAGTATTTACTTCCCTGGACCCCTGTCTAGCAGGGCGACTATAGGTTCATAGCTTGGTACTATGTATGTAATGATAAAATAATGTAATGAAGTTTTCCTTCAGCAAATAATGGATCAGTGTGAGTTAAGAAGTCTGCAGATGAGATCATCTGTATATTCCGTTCTTGTTTCCATGGAGAGTGACTACACCTGAAGGCAGTAAATCTCAAGAGTTACTGACATTGTTTGTTTGCTGAGAGAAATGTGAAATCAAAAGGTTACAAGGGAAAGCATTTTAGTAAAATAAACAAATACATTTTGAATTTATTGGAAGTGAATAACAGCAGCTGTCCTGGTTCCCAAGTACTTCACTTGCTTTACTGGAACAGTTTATAATTTAGTTTTATTTACAGAAAGCCAGTGAACTTTTTAAGGTTAAACGTTAATATTTCTGAAAGCAGAAATAAAGCTGTTTATCACATCTGGAAGGGAAGAAAGTTAAGACAAGAACAGGCAGCAATTAGTGCTAGCTGGAGCATGAGCTCTAACACGGGCCATACAAGGATAACTTTAGTTTTAGGTTTGGTAATGCGTGGGGTGCAGCTATCAGTTTGGGACAGTTGCTCCTATTAGGAGGATTAAACGTCATTATTTAAATATGTACATAGTTTTGTGCTTATTTTAAGTAAATAGGTTATGGGGCATGTTCTAGGGATTTTTTTGAGGGTTTTCATTAAAAATAAAAATCTTGTAAAATGTGGCATAGGTTCAGATGGAGATGACAGGACACAGCTCTGTAAAGGATCAGTCTGCCAAACGGTGGGCGCATGCAGCACAAAAGCTGGAAATAGACATTTAAAAAAGCTGTCTTGTATTATAGATGAGAATAACAACTTATAATGGCTACACTATCCAGTGTTATTTTGGAACATGACTTGTCTCACAGGTATACACAAAAAGGAAAGAACATTATATTAATAAATGCAGAGTGTAAATAGCAGTGGCATAAGCTAATTGGTAAAGAAAGCAGGGGCACCTGCAAAGGCAAGTGGGGCAGTGGTTAAGGTGTATGCCTTTCAATCACAAGGTGCAAGGTTTGATTCTCACCACGGGCTGGAGATTCACAGGTTTAAGGTATATATTTTAGTTGGGAGGGTGGCCTAATTGTTAAGGTGTTTGCCTTACAAACACAAGGTGCAGGGTTTGAGTCTCACAAGGGATAACTGGCTAGGCTTACAATGGCTCACAAGAGCAGTTAGCCTAGTACTAACCTATGAAACTATGAACCTATGGATGACAGGAATGGCTAGATTTCTGTGTTACTAGAACCTTTTTTTTTTTTGTTTGGTAGTACTTAAACCCTGCGTTTGGGCTTGTTTGCACATCATGCACCACAACTACACTGCTTTAACCCATTGTGAGGTATTCCAGCTAGAGATTTTCTCTTAGTAGCACTTGTGTGATCACTGAGTTGTAGTCATCTTGGACCTACCACCCTTTACCCACTTAGCTCTCTTTGGCCTCTCTCCCTCAGATTCTGACAAGTATGGATGGACAGTTTCCTACAGTTTCTCCTGTCAGTCTGGTTGACATGGGCATGCTAAGACAGTGTATCAACTGCCTCATGTGCACTGACAACCCTCTACTACTATCACCTAGGAACACAATTTGTGTGAGATGCAATTACATTAAGAACCTAGAGTCTAAACACTCTCCCTCACAAGCCAGTATATCTGGCACTGAGAAGGTTGTCAACACAAACACCACCCACACCTACACAACACACACCCACATATGTGGAGGTCCTCAGCAAAAACGTACCTAAACAAAAGAGACCTTCAAGGAAGAAAAAAACATTTATTCAGCTGCTTTTACTGTATTTGTCTTTCCTTCTCCTATTCTATTACTTCATCTTGCTTTTTCTGCTACTTGCTGCTTGTTCTCTAAAGTGGTCAATTGCTTCTTTTCTGTTGCATTTATTACTGCTTGTTTATATCCTCTTTAAATTGTAAGTGTTATTATAAGTCTCTTATTTTTGTTTTAAGCACTTGGGCTTTAGGCATACCCCATGGCTCTTCCTGGCCTTTATCCCTCAGATTCTGACAAATGTGGATGGACAGTTTCCTACAGTTTCTCCTGCCACTCTTGTTGATAATGGCTTTCTGAGACAGTGTAGCAACTGCTTCATGTACAAGGACAAATAGCTACTACTACCACCTAGGAAAACAATTTGCGAGAGATGCAGTTACATTAGGAACATAGTCTATGCTCTCTCCTTCATAAGTCAGCATATCTGGCACTGAGAAGGTTGTCAACACAATAACTACACCTCAAACACCACCCACACCTACACAACACACACCAACATATGTGGAGGTCCTCAACAAAAACATACCCAAACAAAGGAGACCTCCGAGGCAAAAACGCAGATGATCTCCACAGCCTCCACACCACATACCACACAAAGTCCACACACCTGTGTCTCACAGCCAGTAAGGCTTAACCAAAAACCCAGCATATTAGTTATAGGAGATGCCATTGTGTGACACACACATGTGCCTCTCACCAGTCTGGATAAGGAGAAAGTCACATTTAGTTGTATGTCAGGGGCCAGAATTCTCCATATTACATGTACACTTGTGTCTCTCAACAACAGGTAGTGTTATGACTCTGTCATAGTCCATGTTGGTGTGAATGTCTTGAGACGTACCTCCTCGGACTATATGAAGAGAGATGTGATTGAACTCACTGAATACATGTCCCTGGCAGGTACGTCCCTAGCAGCCTGGGAAGATATGATTGACAGACCACAATGCTTTGCCAGAGATGGTCTGCATCTGTCTCGCTTTGGCTTCAGGCTTCTGGCAAAGGCTGTTCCCTCCCCCATAGTGCCTTTTTTAGAAAAAGTGATGAGGTTAAAATTACCAACATAAAAATTTGAACAAAATGCAAATTAAAGGTCATGCTGCTAAATGAACTGCACTCATTGCAAGCATTCTTAACCCTAGAAAATGCTGACATTTGTACAGTCACAGAAACCTGGTTCAAAGCTGCAGAGAGCATGCCAGCCTTCTCTAGTTACTCATCGTTTCATACATTCAGACCCCAGAATGTGGGTAGTAAAGCCAAAGGAGGTGGAGTTTTAGTATGTATTAAAGACTTGCACACCTCCAGGCTGGTCAAACAGTATGTCACATTGGAGACACTCCAGGTGCAGTTAACCATTGACAAGAACTCTATACAAATCATAGCTAGCTACTGGCCCCCAAATCTGACTCAAGATGCCCAATCTGCCTATCTGGACCTCTTTGAATCTATCAAGATTCAACCCTTTATTCTGATTCTGTGTGACTTTAGCTACCCAAACATAGATTGGAAGAACTATTTATGCCGGAACACAAATGCCCAGAGATCCCTCAATTTTTTTCAGTGCAAATGCTTTGGAACACCTAGTCGATAACCCCAAAAGAGGTGATACTGTCTTGGACTTGGTGTTAACCAACATGAATAACCACTGCAGCATCCCTGCAGTATCATCCTCCCTGGTAAAATCAGACCATAAAGTGCTCACTTTCCATGTCCTCCAACCCCCCTCTAGCTAGGGTCAAACAAAAAAAAACTTTTCCAGAGCTGATTACAGCCTCCTGAGGGATGGTATAAACAGCTTCAGAGCCCCTCCTCCTCTCTAGTAACTGGCACCAGTATCCAAAACCACACTAAAGCGCTATATGAGCATTAATATAGATACATGGAGTCAAGAATACCCAAAATAAATAAACTCTATAACAAAAGGAAAAAATTGCTGTCCAAGACCAAGGAAGAGCAGGTGCTCAAATGGAAGCAATCTCTCCTTAGTCTGAACAAGCAAGTAAGAGCACTAGTGAAATCCTCCAAAGCAAACTTCGAGTCCAAATTGGCCACATCTACTAGAGACGATCATAAAGCCTTCTTCACATATGTCCACAATCTCAAAGGGAAGCAGTCAGATCTGGTCAGAACTGGTGACAAAGGATACCGCATACACAAACACCGTAGATATAGACAACCTGCTTACAGACAGGTTCAGTGAAAAGTTCACCCCTCTGATCCCCCCCATTAGTAAATCAAGACATCCCCTGCACCTGCCCCCCTCCCCTTATCTCTAGGGAGCAAGTCATCACTGCCCTCTGAAAGGCAAAAAATACAGCCTTCATGGGACCCGATAACATCCCAGGCTGCATCCTACATGAACTCAGGCGGGAACCTGCAGCACCATTAGGCAACCTGTTCAACCAAAGCCTGAGTACCGACTTTGTCCCAGCCAAGTGGAGGACAGCCACTGTCATCCCTTTGCACAAAGGTGGAGCATCCACCGATCCAGGAAATTATAGACCTCTCAGCCTAACTAGGCTGATCTGCAAGGCCATAAAACAGACTGTCATGGACATCATTAACAAGGACATTGGCAACCTCCAAATACTCTATTCCCCACAGTTTGTTTTTGTCAAGGGGAGGTCATGCCTGTTTAATTTGGACAACTTCTTCGAGACAGTCACCAAAGCCATGTACATGGGGAAGATGGTGCACACCGCCAACCTTGACCTGGCCAAAGCCTTCAATACTATTCCCCACTCAGTTATAATAGATAAACTCTCTCAACTAGGCATCAATCCGTATGTTACCAGATGGGTAGTAAACTGGCTCATTGATAGAACCCACCTAGACAACATAGGGGAGCCACTTCAAGAAGTAGACCCTTTACAAGCAGTCTACCCCATGGATCTGTCTTGGGCCTCTCTTGTTTAGGATATACTTTTCTGAGGTGCAGGCCAAAACCAGTGGGCTGTGGCAGACCAAGTTTGCAGATGACTGCAAGCTGGAGCTGTCAATTCCCCTAGTAATGTGGACATCCTCAAAGGGGGTCTTACTCAAACAAATGACTGGTGCTAGCAACATGGTCTCAAGCTGAATGCCAAAAAATGCATCATCATCCCCTTTGGGGAGAGTGACGTCCCCACAAATTATCACATTAATCCTAAGCATGCAGTCAGTTGTGAGGGACTTGGGAACCCAGATTGATAAACTGACTTTTGACCACCATATTGCCTCTGTTGTATGGACAGCTTTCTACATGGCCCACCTCATTAGTAAGGGTATCTTATCCAGGGACAAGGAGGTCATAACATCCCTGTATTCTTCTCTTATAAGACCCATTATTGAGTGAGTGCCCCTTTCGGTATGTACCTCACAAAGCACATGTAGCAGCTGGAGAGATCACAGAGGTTCCTCACCAGGAGAATCCATGGCCTCAAACATCTACCCTACACAGATAGGGTAAAAGCCCCGTCCCTCTACTCAGTCTCATAAGACTCCTCAGAGGTGACCTCTGTCTGACATACAAAGAAATCTCAGACTCCGCCTTGATGGGACTGCTGCATATCCAGAAGTCAAGCTCCACTCAAGTAACCCACACGCGTGACCTCAACTTGGTCTGTGACATCAGTAGGACTTGTTGGTGGGACAGATTTGTGTCCCAGAGACTTCCCCTTGTGGGAAATAGACTTCCTCTCCATGTCAAGCAGAGTACCGTATTAACCCTTTAAGCGCAACCTGCATAATTGAATGGGGAACAGAAAATACATTCCTGGGATTCCACCTGTTTCCCTGCTGGACAGAGGCATTGAGGTGCTGACTTGTCGGAACGTGGGCTAAATTCTTGGCTAGGCTTGTAAGGCCCTCAGGGCCAATAGCTTAGTAACTTCCTATGATCCTATAAGGAGGTATGTTTGGAAAGAACTGAGCATGTGAATTTGATAAAATATTTCACGATGGATATTCAGTAGAATGTCAAGGACAAAAGAAAAGGAGGAGTAGGTATACTAATTGTTAGAGGACGTCCGATAGAGCTAGAAGAGGAAAAATATGATAATGGTAGATTTGTGGTACTTATGGGCTGCTGGCAAGGGGGAAGATTATACTGGTTTATATTTATGTTCTACCTTAAACTGCTTTTATGGAGCTTAACACTTTGGGAGAAATATCAGCTTTCAGCAGGGAATCTTAGGTGGGGACTGGAATTTGATTTGCCCCAGTGAATATGTATCTGGGGGACCTAGAAAGGAAAATATAACAAAAAAAAAAAAAAAAAAAAAAAAAGAGTACATTTCTGAAGAAATTTATGAAAATATTTGGTTTGGAAGATGTGAATTCTGTACTAGGAGCTCTGAAAAAAATGTATATATTATTCCCCAAGGTACAATAACTGGGCTATACTAGAGAGAAATTGTATTTCTCAAGAACACAACCCTTTAATTGGAAGTCTCGACACACATCCAATAACTGTTTCAGATCGTGTGCCAGGAGCAACTAAGAGAAAATGTAGGGTAAAAGCGAGACACTGTCACTTGCCCACCTACCTGTAAGAAACAGAGTAATTTAAGGAATGGGTAGTGGAAGAGTTATTTGAGTGTTATTGGGGAAAATAAAAATTTCAGAAGTTGTAGCTAGTGAGTGGGATAAAATGAAAGTGGAATTCAGAAATGGTATAGAAGGAAAAGAAAAATGGATTCAGCTAAGAAATAATTATTTATAGGGGCTGACAAAGGAAGTGTTATAGAATAAGGTAAATCTCGTAAAAAAAGAAGAGGCACAACTGCAGAGTGCTAAAGACATGCATGAGTATAGAATGGTCGCTGCTAACCAACAGTTTTTTGATAATAACTTCAGAGCACAGAAAGTATTAGCACAGTGACTTAGAAATCAAATTAGAAAGGGTTGTTGCCAGACCTAAGGAATCTAATACAAGAAAAATAACAGATTCTGTAGAGGTATGGAGAAATTTCATGAAAATTTGTATAGATCAGAAAAATGTGGAAATCAAGAAAGAGCACAAATGGAAATATTTTGGAAGACTTAAGTATGCCAAGCTTAGAGGTAGATGAGGCTCAACAAACTAACAGTTAAGATAGAAGGAGATGAGATAAAAATAGTGATGTAATCAATCTGCAGGAAAGTCTCTTGGAATAGTCAGTATTCCTATGGAATTTTGGAAGCTAGGAGGGAAGAAAGTGATGAAATCTGGAAGTTTTTGTTTAACAGTATTTTAAAAGGAGGGGAAGCACTCACTTCCTCCAAGAAAGCTGTGGTGGCTGTATTGCATAAAGAAAAGTTCCTATCAAACCCAGCTTCATATAGGCCCATTTCAATTTAAGCTATTACTATAATAGCTAAAAGAATGGCAGGTTGCCAAAATTGATAGATATGGATCACTGTGGATTTGTAGAGAGGAGGCAAACATTTGACAACATTTATAGGTTCATAGGTTGGTACTAGGCTATCGGCCCTAGGGCCTATACAAGCCTAGCCATAACAGTTCCCTGGATATTTCTTCCCACAGTATTTACTTCCCTGGACCCCTGTCTAGCAGGGTGGCTGACATGATCCCTGAGGTGAATTTCTTCCCATCTGCCATCCAATCATCAAGGTTCCTTTTGAAGAGGGCCAAGGAGGCACTCTGCTTGACATATATGGGCAGTCTATTCCAGAGTATGGGGAGTCTCTGGGTCAAGAACCTATCCCTCCAGCATGTTTTGTTCATTGTAATGAAAAGGTTTAGATCCCTGGAGCATGTGGCTCTAATGGATTGGGATTTCTTTAAGTGGAGCATGTCCTACAGCTCAGGGTTTGACATGGCCTTGTATGTTAAGCAGAGATCTCCTTTGAGTAGACAATATGCCACAGAGTATAGCTGCAACTTTTTAGACTGTCAGCATATGGCATTTGCTTTGGGCTTTTGATTCTTTTAGTGAGGTATTTCTGTGGCCTTTCCAGTTGTTGCAGATGTCTTGTGAGGTACATACCAAATGGAGCGTTATACTCTATAATGGGTCTAATGAGGGATGAGTACAGTGGGACATTGACCTCCTTTTTCCTGGATAAAAAGCCATTAGTGATGAGGTGTGCCACATAGAAGGATTTCTTGACTGTTGTGGCGATGTGGTTATCGAAGATGAGACCACTGTCCACCTGTGTCCCTAAGTCTCTCATCGCACTTTCGGTGTTTAGTGTTCTGCCACCTATGTGGTAATTCATGGGTGCATGTTTTTTCTCAAAGGTGATAACTGTACATTTCTTGGCATTAAGCTTGAGCCAATGGCTCTGCCACCAAGCCTCTGTTTCTGTAAGGCCCTTTTGTACAATATCCACATACTTTGGGGATTCAGTAATGGCTCCCAGTTTGCAGTCATCTGCGAACTTTGTTAGCCAGAGTCCCTTAGTGTTGGCCTGTACTTCAGAGATGTAGATGCCAAACAAGAGCGGTCCCAGGACTGAACCCTGAGGTACTCCACTTGTCTAGAGCTGGATTTGAAGTCGGCTGCTTTTACTGTCTGGGTTCTATCAGTAAACCAGTTGGCAACCCATCGAGTGACATAGGGATTTATGCCCAGCTTAGTAAGTTTATCTATGATTCCAGAGTGGGGGATGGTGTCGAAGGCCATGGCAAGGTCCAGATACGTTGTGTGGACCACCTAACCCTCGTTCACAGCTCTGGAGACTGATTCAAGAAGTCAATCACCAGGAGACGAGATTGGCTCTTCACAAACCCAAACTGGGTGGGGTCCAGTGTTTGAAGGTTGCCAATGTCGTCATTTATAGGTTCCATGATAATGCGGTCCATGCTCTTGCAGATCAGGCTTGTCAGACTGATGGGACGTTAGTTCCCGGAATCCAAGGTGGATCCCCCCTTGTGGAGTGGGATGACTGTAGCTGTGTGCCAGTCAGTGGGCACAAAGCCTGAGGTGAGGCTATGATTAAACATGACACTTAGGTGAGGCATCAGTTCATTTTGTAGTTTGTGTAGTACATAGCCCGTTATAGAACAATGATTCAGAGGGAAGCAGAATGTTACAAAATACCACTGCTCTTGGTGGATCTTGATGCAGAACAAGGATTTGACAGAGTAAGCTGGGATTTTGAATAAGGGAGTAGAAGCATTTGCATTCTGTGAATAAAATAATGAGGTAAATGAGGAAACTATTTGAGAGATTGGAGGCAACATTTAAAGTGGGAATGGTTCCTTTCTGATCTGTTCTATCTGAACAGGGGAACGAGGCAGGGGTGTCTTATTTCCCCTTTATTTGCATTATATTTAGAGGCATTGTCAAAGAAAATAAGGGACTCAGAATTTCAAGGATATAATTGCTGTGTTAATCAACAAAAGTGCGCCTTATTTACAGACAATATTATTTTATACCTGATAATGCCAGAAAAGAACATCTTGGTGTTTGTGAATGATTTTGAAACAAAACAAAGACTGTAGCTGCAAACTGTCTACCCATACATGAAGTGGTTCAGCAATACCCATATTTATTAAGGACATGATAATGAAGTATGGAGGATTATGGGTTAAAAAGGATTCTTTAAAGCAGTTAAGGGTATGTGGGAGGAAACTAAAAAGACAATATAGAAACTGGAAGCTTGTTTATGCATGTGAATGTCAAGATACAAGTAGTGAAAATGTGTTTTGTCCCTTTAGTTTTATATACAGGTCAGGCATATTTTTATTAACCAGAGGATAAGTTGTGGACAGTAATTGATATTTGAAGGATTTTATTTTGAAGGAAAAAGGGCAGGGGTCAAGTGTGATAATTTCATCCTTATAATATAACAAGGTGGTTTAAGGGCTGATAATTAAGCTGGGGGAATTTCAAGAAATAACGAGGTCAATATGAGAATGGAGAAAGGTAATTTTACTGTTGGGGCTGACTGCAATTTAGGGTGAAGAGAACAGGCAGGGGGTGGGGGCTGGAATTTAATGGAGAAAACTGGCAAAGTACCAAGGTATTGGGAGCAAAGAACTTGAGAGGGAAAGGTAATAGAATGGAAAGAGGCCAAGAAGAGATTTGGACTGCACGCTAGAGACTACAATTCCGTATGATGGCAAACTCCTAAGCGAAACAACCTCCTCTGGTAGATCTTTTTAGTTGAATCTAGAACAGAAGCTGCTGTTTAAAAAGGGAAAATTAGTAGGGCATTTAAACTGTTGCATAATAAATATAGTAATCAGAGGAGGTTAGAAAAGTTGAGGAGGAGAGATTTGATAAGCAGTTCATTAGGAAACAATGGTAGGACATATGCTTGACTCCCAAATATGCAGCAAACAAACATAAAATGTAGAGCAACAAACCAACAGGCTAGGTAAAATTCAAAGTCTTTAATAAAATGTCTTCATAAGCGCTTTCGGGACAAGCCCTTCTTCAGATGAACATACAGAATGAATAAAAATTCAAGCATTATTTCAACAAATTTAAATTTCAGTTAACCCAATCATACATCAATATTTTACCCTCCGTTTTTAAGGGCTGGTTTTAAAGGAACAATTCCATTAATACCTGTAGGTCAATCAGCCCCCAGTTCTAAAATCCATTTCATTTAGTTATTTTCAGTTTTATTCACTACATCTCCACCTCTTACAGTCATAATAACTTTTTGAATAACCATAAAGGAGAATCTGTGTGCTGAATTGCATTCAGTATGTTGGTACAGAGCATTATGTGCATCTTTCAGCTGTATAGAGGACATATGCTTCAGAATTCTTTTAGTTTACAGTTGGTTTTACCAACATAGAAACTTGTACAATTTCTGCACAAAGCCAAATAAACAATGTTCGTAGTGTGACAGCATACAGATCAAAGACGTGGCTTCTGTTGGTAACAGGATGTACAAATCTGTTCTGACTATTAATCAGTGAACAAGCCTTACAGTGTCTACAGGGAAAAGTGCCCTGTCTAGTAACAGATAACTTTAATTCATGGAAAGGTACATGTTCAGGACACAACATATCCTTTAAATTCTGATTACATCTAAATGTAAAGCTAGGTCTAGCTCCTAGCAGTAGCTTTTAATTTTTCATTAGAAGAAAGAATTTTCCAGTTACGCTGGATTATTTCACATATACCACTTATGTTGTTACTGTATTTTAATACCATCTGTACTGGATCCTTCAGCCCGGTAGTGTCACTATTATGTATCACAGTGGAATTACCCTTATTGGAATACCAAGGCTTAGCTTTGTCCTGTCTCCATCATATACTAATGGCTATATTTTGTTGTACAACTTTCTTCTTGTACCCTGTCTTATATAAATTACTACTTGATTTCTCCACTTCTGAATCAAAGTTGTCATCATTAGTGCATAATCGGGATATGCTGTGTGTCTGACCCAAGTATGTTTCCTAAATGTACATCTGGGATGCATTATATCAAATGCTAACAAAGCATTATTCCAACAATTTTTTCTGTACAATGTTTGTAATTTGCCTTCCTGGTTCCTAATTAAACGAACAAAAAGAAAATCTATAGTAGTATCAGAGGTGTTGACACTAAACCTCAAAAAATCAGTAGTACTTTCTAAATAATTAATGAATGTTGCTAGCTCTTCCGTAGTGCCTTTCCAAAATAAAAACACATCATACACAAATCTCAAATATTGCAATATCTTTATCCATATATGATTTTTCTTAAAACTTTGTTCATCCTCCCAGTATGCAAGGACTAAATTCGCATATGTGTTGGCACAGGGTGTGTCCATGGCAACACCCTGTATTTGCTGGTAGATGGTATCTTGTTACCAAAAATGTTACTATTTAACACTGTACCTAATAACAAACATATTCTTGAGTTCATGGATGTGTCAAACACCTTAGTTTTTGTTAATATAGCTTCAATAGCTTATATACCATATTGGTTGGATATAACTGTGAATAGGTTCTTAACTTCTAATGTAACTAATAGACAATCATGGCAACTCGTCCCTTCCTGTGATGCAAATAAAATTGACAAAAAATGTGCTTTATCCTTTAAAATTCTAGGAAATAATGTAAGAACTTTAAGTCTTGTCTCAACCCAATTTGACATATGTTCCGTCTACCAACTTCTCCCTGAGACTATGGGTCTCAGGGGCGGTGAAGTTAACTTTTATGCACTTTAGGTAGTGCTTTAAATATGGGAATTACAGGATGTTCAATCCAAATAAATTCTAAAGTGTCAAAATTTATCAAACCACTCTCATTCATAGCAGTTATTTTTCTTTTTACCTTATCTATCAAATTATTAACTAAAAGAGGAGAAAGGGGAGAGTAGTCATATCAGACAATAAAACTTTCATCTTGGTATCATAATCACAAGCATTGTGGTTTGATGCATTTTGATACTTTAGAATTTATTTGGATTGAACATCCTGTAATTCCAATGTTCAAAGCATTACCTAAAGTGCATAAATGTTTAACTTCACCACCCATGAGACCCATAGTCTGAGGGAGAGGCTGGTTGAAGGAACATATATCGATTTGGTTGAGCCAAGACTTAAAGTTCTTACATTATTTCCTGGAATTTTAAAGGATACAGCACAATTTTTGTCAATTTTATATGCATCACTGGAAGAGGCAAGTTGCCATGATTGTCTATTAGTTACATTAGATGTTAATAACCTATTCACAGTTGTAGCCTACCAATATGGTATACAAGCTATTGAAGCTATATTAACAAAAATAAGGTGTTTGACACATCTATGAACTCAAGAATATGTCATTTATTAAGTATAGTGTTAAATAATAACATTTTTTGTATCATGATACCATCTATCGGCAGCTACAGGGTGTTGCCACGGGCACACACCCTGTGCCAACACATATGCAAATTTAGTCCTTGCATATTGGGAGGACGAAAATATTTTTAAGAAAGATTATATATGGAAAACAAAGATAATACAATATTTGAGATTTCTGGATGGTTGTTTTATTATGGAAAGGCACTAAGGAAGAGCTAACAACATTCATTAACTATTTAGAACGTACTACTGATTTTTGAGATTTAGTGTTAACACCTCTGATACTACTATAGATTTTCTTGATGCTCATTTAAGAACCAGGAAGGCAAATTGCAAACGACATTTTATAGAAAGAATTGTTGGAAAAATGCTTTGTTAGCTTTTGATAGCATGTATCCTAGATGTACATTTAGGAAACATAGTTGAAGGTCAGACAGATACAATATCCTGATTATGCACTAATGATTTTATTTTATTTATTTTTATTTTACATTTGTTGACCGGGCTAGTCTAGCTGGATATATGTCCATTTTCAGTAGAGGCCCGGGGAGATAAGCTCCAAACAGTTAAAATAAATTCACATCAAAGAAAAACATGTTTAAAATGCAAATGCATTCACAGTAAAAGAGAAAAAAAAGATAAAGAAAAAAAATTATAACTGGTCACATATTAATAAAGTATAAAAATGCAGTATATTAGACTTGATTAGTACAAGTACTGTTACAAGTAGACATTCAGAAAGAATAAAAGCATAATGTACAGTAAGTGTAGATAAAGGAAACTAAGAAGAAGTAGCAGTTATGTAATACATCTAGTAGTAGAACATGTGCAATGTATATATATATATATATATATATATATATATATATATATATATATTTTTTTTTTATATAGTAGTAATTAATACTATGATGGAGAAATAGATCATTAGATGTTAAGATGAAGTAAATGATGACAAATTTGATACAGAAGTATTGAAATTAAGTAGTAATTTATATAAGAGAGGGTACAAGAAGAAAGTTGTACAGCAAAATAAAGCCACTAGTATACAAAGGAGACAGGATAGAACTAAGCCTTGGTATTCCAGTAAGGGTAATTCCACTGTGATGCATAATATTGACACTACCGGGCTAAAGGATCTGGTATGGATAGTATTAAAATATAGTAAAAACATAAGCGTTATATGTGATCTAATCCAGCGTAACTGAAAATTCTTTCTTCTGATAAAAATTAAATGCTATTGTAGGAGCTAGACCTAGCTTTAGCTTTAGATGTAATCAGAATTTAAAGGAAATGTTATGTCATGAACATGTACCTTTCTGTGAATTAAGGTTATCTGTTACTAGACAGGGCATTTTTCCCTGTAGGCACTGTAAGGCTTGTTCACTGAGTAATAGTCGGAACAGATTTGTACAACCTGTTACCAACAGAAGCTACGTCTTTGATTTGTATGCTGACTGTCAAACTACGGACATTGTTTATTTGGCTTTGTGCAGAAATTGCACAAGTTTCTATGTTGGTAAAACCAACTGTAAACTAAAAGAATTCTGAAGCATATGTCCTTTATACGGCTGAAAGATGCACACAATGCTTTGTACCAACATACTGAATGCAATTCAGCACACAGATTCTCCTTTATGGTTATTCAAAAGGCTAATAATGAATGTAAGAGGTGGAGATGTAGTGAATAAAACTGAATATAATGAAATGAGATGGATTTTAGAACTGAGGGCTGATTGACTTCCGGGTATTAATGGAACTGTTCCTTTCAAACCAGCCCTTAAAAAACGGAGGGTAAAATATTGATGCATGATTGATTAATTGAAATTTAAATTTGTTTAAATACTGTGTGAATTTTTATCATTTTGTATGCTCATCTGAAGAGGGGGTTGTCCCGAAAGCGCTTAAGAAGGCATTTTATTAAAGACTTTGGGTTTTACCTGGTCTGTTGGTTTGTTGCTCTAAATTTTGTTTGTTTGACCGGTTTTTGGAGCATTTAACCTTGTGGGAGATGTTTATTATTTATTAAATATGCAACAAAGTGTAGAATACTTAGGATTTTTGCTTGGAAGTGTTTGCATAGGTATTTTTATAACCTAAGCAGACATCAAAGTACTTTTCCTCTTGCAGATGGCAAATGTTGGCGATGTGATAGAGAAGAAAGAGGTTAACTAGGAGCATCTGCTTTGGGATTGTAATGAGTTGGTAGTCTTGAAAGATACCCTACAGAGGACAACATCTTTATTGAATTATCACTTGACACAGGCAAATTTACATTTATATAAAAGTAATCAAACCATATTTAACAAATTCACACTTAAAAACTACATCACATATGATCTTCTATACAATATAATCGATTCAACAATACATGAATTCCTTCCTGGTCTTAAACCTCAATCTTCTTCCAAATTATTTTTCTGCTTATATTGTTCCCACAATTTCCATTTTGTCTATGTAATTTACTCCTTCTCTTTTCTGAAGAGCTTACGTCCTGTTCTGTTATCTCTGTTACAGTTTTAACTTCTTCAGGTATGGTTGGTTTATACTTTGATTTCCATTTTCTAAAAATTGCTTTTTGGCAGCCACCAGAATTAAACTTAACAAGGCATTACTATGTCTAGACAATTCAGATCCTGTATTCAAGCTAAAAAAAATAATTTCCTTAGCTAAACTTATTTGCTCACCTAGTACTCCTGACAGAGTACTCAGAAGGGATTTTTTAAAGACTGCCAACTGATTGCACTGTGAAAACATATGACTCCATGTACTGCTTTTCCTCCTTATTAAACCTGCAACATTTGCCATCTACCTGAGGAAGAATTTTTTTTTAGAGTCTGCTTGGTGTGTAGAAGTACCTATGCAAACTCTTCCAAGCAAAAATCCTAAATCTTTTAGACTTTGTTGCATATTTGGGAGCCATACATATGTGTTCCCATTGTATTATGAATTGCTTATCTAATCTCCCTTCCCAATCTTTTCTGACTTCCTCTGATTAATTCCTATAGTTATTGTGCAGTATTTTGTATGCCCTACTAATTATCCCTTTTTGAACAGCAGATTCCGTTCTCGATTTCAACTAAAAACACATGCAGCGCAGGTCATTCACTTAGGATTTCCCCATCCCTTTTTCTTTGCATATACTCTGATAGCATTCCCTGATACCGAAGACAATCTATAGCCTGCAGTCCAAATGTCTTCTTGGCCTCTTCTCATTCTGTTAACTTTTACCTTCTGTTCATTCCTAATAGCTTGGTTCCTTTGCCAGTTTCCTCCTGTAAATTCCATGCCTATTCTCTGTATGCTTAATTACTGTAATCCTTGTCAGCAGAATCTCCTTTCATCATTCCTGTGTCAGCTTAATTCTTAGTATACTTTCTGCTACTTTTTGCTTATAGTATACTGTTTGACTTGTTCTCCTTTATTCTCTAGGAACCCTCATCCTTCCTCCAAGTCAAGCTTTGGTAATCTGCCCATGTAGCTAAGACTACTGCAGCAGTGATTCTTGTGGTGAACATAACACAGTTGTTTGAGTAAACTTATAACAGAAATTTCAATGGTCACTGTTGCAGTAGCTGCTCCCTCCCTCCAACCCCCTTATTTATTTTGACAGAGTGAGGACCTTTATTTTTGTTTTCCTACTTTTTTCCTTGTCAGGGCTTTAACCTACCTCTGTCGACTTGATTTGGGAATACTCTGCCTTTAAGGATAATACGAAAGGTAGTAATGCACTACATGTTTGGAGTAAAAAGTAGGATGTCACAGGATATCTATTAGTGCTGAATACTACTTGGAATCCGCCCCTTAGTAGGCCGATTTACTGTAATAAAGCTCACTTAAAAAGAAAACCCGTTGACTCCTTAGCTTCTAAAAAAAAGCCTTCTCAGTAAATGTTTTCATATGCTACTGGATCAAATATAATTCAGTAAGTAAAATCTAAGAATTTAGATATGAATATAACTTATTTCTAACTCATTTGATGCCCAGGTAAAGGGCTACACATGAAAAGGCTTACTGCATACTATATCTGAAGCACCAGGAGAATTAGCTCCCTATCAGCTATGCATCCTTTTCAGACCATGCACCAGTAATTGCCAAGATAAAAATTGCAGGGTAATGAAATAAAGTTGAGACAATGGCACTTATCCATCTACTCATTAAAACAGAGGAATTTAAGGAAAGGGTAGTGGAAATTATTAGGAGGTAATTAGCGAAGATAGAAAGTACTCCAGAAGTTATAGCTAATGATGGGATAAAATGAAAGTGTACTCATATAAAAAAAAAAATAGTTACAGTTAAGAAGTAACAGGAATTATTTAGAGGGCCTGACGAAGTTTTACAGAATAAGGGAAATCTTACAGAACAAGAAGAGGCACACCTGCAGAGTGCTGAAGAGAACATAAAGAAGTATCTGGATAATAAGGAGGAGTTTAGAAATATTGCCATTACAAAAACTTTTGGTATAATGACTTTGGTAACAGAAAGTAGAAAGGGTTATTGCCAAACTAGGCAGCCTGTAACAGGAAAAATAGCCAGAGCTCCTGGAAAGGTATTAGAGATATTATGGAAATGTTGTGAAAATGTTTATATAGCAGGGAAATACGGATATCAAGAAAAAGCACACATTGAACTCTTTATAGAAAACTTAAATATGCCATGGTTTGAGGTAGATGAGGTTAAACAACCAACAGCTAAAATAGGAGATGAGATAAAAATGGTGATATAGAACCAATACGCAAGAAAGTCTCCAGGAATAGATGGCATTCTGTTGGAGGTTTGGAAGCTGGGAGGGAAGAAAGTGATAAAGATCTGGAAGTTTTTAGCAGTATTTTAAAAGGAGGGGAAGCACTGACATCCTAGAAAAAAGCTGTGGTGGTTGTAATAACTAAAGATGGTAAAGACCCAGTAGATCCAGCTTTGATATATGGCCATTTCAGTTTTAAAACACGATTATAAAGTGTTTGTCTATAATGGCTAAAATAATGACAAAGGTGAAATAGTTATTGGATGTTTGTCAAAATTCTCAATTGTATGATTTTTTTGTCCCATTTTTACGCTGCTTTACAGATGTGCAACAGTTGTTAAAGGATGCTATTAAATCACATTTAGCCAATTGGAAAAGATTTTCTAGTTGGTGCCTTTGCAGAGACCAGGACCTATCCCAGGCAGGGGCACCACTTGTTTTCCAGCACCTGTTGGGATTACTCAGTTCTGGACTTTCTTACGCTGCTTTCAAAATACATGTCTTCCATTAGACACCTTCCTTTTCCACTACTTTCCAAGTCAAACTACTTTATAAATGAATTGCTAATATTAAACTGCTTAAGGAACGTGGCACTATCATGGGAACTGAACTTAGTTTCGGAGAAAATAACTTTACCTTCGTTTTGAGCCTTCAGCTAGCTCTTCTGTAAAGTTCCTCACCAACAAGTTCTCCCATAAAGTTCCTCACCTGAAACACAGCTTTGCATGTTGCTCTCACCTCAGCTAGAAGAGTAGGAGTTGCAAGCCTTAATGTCTGCTGAGCCTTTTTTGTTTTTTTCATAATGGTACATTGACTCTTAGGACATACGTTTTCATTTATGCTTAGTGTATTTGAGTTCACTCGGAAATCAGTCTGTTTACCTTCCATTTTTTCCCCAACCTAAAAACAGAGAAGAAAGAATACTAATTTTCCAAGATGCCCACTGACAGCTCAGATACTACTTGGACAAGTCATAAGACTTCACACTGACTGAACAACTATTTATTATTTATGAAGATAAGAAAGGGCAACCAGTTTCTAAACAAAAGATATCCAGAGTGTTAGTCAGGCTATTAAATTTCTGTTATTGTCACAGTGGAAAAAGCACTCCCCAGGATTTTAAGGGCACACTCCATTAGAGCTGTGGCTACTTTTGGGGCTGTTTGGAAATGGATGGACTCCAGTGCTGGCATCTTGGTCCTCAGTACATTCCTTCTCTAAACACTGCAAGGTTGGTTACTTTTCCAATGCCAGAATAGAATTTGCCTTATCTGTTCTCTTGGGCCTTTGGGACTCGTTATTGTATCCTCCACCTTATTTGTATAAACTGACAGTTGTCCCATATTGCTTTATGCTACTAGGACAGTGATCTAATTATGAACATAGTACAGTTGTGTAAATAAACCTACTAGAATAATAGATGTTAAAATAGATCACTGTTACAAGGGGTAGTACCCCCCTTTACTTTTATGTATTTTTACTTCTACTGTCCTTTAGCTGGGGTTGGTTCACCTTTACCGTCGTACTGCTGTGACATAGGTGCAGACATTTGGACTTTCCATATTTGTTTTTATAACCTCCCTTAGTTGGAGCTGGAAAGCTCTGAATTTTGCTTCCCATATGTCTTCTTGCATGCCAGTTCAGGCATATTTCTATTGATGTATGGTCTGCAAAGAAGGCAACCAAAAGCTTTTATATATTGGCTGGGTGTCTGATCCTTTGCAGTATGTGTCCCACATAGTTTTATACTATAGCAGCAGTGATCTATTTTGAACATCTGCTGTTATGGTAAGTTTACTTACACAGCAGTACTTCATGCCGAGCATATTCACTTAACTGTGTTCCTTTTATACTAAAATTCAGGATGTTAATAAACATCAGCACTTGCAGCTTTGATCTTTAATCACAGTATTCTCATCAGAAGTGTATACATACATTTTCTATAAACTTTATTTAAAATAGCATTCAGGATTTTGTTGTATGTTATTCAAATACATGTTAATTTTGGAAAAGTTTGGCAATATTTTAAACCGCTTGTGTGGTAATCCTATTTTTAATATTTCAGGTACACTACATTATCATACAGAGCCCCTGAAATGGTCAACTTGTACAGTGGAAAAGTTATCAGCACAAAGGCTGATATTTGGGTATGTACGTGCTAGCCATAGCTACTGTACTTAGTCTTATGGCTGTGTAATTTCTCTTTGTCCTTACTTTGAATTTCTTTACCCCCATTTTTAGTTGCTGTCATTTATAGTTCTGAAAAATAAATAATAGTATCTGGGATTGTATGAATTTTGAGCCATTGGTACTTTTTATCTTGTGTAATTAACAAATGTGAACAATCAGAATCCGATGGATGGTCATAGACTGTATATAAAGAGCGACACATGTTTAAAGGTTTAATGGACTATGATTGATGGGTTGACTATGGGTTGAAAATAGTGAGCTCAAATGGATTATTAGGATGAGGGCGAATATGGGTAGAGGACTTAATGACAAGTTATCCATTCAACCTGTATTAGTCAACAGACCCTTACATAGATGAGAGGTTGTTTATATTAATTTTTATGAATGTATGTTTTTATAGTCAGACAAGGACTGCTTTATCAGTTGTTGGTCTTTTATATACTTTTTATATATATTTTGAGGTTGTATATTTCTTGATATATTTTTTGATGTTGTACCTTTAAATGTTGAATTGATGTGATGCCATCATGTGGAAAGTATATTTAAATGTATGAATTAGCTTAGTCTGAATTGTCTGAGGAAGCAGCTTGACTGCGAAAGCGCTCACCGTTGTTCTTATTTTTATTAAACCAGTGATGTGAAGTTGTTAAATCTCGCCATTTATTCTCACTGATGGGTTCGGAGCCGATCCTCGGCTCCGACATGGCCGATAGCAAAGCTCAAGGTTTGCCAGTAGCTCAAGACCAAGCCCCTTATCTCACAGTGCACTGCTGGAATTACCCCAGATCTAGTTTGCCACGGCAAGCGAGATCTCGGTGATCCAGTTAGCTCAGACCATTTTGACAAATCGCAAGTTTAAAAAACTATTTTTTTTCTAGTTTTTTGAGTGATTGCTAGTGTTCAGTGTGTTTCTAGTTTAAAATAATAATAGTTTAGTATGTTCGTTTTTTGTAGAGATCTACCCTGTGTGTAGTTTTTGTTTTCTTGGTGTTAGGACCTTTCTTGGCCCTATTTAGTCCTTCAAGTGTTATTAGTTTTCTTAGTGTGGGCTTAGTTACCCCTGTATTTAGCCTTTACAGGTATTTTTTTGTGGTGTTCTGTTGACAGAATGTCTGATGAGAGAGAGAAATCTCACCCCAAATCGGGGTTTAAAAAGTGTCCAGATTGTGGACAGAAAATGTCCGTTACGGACAGACGTCCAATGTGTCTATTGTCTGGGGGCTAAACACCTCCAAGACTCCTGCAGTATATGCCATTCCTTTTCATTGAGTGTTCTCTTAAAAAGGAAGAGAAAACTTGTAGATGCAGCATTCTTTTTCTGAAGTGTTGGGAGGCCAGGAAAGTTGGTCAAAATCTTCGAAGTCTTCTGATTCCAAACAGACCAAGAGGGCAAAGAGGTCAGAGAGGGTATAGGGTCATCGGCTCCACAGCTCTCGGAACCGAGTGTCCCTTTGGTTCGGAGCCAGCTCCCAGTCTTGGAGCTGGTCTCCGAGGTCTCCTCATCTCCTCTGCTCCAGTCAGCACCTTCGGTGTATTCCTCTGTCTTCGGTCAGCTTATCTGATTTGGATATGGATAGGCTAGTGCAGAAGCTTTAAAGGGCACCAGGACTTGCTAAATTGTTGTCGGCACCGACCACTTCGTCGAGCCGAAGACCATTGAACTGGATTTGACTACTCCTCCTCCAAGCCATACTGGACCCTCTGAGCCGAAGGAGCCGGAACCGATGATTGTCGAACCCTTGGAACTGAGACCCGTACCGAGGTTATCGGTTCCATCTACTTGGATGTCCTCTGCGCCAACTGAGGACGCTAGGAGCCGACGTTCTCCTGTCGGGTCCAGGGAGGATAGTCGGACCAATATGTCGGTGCCAACTCTTCCTCTCGGGGCTTCGGCTCAGATGAGCTTGGCTCCTACCTCAGGCTCGGAGCCTATGATTTTGGTGCGGGAGGATCAGACAGTCCGTTCGGGTCCATCTACCCCTTCTCGTCGGAGCCATGAGAAGAGTCATGTTTCCAAAGACATCGTAAGCATCGGTTTGGCCTTCCCTCTCCCCTCAAGTTCCTGTGTCCGCTTCTTCATCTACCGGTCCCCCTGCGAAGTGTAGAGACCCTGAGCCTCAAGTACCCCCACAGGGCATCCCCCGCTCTTCCGGGACCTCCACAGATCTCCCCACTGAGGAGGTACCCAGGAAGAGATTGTGCAAGAGGAGGCACTGGACTCCCCACAAGAGTCTTTGACATCTGACACTGACCTGGAAGGGTCCCCTCGACCCCCCTCTGAGGATATCTCCTTTGCAGAGATATTAGAGATCCTGAATCAGAGGGGCGGTTGGCAGTCCAAACCCCTACTGAGGATGAGTCAGTGCTCTTAAAGGCTTTTGGGTCTCAACCTTCCACTTCTTGGGTGTCTCCGCCTTACGATGAACTCATGGACATGATCTCTCGTAAGGCATGGGAGTCACCAGAGGCCATGGAACCTGTCCCTCTGAAGCCAAACAAGTTTATCTCTGCCCAAGTACACAAAGTCTTTTTGACCAAGGGAGTGCCTGTTGATGCCATGGTGGTAGCTGCAGCCACCAAAAAGGAAGTGTCTGAAACATCCACATCTATCCATCCCCCTAATAGAGAGTCTAGGATCATGGATAGATATGGGAAACGCATGATGTTATGTGATCCTATCTCGCCTACATTCAGTACTGATGGGCTCGAGTTGATCCTCCGGCTCTCCCACTGGGCATATGCAGCTTATAGATGCGCTGAATTGGCTGAGCTATTTCTTATCCCAGGATGCACCACTACTAAACTGATGAGTCGGTGTTCCTTAAGGCCTTCGAGAGGGCTCAGCGGCTCCAGCCTGGGTTCACCACTCCGACTCCCAGGATTTGATCTGTCAAGGGCGCGGGAACACTCCAGACTCTGTGTGGAACCCTGCTCGTGCAAACCCAAATAAGTTCCCACCCCCCCCCCCAAAGGAGTTTTGTTTGCAAGGTGTGGCTGCCAGATGCCTTGGCATCTGCTACCCAGCAAGATGTAGCAGAGGAGGCGACGCCAGTCCTCATCCATCCCATAAGGAGTCTAGGAGCATGGATCGGCACGGCGCAACCCAAAGTTCAGCTGGGCCTTACTTTAAGGTCCCTGAACTATAAATTCACTTTACCAGATTTCAGAGGGATTGATTAAGGAACTTTCAAATACCCTAACCCTAACTGGCTCCGGAGCAGCCGCCAGCGGCCCTGGTTTCAGCTGGCTAGCTGGTCGCCCATATCAAACTCGCCCATATGGCCCTAATTTCTTGCGCGGCCGGGCGAGGCCGGCGGAGCGGCGAGGCAGGCATTGCTCACACGGGCAAGCCTGGCCCGCCTGTGTCATTTCATTGCCTTTAAGTCATCTTACTGCTCCCTTACTGCCTCTCGCGGTATGGTGGTTCCCCTTGATCGCCACTCACACCTTAAAATTGACGCTTGCTCCTCCTCTTCCCGATATATATAGGAATCATGGCTCAACTCCGGTCTGGATCCCATCACTATTCCGTATCAGAAGTACTGAAATTTCTAACTCTTTTCAGTGTTCAATTGGCAGCTATTTCCAATTTTCACTCTATATACCCACCACCTAATTAATGAGCAAGATTGTAAAACCCATGGCATCTCGATGGTGTTACGTGTGTCTTAACCTCCTCCCCTTGAACCGCGGCAACAAAGGTTTGTTCCAGTTTTTGCCTACACAGTCATTAGAACTTCCCAGTCTTCTTCAAGTATTCAAACGGCGAGATAGGATCACATAGCATTTTTTAGTATGTACTTCATCTTTAGATTGTTGTGGATCCATCTCATCAACATTCCAAACCACCCTGGCTTCTCTCTATAGCATAAGCGTGCGAGGTTGAGCCGAGGATGGCTCGAGCCCATCAGTACTGAATGTAAGTTATGGTAAGTACATAACTAAAAGTTTAGTTCAGCGACCTTTTCTCTTCGATCGCTAAACTACTTAACCCATTTCACAAGACTCCAAGGAGATCTTCTGAAAGAGCTAGGAAATACTCTTCAGGGTACGGTAGCTGCAGGGATGGCCGACAAAGTCAACACACAACTTGCTACCCTAAATTCGATTGTGAACTTGTCCATGCATCTCATATCATATGCAGCTAATTTTTCGAGTAGAGATGCTAGTTCAGGCATTGCTCTGTGGAGACAAGCCTGGATGCGTCTCTTTTCCATTGTGGAGCCCTTTTAGTCTTACTTTATTAACACTCCATTTGACGGCTCATCACTGCTTGGGCCTAAAGTAAAGGAAACATTAACCAGGTGTGAGCAGGAAGGCAAGACCCTATCTGCTGTTGGAGTCCGTTTTTCTACCCCTACTCGGCCCTATCCCAAGGGCCCTAAGGGTGGAAAAATGTGGTTCTGAAAAGCACAGGGAACCTTCCAGGACATACATGGAGAAACCCCATCTAGAGGCAGAGGAGGGGGTTATAATGGAAGATGCTGCCCGCGTGGCAGAGGGGGTCTGCAACAACAGGGTGACAAAGGACAGTTCTCTGGTCAGCCCTACCAGTGCCCCTGAAGTGAGGCCCAGCTCTGGAGGCAGTCTGGGGTTGCTTATCTTTGTATCCAGAAGCCTGGCTAAATATAACATCGGATACTTTGGTACAAAGCATTATTTCCAGAGGATATTTCATACTGTTCTGTACCCCTCCCGCTCCTGTATACAGAATCCCAGATGTTCCTCCCAGTCTCAGGGAACAAGCAATCATAGAGGTCCACAAATTGCTAGAAAAAGAGAGTCTTCCAACCAGTCCCAGCAGACCAAGTTGGATTCGGAACCTAAGATTTCTTGATACCAAAGAAAACAGGGGACTGGAGACTATCTTGGACCTTAGCAGACTCAATCAGTTCGTAAAGAATGAGAAGTTCTGAATGGTCACGCTTCAGTCCATTCTTCCCTTCCTAGGGAAAGGCGGTTGGATATGCTCCATAGATCTCAATGACGCGTACTATCACATAAAGATGAACAGATGCTCCAGTGATCACCTGCATTTCCAGCTGGGAGCCAATCATTACCAGTTTCGAGCCCTGCCCTTTGGTCTCACTACAGCCTCCAGAGTGTTCACAAAATGCATGGCAGCGGTCACGGCTCACCCGAGGCGTCTAGGTTTCCAGGTGTTTCCATACCGAGACGATTGGCTCCTCACCACTACCACCAGGCATCAATTGACTCAGGCAATACAATATACTCTGACACTCTGCCATCAATTAGGCATTACAGTCAACTTCGAAAAGTCTGCCTTATCGCCATCGCAGCATACTGTTTTTATAAAAGCAGAGTCAGACACCTCAACCACCACTCTATGTCTTCCGATCAAAAGAGTCTCACTTCTCCGCCAACACATCAACTCACTGGTGTCAAAGAACAAAGCTACAGCAGCAGAGGCCTTGAAGGTGCTAGGTTTGATGGCAGCTGCAATCCTGGCTGTACCACTCGCAAGGATGCATATGCGAATCCTTCAATGGCTCCTCTTTGCTCAGTGGTCTTACCAGAAACTGCTGATGCACCACATAATTCTCATCACAGAAACCTGCAAGAGAGACCTTCGGTGGTGGTTGACGTCTCTTCATGTCACAATCGGAAGGCCCTTTGTCCCCCCCCCCCCAGTAGCCACTGTGACCATGGACGCTTCCCTGATGGGGGGGGGGGGGCATTTTCAGGGAAAGACTGCCCAAGACACATGGGCGAATCAAGAGTCGCATCTGGATATCAATGTTCTGGAGTTGAGAGTGGTACTTCTGACGTTGCAGTACTTTCAGGACTCTCTTCCTCTAGGGACTATTGCAGTTCAGACGGACAACATTGTCTGTAGTCTGGTACTTGAACAAGCAAGGTGGAACCAAGTCTTACCCACTTTGTCGAGAAGCCCTCAGGGTCTGGCAATGGGCGGTGTCGTCCCAGCGTTTTCTGTTAGCAGTGCACATCCTGGGAAAATCCAGTGTGATAGTAGTCAAGCTAAGCAGGGCGATATTGCTCCCTAACGAGTGGTCTCTCAAACAACAGGTTGCGGAGTTGATTTTCTGCAAATGGGGCCAGCCTTGCTGCAACCTTTTTGCTAGCCACATAAATTCAAAATGCAGAAGCTACTTTGCCCTAATACCACCTCCGGGACATCCCCCGAGAGATGCACTCGTACACGATTGGCCCCCGGGTCTCCTTTATGCATTCCCACCCTTTCCATTGATACCCAGATTTTTACAGAAAGCAAAATCGCTGGGAAGGACTGTCATCCTCATAGCCCCCTAATAGCCTTGACAGATTTGGTTCCCTTTTCTCCCCTATCACCTGCTGGGAAGATCCATGGATCCTGGCCCAGTTTCGGACTTTCTGACGCACCCGTCAGGGGGCCTCCATCCTTCCCTGCAGTCCCTGAAACTGACTGCTTGGCTAATCCACTTCCCCTAATTGCCAGGCTTCATTTAATTTCAGAAGATACAAGACAAATTCTCTTGACTTCTCACAAGCCATCCACCAGGAAATTATACTGTAGTAAGTGGAAAAGGTTCTCAGTTTGGGCCAACACAGAGAAAATTGACCCTTTCCGAGCTCCACTATCGTCCATTTTAGAATGTTTGACAAAGATTTTTAAGGAAGGGGCAGCAGCTGCTACAGTTAGAGTCCAGTTAGCCGCCATCTCAAATTTTCACCTTGGATTCGATGGCTCGAACGTTATGGGTCATAAGTTATCTAAAACTTTTCTTAAAGGTGTTCTTTACGAGACCTCCTGTCAAAATTCCTTATTCTCCCTGGAATTTGAACTTTATGCTGTCTGAAATTATTCTCCCACCTTTTGAACCAGCATCTTCTTGTGACCTCAAATATTTATCCTGGAAAACTATTTTTCTAGTGGCCATTACTTCTGCCCACAGAGTATCAGAACTTCAAGCATGATCTGTCAAACCACCTGACATGATTTTCCATGCGGATAGATTATCTCTCAGAACAAACCCCTCATTTTTGCCTAAAGTCTGTCTGAATCCAATATCAATCAGGTCATTGAGCTGCCAGTCTTTTTTCCCAACCACTCTTAACAAATTGGAATACATGCTGCACAGACTTGATGTACACAGACAGCTCAGATTTTATCTTGACAGAACTAAGGATATTAGAAAATCAGATCAACTTTTTGTATCCTTTTCAGAAGCCAGAAAAGGTAATTCAGTGGCTAAAACAACTTTATCTAAATGGTTATCAGATTGTATATCCTTTGTTTATGTGAATGCTAACATGCCTTTGACACACAAACCTAAGGCTTATTCTACCAGAACCGTTTCTATGTCTTCTGCCTTTCAAGCTAAATTGCCCCTTAACAATATTTGTACTGCAGCCACGTGGTCAAAGCCTCATACCTTTATCACACATTACAAAGTAGATAAGGCTTCCAGGGACCGGTCTTTCTTTGGTTCCACGGTACTGAAAAACGTACTTCCATGAGCCACCCAAGATTGAGGGTGCTAGGGACGCTACCCATCAGTGAGAATAAACGGCGAGATTTAACAACTTCACATAAAGAAGTTATGTACTTACCATAACGTTCCATGTGAGTTGCTTATCTCGCCTTTATTCTCGCGTCTCTCCCTCCTTCCCCCTCCTGGCTGACAGTAGACTTAGAGGCTAGTACTATCCTGGCTCCTCAGTACTTCTTTCCTTTGGAAAGTGTTTCCTTTTTAGAGTAGGGTAAAGGTATGTGTGTGTGTGTGTGTGTGTGTGTGTGTGTGTGTGTGTGTATATATATATATATATATATATATATATATATATATATATATATATAATTTTTTTTTTTACAGCAAACAAGATCTGAGGTAATTCCAGCAGTGCATTGTGGGATAAGGGGCTTAGTCCCGAGCTACTGGCAAACCTTGAGCTTTGCTATCGGCCGTGTCGGAGCAAAGGATTGGCTCCGAAACCATCAGTGAGAGTAAAGGCGAGATAAACAACTCACATGGAACAGAAACAAACCACTCGCTGATAGAGAGGATGAACGCCAGGTGCTCCAAATCTACTTAAGTAGTATTAGTAGAACGAAAGGAGCAGCTTGGCTGATACAGAGTCACAAAAAAATATAGATGAATAGACAAACTCCTCAGGTTAAAATCCAACTTTAATTCCACTGCAGGTCAGATAAGCGCTTTCACTCATTTAGTTGAGCTTCATCAGATCATGTAACAAAGACCTTCAAGCACATAGGCTACATATATACAATTATTACATCTCCTAATGGCCTATCACAAGTAGCTCCTTATTTATATATTAATGAGATAATCTAAACATGAAAAAGTATATGTGTAAGAACATAGTGGAGTGTATATAGTAATAAAATACATATAGATTACATATAAATGAGTGAAAGCGCTTATCTGACCTGCAGTGGAATTAAAGTTGGATTTTAACCTGAGGAGTTTGTCTATTCATCTATATTTTTTTGTGACTCTGTATCAGCCAAGCTGCTCCTTTCGTTCTACTAAAACTCACATGGAACGTTATGGTAAGTACATAACTTCTTTTTTTTACTCAGCCGTGGTTCAGTGCTCTTTTGCATATATTTCTATACATATGTACACATAAGGAGGAAATAAGGATAGCTATGAAGAGGATGAAGAACGGAAGGGCTGTTGGTCCAGATTACATACCTGTGGAAGCATGGAGGTGTTTAGGTGAAATGGCAGTGGAGTTTTTAACTAGATTGTGTAATGAAATCTTGGAAAGTGAGAGGATGCCGGAGGAATGGAGAAAAAGTGTTTTGGTACCGATTTTTAAGGATAAGGGTGATGTGCAGAGCTGTAGTAACTACAGAGGGATTAAACTGACCAGTCACAGCATGAAGTTATGGGAAAGAGTAGTGGAAGCTAGGTTAAGAAGGGAGGTGATGATTAGTGTTCAGCAGTATGGTTTCATGCCAGGAAAGAGCACTACAGATGCAATGTTTGCTCTGAGTGTTGATGGAGAAGTACAGAGAAGGTCAGAAGGAGTTGCATTGTGTCTTTGTGGATTTAGAGAAAGCAATATGACAGGGTGCCTAGAGAGGAGGAGTGGTATTGTATGAGGAAGTCGGGAGTGTCAGAAGTATGTAAGAGTGGTATAGGATATGTACGAGAGTAGTGTGACAGCGATGAGGTCTACGGTGGGAGTGATGGATGCGTTTAAGGTGGAGATGGGATTACATCAAGGATCAGCTCTGAGCCCTTTCTTATTTGCAGTGCTGATGGACAGGTTGACAGATGAGATCAGACAAGAGTCCTCGTGGACTATGATGTTTGCAGATGACATTGTGATCTGTAGTGAGAATAAGGAACAGGTGAAGGAGACCCTGGAGAGGTGGAGATATGCTCTAGATAGAAGAGGAATGAAGGTCAGCAGGACTAAGACAGAATATATGTGTGTGAATGAGAGGGAGGATAAAGGAATGGTGAGGATGCAGGGAGTAGAGGTGGCGAATTTGGATGAGTTTAAGTACTTTGGATCAACAGTTCAGAGTAATGGTGAGTGTGGAAGAGAGGTGAAGAAGAGAGTACAGGCAGGATGGAGTGGGTGGAGAAGAGTGTTAGGAGTGATTTGTGACAGATGAGTACCAGTAAGAGTGAAAGGGAAGGTCTACAAGAGGGGATGGTGAGACCAGCTATGTTATATGGGTTGGAGACAGTGGCATTGACAAAAAGGCAGGAGTCGGAGCTTGGCGTGGCAGAGTTGAAGATGTTCAGATTTGCACTGGGTTTGACGAGGATGGACAGGATTAGGAATAAGTATATTAGAGGGGTCATCCCAGGTTGGAAGGTTTGGAAACAAAGCCAGAGAGGCAAGGTTACGTTTGTTTGGGCATCTGCTGAGGAGGGTTGCAGAGTATATTGGGAAAAAGATGCTAAGGATGAAGCTGCCAGGTAACAGGGAAAGAGGAAGGCCTAAGATAAGGTTTATGGATGTGGTGAGAGAGGACATGCAGGTGATTGGTGTGACAGAGCAAGATGCAGAGGACAGGAAGAAATGGAAACAGTTGATCTGCTGTGGCGACCCCTAACAGGAGTAGCCGAAAGAAGATATATCTGTATGTAATTTGTAGTTCTTGCTGTACAGTGAAATTGAAGATTATAATGTTTAGTTGTACTGAAATAATAAAACACTTCTGTTAAAGTAAAAGTTAACTGATTAGATAATTTGTATATTTAAAATCCCATTCAAAATGTAGCCAGTTAAATGATTTTGTGGACTGCTAAATTCATTGACATTAACATTTCTGATTATATGATGACATAGTCATTCTGTGCATTATATTACCAAGTTCAGTATGACTTCATGCATTCCTGAAGTCATTTGCTTTCTGATTGCTGTCATATTCATTTAATGTTTCCTGTAAACAGCAGTAATCACATCACAAAAGAGGGTACACTGAGCTCTGTCCAAGGTGCCACATAGTGTTTTTTTCATGTCTGCTGTGTGTGCTAGCGGCTTGTCAAAAAAAAATGACCCTCCTGCTGTGGTTCTAGTAGTCTTTCATTTGTCTTCATCTTCCTTTGTATGTCTTCTATTTATGTACTGCTTAAGGTTATTTTTTTCTGACAAAAATCCGTAAACTTCTACTCTTGTGAGTCATCTGTTATAAGAAAGAACACTTGAAAAATCCTCAAATGTCCTTTGTACCTCTGGAATGGGAGAGCTTTGTTGCATGTTTTGACTGGTATTTCACTTACGCTGTATGTTGAAAGCTATTAAAGTGTAGGCAAAAACTTGCCACCATTCATTTTGTTATTGAACTTATCTGACCCTTCTCTTTTCTTTCAAAGAAGTTAACTTGTGGCTAAGAAGCATCCTTCAGTTATGGACAGCCAGAATCAGGTGGTGTTTTTCCAAAATATTTGCATGACTGTAACTCTTGTATTCAATATCTATCATGTCCCAAAGTGGTTTCTGGAATCCATTATTTTTTTTCACATCTGGAAATCTGTCTGTTATGTTTACCCTTATCTCTGAGTCTTTAGGTCAACATGACTCCTGTAGACCAATTTATTGTCTCACGTCTTAAAAATCATTGAGAAGGCAGTTTGTTTCCCAGCTTTAGAGCATCTAAGACACTAGTCTTAATGAAAAACAACATTGATTCCAGAAACATCATTACATCTCCACTGCACTACTTTTTCCTGCTGAGAAAATATACAGAGGCATGCAGTAAGGACAATTTACTTGTTGTGTAGATTGATCTAAGGCTTTCAGTTCAGTCTTTCATTCTAGATTGCTCTCAACTTGGTTCAAGTGGTATGGCTCAAAAAATTTCTTCTGATCCTCATGTTATCAAGGCAACAGACTTTACCTAGTTTGGGTATGTAACCCCATCCTAGTTATATCCTTTAAACCAATAGGGGTTATGGCTTTAACTCCTGCACCACTTCCATACGAGTTTGTAGTGTAACAAAACTAGGAAATGGGGTACGAGTCTCACCAGTGTGCTCTTTAATATATAAAGTGAATTGGGTCATAAGGTTTTATGGGAAAATACATACTTCTGCCTTGGGTAGTAGCCAATACTTGCTGCACCAATGCAAGCTTTTCACAGTGCAGCTGCATTTCAGAATAATAATCACTCCCACCACCACCACCACCACCAAGGGTTTTATCCATCTCAAACTGAGTCAAGTGTCTTCCAATGCAGTAGTTGAAATGTGACCAGCATCATTTTGACTTCTGCAGTATTTTCCGGGGGGGGGGGGGGGCTCACCAATGCCCTGCTTTCCCAAATCCTTATTAATGGTGCCAGTAGTTAGTCAAGAGTGAACAAGCACAAGTATACTTTACTGTTTACCATCAAGTATTGAAGTGGTAGAAATTAACTGTAAACAGCCTTCCTAAGGCAGATTTTGCATCGTTGCAGGTACCAGTAGCATATACCATAATTTTGTCTACATCCTAAGTATGTCATTTGCATTGCACTATAAAATCAAATTGTAATCATGTGCGTTTTGTATAACTATCACTATTATTACCTTTTGTTTTTTTATGTCACTGTATATACTTTATGATTTGTTCATGTGGCCAAGGTCTGGCTGAAAAAGGTGTCTAGAACAGCACACCTACCCAGTTAACAAATGGAAAATGAAATGTATAATTCAGTTATTTAATAAGTAAAACATCCACCATAAACAAAGTCTACTTGAAATGATTTTCAAAGCAGGTTCTTTTCAAGTAGATAATCAAGCAGTGCCCATCATACACAAGGAATTGAAAATAAAAAAAATGAAACAAAATCAGGTAGTCTTGAAATGTTAGGACAAATCTGTCCAATGTCTGAACTGTAAATTATCTGCTGCTGGCTAAAGATGCATAGTTTCTTGCTTTAAATCCAAAGTATAATTTTTCAGAGTCTTTGCAGGGAGTTTACTACAGCTTGAGCTCTGCAACTATGGATATCTTCCGTTAGACAAAGTAATAACTCTTGCAACTTTTTGAATTAACAGTCAGTCCCTGTACAAGTCCTCAGACAGGATTTTCATTGACTTTAGTTTGAATTTTAGAAGATACCTCCTGTTTTCATAGTTACAGATCTCTGGGGACATAGAGATTCCGAACAAGAGTTGCTGTCCAGCTAATGCCGTACCTTTGTATGACTTAGCCAGATTATTCAAGCAGCAGACTTTTGCAGCAGTAAACATAGCTTTTGGGCAAGTTTTATTCGTACTTTTCCGTTATCGGGGCAACAAGCCCTTTGAGAAATACATGCCAATGTAAAAGTTGCCGATAATATCAACTTCCAAACGTTATTTTTTTTACCTTTGTCCAGATTTCTTGCGGTAAGACATTGACAGGCATGAATGCCACAAAACAAGAAAAAATAGTTTATGCAATAGTATTACATGCCCCACAATCCTCTACTCTACCAACCAAACTTATTCACAACCGCTCCCCAAGACCACTCTTAAAAACCGTCATTGACTCCAGTAACAAAACACGTTAAATGTGGTTTCTGTAAGCTGCCTCAGAACTGGGAAAGCAGGATTTGACTGTCCCATCTACTTAGTCATAGGGGAATGACAGTGGGGTGAAGCAGAGAGTTTCTAGGGATATAATTTACATCCATCCTACACGCTAAAATTATATCACGCTGTTGTATTAAAAATGGGTGTAATCATAACACTGACAACAAGGCTTACCCGTTGCCGAACCTAATGCGTTTTCAAGAAGAAAACAAACAACGTGATGCAACCATTACAGAAAAAAAACATAGAAAAGAAGAAAGTAGCATTTCTACATTACCCACCGAACACATTTTACTGCAATAAATATACCTCTCAAGTGTTTCTCATTTTAAGCCTTACAGACAATGGTCCCTCACTGTTCCACAATGGCTTGTTTACACGTACACTGTTAAGGATTTTTTAGAAAATGATACTCATGGTAAATAATAGTTAAATCATATTAATTCATCTAATCTTATACAACACATTTTAACCAGACTATCGGTTTCTTAGTTGAAGTGGTCATTAGACCTGATGCCCCGATAATGGAAAAGTACAGTTTAATTTTATTGTCACAGTAAGTTTATGTGACGACAAATGCAGTTGTATACTTTATTAAACATATTTTCACATGTCACAATTTACTAAAAATACATGTACAGGGCACCTGTTTTTATCTTTTAAACCATTATATATGTACATTGTTTTACAATTTGAAACAACTCTGATGTTTCTAGTTATAACTTTTCATGCAGTTTCCTTTTGAAAAAAAAAAACATTTTCCTAAATTATTAGAGTTCGCTGTATATCTTTTTTCTTCTGGAAGTGGAGCAAGTTTTGGTGAGAAAACACAAAAAATAAAAATTGAAATGTAAATTTTGCACTTCATGTTACACATATTTCTTAGTTTCTCTTTGTGGAGTATTACAAGAATGTTTGGCGATGGCGTAAAATGTTTTCTCCATTTTTTTACCTAGCATGTCTTTGCCATGGTAGATAATTGTACCATTTTGAGTGCTGGGTTTGTATGTCTGCTTGTGCTGCATCAGCATAATATCCCCTGACCTAGCTTTGTAGCTTGTCTCAATAACCTTTCAGGACTGCTGACAGGCTTTGAACTACACTTTTATGTCTTCAGTAATGTTTAAGCAAGATACATTGGCGATATTTTACTTGAGGGCCTCACCAGTTCATTTCGCGCAGAAGTGGGCGTGTCGCGAATTGAGTGACAATCCGGTCTGCGTATGTAATTAGCCTTCAAGTAATCGCGCCTGCATACATCATGTGAGAATATTAAGATAAATTAAATGTACATACTACTTCCAAAACACAAAAAGGTTAATGCGCTGTAAACCCTTACTGTAGACGATAGAAGAAGAAACAAAGTGAATATTTCAAGCCACATCCAGCAAGATGGGCAAACGGTAGCACTAGAAGGATACAATATGAAATTTTTTTTTTGCTGCTTTTTGCCGTTTGCCCATCCGGCTGGATGTCGCTAGAAATATTCACTTTATGTTTATTTTAATTTTTATAATTTAGTTTTAGGGGCTTTTCGGTGGTTACTAGAATTGGAAGCACCAAGCAATGAAGTCTTTGGGATAACGTCCAAGAAACTGGATAAGCAATAAAGCAATCAGTTACGCTGCACAAACTTGTCATTTTTGAAACGAGGGGGGCGTGAATATTTACAAAATGTGGAGGTAAAGCTTTAAACTAATGCTAGAGAACTACTATATTGCTGTCTATATAAGTTGCCAATTCTTGGGGTTGGTGTTACGATTTAAGTATTTACTTCACAAACACAAGGTATAGTGTTTGATTTTGAAAAAGGGAATTAACTTGACATAAAGTGTCCCACATGGGCAGCTACCTAGTACTTACCTGTAAAAATAATTTCTAGAAACTATTTTCTCAAAACACGCCTTTCTTCTCCACAAAGAAGCTTCTCGTTTAAATTTAAGATTTTCCTGGCTAATGGGTGCAAGAACAGCATGCAAGCTGAAAACTTTTGTTTTACAAGTTTTGTAATTCCAACAGATATCGCCATTTGATCAGGTAAGTAGAAAATGTAATATCGGGAATTACGTTTTACTGTTTTATTTATTGCTGTATTACACGTCAATGCGCTTGTTTTCTTTTTTGACATCTGATGGTACATTCGGAGGGAATGCATATTCATGAATGACATATCATGTGGGGTGGGGTTTGGGCGGGGCTTGCTACTGCGTATCTGGTGAGGCCCTCAAGTAAAATCTCGCCAATACATTTTATATAAACCCCTTTTGGTATATTTTATCTGCTCATATAACTTGAAAAAACAAAGACTTTTTTAAGGACTGTTTCTAGGAGTTCCTGATGACAGATTCTCAGGACTACTGTACTGCTGTATCACTTGTGCCTCTACCATCATATTAGAGCGCATTTTGTGTATAACGCTACCTTTTTCCCAGTGTAGAGGCTTTGTCAGCTCTTGTGGGTGAGGAAATTCTTTGGCTATCTCTTTCAAGTTTTGCAAACTAGACTCTGAGAGCTCTCTTCCTTATCTCTATATCTTCCCCAGTTTGCTTTCTCATGGAAGCCCATCAGTTTATAGTAGCTGTCTCAAACTGCTTATTGCTGTCAACTTACTTCCCCTGAAGTCACTTCTTTTAGAGATCACCATCTACTTTCTGACAGCTTTGTTTCTGTTCCAGGCTTTTTGCCGCCACTTATCTCTTTCTTGAAGTGGGCACATTACCAGTCTGTATTGGAGGTGTAGGCACTGGCTGGTTCTCAGCCCTTTTACCATTCTCAGGTGATGATCGCCAAGCTTGGCTTCATGCAACCACCTGTACACGGGGTACTGTGCTATCTGAGTCATTGCTCTACTGTTCCTACATCCCTATTTTCCCTACCTTCCTCCTATTCACTTTCTAGTTATTTCTTTATGTATAAAAACTCATTAAGATAGTGTTTTCATACCGTTATTGTATTAATCTTAAATAATTAGATTGTCTGCTAATGCATTGTGCTTATAACTTGTTTTGTCTTTCTAAAGGTTCTCGTTTATAAATGATTGTAATCAATGTGGAACCTTTCTCCTGGGGCCTCCTCTGAACTTGGCTCAAACTGTCTCCAATCTACAGATGTAAAATAAATTAGTTAAATAAATTTACCTATTAGAGCATTTGTAGGGATATCATTAAACACTGCCAGCTGCTTGCCTCCTTTCTAGTTCAGATAAACCCTGTCTAGTGGCAGCTGAAAAGGTGTTCTTGTAATGGCACTAACTGGGGTTGACTGCCCAGACAGTTAATGTTTCACTTCCACATCTGCAGGCTTAATAGTAGTTATATGTGACACTTATCCCTTCTAGCAGTAGTTTAGACACCTTTTACTAGGATAGAGTATAAGTTTGTGATAATCTGCTTTATATTCAAGACAGCTGACCACTACTGGGCTTCTTTTTCTAACTTCCTTACATGGAATCAGTTCTCCAACTTTTTACTGTGGACACTTTAGCTGTAAATGCCCATCTGGTTGCACTGGAAATGTTTTATTATAAGAACTTCACATGCATTTGTTAGTGTTTTTCTCTTTCAGTAGTACAGACTGTTGTAAAGGATTAGATTGTGCTTTCTGTTGTATCCCTTTGTGATGCTGGGAGTGCCCCCTAGTTATGTAGTTTTTCCTTGCTGGCTAGAGAGAGAGGTACTCCCATCCTTCACGTTTCTTCACCAGTTTCTCCTGTTGAGACAAAGTACTGACTGCCTCCACTATTATCATAAGTTCCCCTAGCACTTCAAAAGTAGTGGTTTAACACCCACTCACTCACCCACCTATGAAATTAAATGCTTATTTCTGCAGTAGGATCTCTTGTATTGCCATTTGCCTTTATTTTATATGCTCCCGGAATTTTTCTGTAAGTGTCATGAGTCAGTTTAAAACACTCAAGTAAATGCAGTTTAACATTATCTTAATTCATATAGTCTTCATCTGCCATTCTTTTTCTCCATCATCCTCTTTCATTACCCACAGTGATCTTTTCCCATTTCTTGTAAAGTGTGAACCTGGAAACTAGTCTCATAATCAGTTATTTTCTTTCTTCCTTGCCAGGGCTGTTAATAACCTTGTCTGTAATCATCAGAATCATTTTCTGTGCGTTCCTACACGGACTCTTATCCTCCTTCACTCTTACTGTCATTTACCCAGCTTTTTTGAAGACTTTCTTTCCAGTACACAATTCCAGCCCTCTTCACTCCTATTGCTGGTTGCTTCTTTCCCATTCCTATACCTGATTCATGGGTTCATAGGTAGGCTATTAGCTAGCTAGGCTAATGACTACTGTGGCTTTTTTAAGCCTAGCCATCCATCCCAAATCACTGACATGTTCTGGTACCTTTGGTAGTGTAAGCATGGGCTTGGAAGGTAAACTGTTTACAGGTTACCTGTGTCCATTAGAGACATAGGTGCCAAACCAGGAGTGAATTTCCAGTTTCCTATCTAGTTGACCAAGTTGCACTTGAATTGAGTTAGGGAGAAACTCTGCTTCATATGGATGGGGAGTCTGTTCCAGAGAAATGATGGAGTCTGGGATACATACCTGTCTCTCCAGCTGGTCCTGTTTATATCACAAGAAAGGTTTAGGTCTTTGGAACAGGCAACTCTGGTGCTGTTTGATTTATTGTTATGAAGGTCGTCTGTTTGAATGGGGTCTGAAGATGCCTTTTATGCCAGGCAATAAGAGACTGAATACCATGATAAGGCTTTGAGGCGGTCTGCATAGGACATGTTATTTACACCTTGTATCCTTTTAGTAAGGAACTTTGTGGCATTCCCGTTGCTTGAAGTGCCTACTTAGGTATATACCAAAGCAGGCAGAGTACTCTTTGACAGGTGTGATGAATGCTGAATACAGAGGAACAGCGATCTCGTTGGACCTAGATGGCACACCTTTGTAATTTGCACAATGTAGAATGATTTCCTCACTACTGTAGACCCACGATGGTCAAAGACTATATATCAGTCTACGTGTTATCTCTCTGACTACAGGATCAACTCTCAGAGGTGTGTTGTTATTAAGGTGGTTTCCAAGGGTGGCTGACTTGCAGAAGGAAACTATTACACATTTCCTGGCATTTAGTTTCAGTCCATGGCTCTGACACTGGTTATTTGTCTGTGTAGGCCCCACTTTGAGAACATCAGTGTCAGTGGAGGTTTCTATGACTGCAGCTATTTTGCAGCAGTCTGCAACGTTTGTCAGCCAAGAGCCTTTAACATTGGCCTTCACTTCAGAGAAGTAGATGCCAAAAGAGTGGTTCTAGGACTGATTCCCAAGGGATTACACTGGTAACTGGTGTCTTCGTAGAGGTGAACTCCCCAATTCTAACTTTCTGTCTGTGAGCCAGCTCGCTGACCACCAGGTGACATGGGTTTATACCTAATCCCTTGAGTTTGTCAACAATGCCCAAGTGAGGTATTGTGTCAAATGCCTTGGCCAGATCAAGTTTAGTATGAACCTTTTTGCCATCTTCCATTGCTTTGGTGACCTTCTCAAGTCCACCAGTTTGAGAGTAGGCATGATTTGCAATTGACAAAACAAAAATGGGTTGATTCCAGTGTCTGCAGGTTTTCTCTGGCTTTATTGATGAGTTTCATGATGATTCTTACCATGGCCTTGCATATGAGACTAGTGAGACTTGTGGTTCTATATTTTCCAGGGGTCGTAAATGTCCCACCTTTGTGCAGAAGGTGGTTACTGTTCTCCATTTCTGAGGCACAAAGCCTATTTGGAGGCTACAGTTAAATGGCCATTCCAGAGGGGTATGTTATGTTTCATGCTATTTAGAAAGCCTGGAATATTGTCGGGGCCCATCAATTTAGTGTTTTTGATGTTAGAGAGAGAGCACTGAGGACCTGTTCCCTAGTGACAATTGTGGAGTTATATTTGACGGTATCTCTTGACGGAGGAGAGGGAAAAAGTCAGAGCTGAGTTTGTCTCCCAGGTTTGCTGTATCATTTGGCCCAGTGCAGGTGGCTGCAGTAACAATGAGCTCTGCACACAGTAATGTATTGCCTTGGAGGTTGTGGGGTAAGGCTAAAGAATGCCTTGTGACTGTCCTTCGAGTGGCAGGCGAGCTTTACCTCAAATTTTGCTTTGCTAGACTTTATTTTTTCCTCTGAGAACCCAAGAGATTATTTTATATTTTCTCGTATTCTCTTTCTGTTGCCTTCCCTATTGCTGTCAACTGCCGGCTGCCTCTCGTAATTTCATAAATAGTTCTCTCTCTTTCTTGCTGCATTGGTCAAACTCTACTATTTGTACTACTATTAATTTTACTCAGTATAATTGGGTATCCTTGCAAGAGCCTTAGAATATCTGACTTGGTGGCAGCATAATTACCTTATAGTGTGGGCAGAGGGAGCACAGCTGGTAAATCTGTACCAGCCTTTCCCAGGTGTGTGTGTGTGTGTGTGTCAATCGGATATCCAAGTGTGTGTGTGTGTGTGTCAGCTACTTGGAACAGGGACACAGAGCTCCAGAGTAGTCGGTGTGGAGTCTTTTTTGGGGCCTGGAGAGAGAGAGAGAGAGAGAGTCCTGCTCCCAGTTCTGGAGTGTGCTCCCTGTGTGCTGTTAAGGGAAACTGTGCTTGTTGCAGAGAACTGCATCTGAAAATACTGTGTGCATCTATCTTTGCTAGTAGTGGCTGTCCTTCACTGGTGTCAATGGTGAGGTTTTGGTCTCCTTGGTTACTGGCCCGGAATAGGGACCGTCACAATGGTTACCAGTGATTTAGAGGGAAAAAAATCAAATGTATTCAGCAGTGTTTAAAATAATTAAGAAACTGGAGGAATGTGCAATGTCAAATGACAAAAGTCTGATAAGGGAAGAAGAAACTTTAAGTATCTCTTCAGATCTTATTAAACTGCAGAAATAAGAGTTCTGATGGAAAGACTGATTGCATGTGAGTTTTGTTTTCCAGATGAACTATTTAAGTAATAGAAGACTGAACACACATAAAACCTAAGGATTTTTTGTTAAACAAGAGAGAACAGGAGAAAGACAGCAGTAAATTTATAAAAGTACAAATGAACTACTAGACTTGCATTCTACAAGCAATATTAGTTAATTCAAAGGACACTCATTTGTGTATGCTCCAAATATGGCCATTAGAAAAAAGCCAAGTTATATGGTATTAAAAATGTTGTAATACCAGCAGAAAGAACTGCTCCTGACAAGATTATGGCAGGCAAGAATTGTATTAACAGTTTGGGACATCAGACTGTTTGTGGTAAAGAGTTATGCTCTGTACACCAGACAGAAGATAAATAAGTTTACCCTGCAGTGAAGCAATGTCAGGAGGCAAGTATGAGATTCTAGTTGCTATATCTAGTTGTTTTTAGAATACTTTTCCTGGAGGATAAAATATATTTTTGGATGCAGAATAAGCTAAAGAGAAAATAAAACATTTTTCTGGCAAAGAGCAAGTCATTAAACTGAAGGGCACTCTACTTCTCATGCAGGCACTAGCAAAACCCATAGAGAGAGAGAGAACATGCCAGTAAAACCTTTTCCATTGTTCTAAATGAAAATGATTGAATGATAGAAGAAAAATCCCAGGACCTGACTAGAAAAATCAGGAGTACAGTGGATTTGAACCAGAGGTCAATGTTGGGTGGTTGAGATGACGAGGAAGACCAGCAGTACTTTGAAAGTGAGAAGTAAATGGAAGAACTGTGTAAAGTGTTTCCATAATATACAGTTTGGACATGAGAACTGTGCTTCTGCAAGACATGGCTAAAAAGACTAAGCTTGTTGACACTTTTAAAGTAATGAGATGACTCTGATGTATAATTCCCACTTTGTCATTAATGTTTAAAAGGATACTGAAGGGACTGAAGATGTAACTGTATGTAATAAAAAAGAAAAGCTGTTGTTCCCAGTAAAATGTGTATAATGTCTTGAAGTAAACTGCAGGTTTTATTGTACAGTAGGCCTGTATCATATGCACAGGTATTTTAAATGTGAGATCAGATATGGGAGTCTTAACAGTGATTGCTGTTTTTGTTAGTGATATTAAAATAAGGTCAATTTTCTTGACTAACACAACCAAAGTATATGCTGTAATAAAGTAAAGGCTGGATAAGCAATACAATGTTATGTTGCACTATTGGGAAATTGTAATTATATTATATGTGTATTGAAATATAATAATTCCCTGTTTTATTCAGATGCATGTACGTTACAAATTATAAACATACATTAAAAAACACTAATGCAGAATGTGTGAAAGTCAAATCCTAGCTTATCAGGACTACTGTTTTATCACTTTTATCATGGTATGTCAGTGACATTGCAGGTATAGATAAAAAATGATGCAGTGAATTATATTAAAAAGTGTAGGGTGCAAATAGCAATGTTAACAAGCGACACATTTGGATAGAAATGAGATGTACATGTGACAAAGGAGGGATTTCTGAATGAATGTTCAGTTGAGTATAATGGAAAAGGTGGTGGTAATGCTGATCATAATAGAGGTTCCATTATTAGTAGAAGATGAAAAAGACAGTAATAAGTTTTTTGTAGTAAAGCTTTGACAGAGAAGGAAAATTTCACTGTTATGTGTTTGCATTCCATTTATAACTATTATGCAGCATAAGAGAATTTTTGGGAGAAAGAAGTAGCTTTCAACAGCAATATTGTTTATTGGTGGGGAATGGAACCTGATTTGCAATAGTGCGAATATATCTGCAGCCTAGAAGGGAAAATATAACAGAAGAGGGTAGATTGCTGAAGAATTATACAAGAATAATTGGATATAGAAGATGTGAAACTGCTAGCAGAAACTCTGACAGAATTTTTGTATTATTGCCCAAGGTAAAATAACTAAAGTAGGCTCTACTGGATAGAAATTACATTTCACAGGTGTATGTATATTTAATTGAAGTCTCTGAACATGTTCAATAACGTTTTAAGATCGTGCACCAATAAACGTTGCGCTAAAAATGCAGGGTAATGAAGTAAAGATGATGCACTGGTGTGGGTGTTTTCCTACTTTATTAAAAAGAGGTATTTAAGGAATGGGTAGTGAAAATGACAAGAGTTGTTAGGGAAAACAGACATTTATTCAAAAGAGATTGCTAGAGAGGTTTAGGGAAAGTTTAAAAATATAGTAGAAATAAGAGAAAGAGATACGGAAAAATAATAGGAATTATTTAGATGGATTGACAGAGCTTAAAGTACTGTAGGAGTATCTCACAGAACAAAAAGAGTGATTGCTGAGTGCTAAAGGGAAAATAAGGGAGCTTTTAGGTAATATGCATGTGTTTAGAAAGGTTGTGTTATACAGCTATTTTTGATCACTCCAGAATACAGAAGTATTACAAATATTCTGTTTTGGAACTTTTATTAAATTTTGCATAAAGCAGAGGAATTGGGGAAGTTAAGAACAGGCAAAAATAGAATATTTGTAGAAGATTTAACTTTGCCAAGGTTTAAGGAAGATGATTTGGGGCGGGGTTAAATGGAAATATTTAATAACAGGAAAGTGTCCAGAAGTAGATGGTATTTGTTTTTGGAATTTTTGAAGTTTAGGAGGAAAGAAATAAAGATCTGGGAATGTTTTGCTTAAAAAACATTTTAAATGGAGGGGACAGTACCAGCATTGTGGAAGAAAGCTGTGATGGCTGTACTACCTAATGATGATGAAGACCCCCCCCCCCAAACCCAACTTTTTATACACCAATTTCAATTTTAAACCATGATTATAAAGTGTTTGTAATAGCTAAGAGAATGGCAGATGTTGCCAAAATTAATAGATGTGCATCAGTGTTTTTTCGAGGTGTGGCAAACATTTGACAACTTTGGATTATAATTCTGTTAGAGGGAAGCAGTGTGTAAGAAAACACTCTTTTGGGTGGGTATTGATGCAGAAGAGGAATTTGATAGTGAGCTGGGATTTTGAGTAGGGCAGTGGTAGGTAGCATTTTCATTCCCCGATAGAATTCTTTTTTTTCTTCTTTCGGTTTTATCCCAGTTAGGGGTAGTCACAGTGGATCACCTGTCCGCTCATGATTGGAAGTGGAGTTTTACGGTGTTGAGTTGCCAGCCCGGCGCCCAACCTTCCACAGAAGGCACACACAAGCACACACTCACACCTAGGGCCAATTTAGAGTGTCCAATTCACCTACTGCATGTCTTTAGAATAATAAGTTTAATTAGGATATATGAAGGGTCAGAGCAAGAATTAAGGTGGGAGGGTTCCTTTCTGACATTATATGTTAAGCAGAGTAACCAGGCAAGGATGTCCTCTCTCTCTCTCTCTTGTTTTATTTGCATTATAGTTAGAGCCATTGGCAAAGAAAATAAGAGACATACAAATTCAAGGACATATAATTGGCCTTGGCAATCAAGAAAAGTTTACTTTATTTGCAGATGATACGGTTTTGAACTTAAATCCAAGAAAAGGCATTTCAGTGTTGTGGAACATTTTGAAACATTTTCAAGCCTTTTCACGGTATTACATAACTGAAGGTAAAACAAAGGCTGTAGTGGTGAACCTAAGTGACCACCCAGCAATACCCATATTTATTGGGTATGATAAAAATTAAGTTTTTAAGTGTATGGATTAAAATGGGGTGTGGTATTGCAGCCATGAATAAGTGAGATGATACTAAACAAGTCTATTATCCGAATGTCGGTTATCCAAAACGTCAAATGTTAAGTTGTCTATCTCGCCTTCATTCTTGCTGGATGGGTTCGGAGCCGATCCTCGGCTCCGACTCGGCCACTCTAAAAGCTCGAGAGTTGGTTCCACCGGCTCGAGGCTCCCCTTTTATCCCACAATGCTAGGCGGTAATACCTCAGATCTCGTTTGCCGCTACAGCGATCGAGGTGTGTTGTTCCAACCGGCTTCAGGTTAGTCTATTAGAACAGTCTAAAAGTTAATTTAAACCCCTTTAAATTAGTTTTTATTCATAATTCCCTTAGTTTAGTAGTTTTTTTATCCTTCCCTTCCTGTTTATCCACCCTTTTTACCACAAGAACTTAAGAGTTCTTCCCTTAGGCCTTCGGGCCCTTCCATCCCCTCTTAGTAGTGGAGTGTATGTGTTTTTTGTAGGGATTTAAAAAAAAACAAAACTAAATTTATTAGTTTGATTTTAGTTTTAATTTTTAGTGGATAGTGTAATCGGTGTGTTTGTGCTTGTGTGGTGATTACACATTATTTATTGGAAATGTCTAAGGATTCAAAGGTCTCAGGCTTTAAGAAGTGTGACTCGTGCTGTCAGAAGATGTCTCTGACAGACGGTCACACTTCTTGCGTGTACTGCCTGGGACCTTTACACCTGCAGGACTCTTGTGCTGTATGCCATGGCTTCAGCCCTAGAGTCCTGCAGGAAAGGAAAAATAAGCTTATTTTACGAGGCTTATTGAAACCTGAGGGTCCCCCGACTTTGGGCAAACCCTCCAAGCCTTCTAGGTCGTCGGCTCCAGCTTCTGAGTCGACACCTAAGGCTTCGAAGTCTGCTACAACATCGGCTCCGGCTGGAGCCGATGAGACTCAAACTCTTATTTCTTTGGTTCCCTCGGCTCCGGCCGGAGCCGAGGTATTGGAAATCACTGAGTCGGCTCCAATAAAATTATCGGAACCGACAACTAGGAAAAGGTCTAGGTCACCGTCTCTTGGCTCCATTCATTCGGCTCCAGCATCTCCCTTGCTGTCTGAACGGAGCCATAGATCTCACTCCTCTAGGTCGTCGAGACTTTCGGACCATGACCTTCAGAGGGTAGTGAGTCGACTTCTTAAGTCCGAGGCACTGGCCCAAATGCTTCAGAGCCCGACTCATCAGTCGATGCTTAATCCTATTTCTCAAAATGTTCCTCCTCTGACTCCTTTGAGTTCGGAGCCGGGGCGTTTCGGACCCGAGACTGTGGCAGCGTCGGAGCTGATACAATTGTCTTTGGCGCCGTCGTCTGCTCCGATTTCTTCTTTGGAAGAATCTCGGCGCCGGACTTCCCTCGTCGGCTCCGAGGGGGTGAGTGGCATCGGACCCTTGTCCGACCCCACTCTCCCTCTCGGTGCTTCGGCGTTGGTGAGTTCGGCTCCGACATTGGCCTCGGAGCCATCACTGTCGGTGCCGAGGGAGGTTTTCAGCTTTTCGGAGCGGAGACCTCTGGCTCTGCCTGACAGGGGTGCTTTCGAGGTCACGCGGAGTGTGTTGGAACCTGGTTCAACTCCACAGTCGGCTCCGTCCGCCCCTCCCTCCACGGTGCCTCAGGTAATTTCTGCTCACTCCCTCATCCCAGACCGCAGAGAGCCAGCTCCTCAAGAATCCCCAGTGGGGATCTCATCCTCTTCCGAGGCCTCTCCTGAATTGGCAGGAGAGCCCCCTAAGAAGAGAAAGTGCAAGAGGAAGCACATAGACTCACCTGAGTCTGTCACCTCTGACACGGATTTAGAGGATTCTGAAGGTTCCCCCCGTTCCCCCTCTGAAGATGTCTCCTTTGCAGACATCCTGGAGATCTTAAAACAGAGGGGGAATTGGCCAGCCCTCAACCCTTCGGAGGATGAATCTGTGTATCTTGAGCCGTTCGGCTCTCGCCCTTCCACCTCCTGGGTGCCCCCCCCCTTTGACCCCCTCATGCAGGTGGTAGCAAAAAAGGCCTGGACGGCTCCTGACTCAGTGGACCCCACCCCCAGGAGACCTTCAAAGTTTATTACCGCCCCAACAGACAAACAATTTTTGACTAAAGGAGTTTCTGTGGATGCTATGGTGGTAGCTGCTGCCACCAAGAAGGAACTAGCTGATCCTTCAGTGCCTGTCCATCCCCCTAACAAGGAATCTAGGTCTATGGACAGGTACGGGAAGCGGATGTTTTCGTCAGTGACCTTTTCTATGCATTCGCTGAACTACCTCTGTCATTTCACTCGTCTTCAAAGAGACTTGATCAAAGAAGCGAGTGAGATGTTAAAGGATCCAACAGCTGCGGGTTTTCAGGATAAGATGAACGCTCAGCTGGCTACCCTCAATTCGATAGCTAACTCCTCCATGCGCCTTCTTTCATATGCGGCTGATGGAGTGAGCAGAGCCGCAGGTACAGGTGTGGCCTTACTCCGACATGCCTGGATGCGGCTATGCAATTTTGCGGACCCTTTTAAGACGTCTTTCACTAACTCCCCGTTTGATGGATCGTCCCTTTTTGGTCCTCAAGTGAAAGAAATCCTGACAAGGTGCGAGACTAATGGCAAAACTCTTTCTGCCGTCGGAGTCCGTTTTTCTACTCCTTCTAGGCCTTACCTCAAGGGCCAGAAAAGTGGAAAGATGTGGTTCCGCAAGCAATCTCAAGGGGCTTTGCCTGACGCACAGAGTCGGTTCCCCTCTAGAGGCAGGGGGGGACAATAATGGTAGACGCCACCCTAGAGGCAGGGGGGGGTCCGCAGAACCAGGGCAATCGAGAAACCTTTTCTGATAAGCCCTTTCTACATCACTGAGGTGTTGCCCGACTGTCCACCTTCGGAGGCAGTCGGGGGAAGATTATCACTGTACCCAGAAGCCTGGCGATCTCTAACTCAAGACAAGTGGGTACAGTCCATCATTTCTGAAGGCTATTCCATTCCGTTCTTTCGCATTCCAAATCAATCAAAAAAGTCCCTTCCAGATGTTCCACCCGCTCAAAGGGAGCAAGCAGCGTTAGAAATATCAAAGTTGCTTGCAAAAAGAGCCATTCAGCCAGTTCCAGCAGACCAGCAAGGATCCGGAATCTACTCCAAATTCTTTTTGGTTCCAAAGAAAACAGGGGACTGGAGGCCCATTTTGGATCTCAGCATCTTGAACAAGTCTGTCAAGAAAACAAGATTTCGGATGGTCACGTTGCAGTCCATCCTACCCCTATTGGGGAAGGAAAACTGGATGTGCTCTATAGACCTGCAGGATGCGTACTATCATATAAAAATTAACAGACGCTCCAGGAGATTTCTCCGCTTCAGGCTGGGAACCAGTCACTTTAAATTCAGAGCCCTGCCCTTTGGACTCACCACAGCCCCCCGGGTGTTTACCAAATGCATGGCAGTGGTCGCCTCTCACCTGAGACGTCAAGGATTCCAGGTGTTTCCATACTTAGACGACTGGCTCCTTACAGCTCCCACCAAGCATCTTCTACTACTTGCCAGAGACTACACTTTTCGCATATTTCGAAAGCTAGGTATCTCAATAAATTGCGAAAAGTCTGTTTTGTCGCCTTGTCGTGCTATTACCTTCATAGGCGCAAATCTAGACACAGTCAGCATGTCAGCGAGACTCACAGACCAAAGGATAGCAGACATACACAAACTAGTCTCTCTTCTTTTCCACAGCAACAAAATCAAAGTCAGATTGGTCCTGAAAGTACTGGGGATAATGGCAGCTGCTATTCCTCTACTTCTATTAGCCAGATTTCACATGAGAATCTTACAATGGATGCTCTTCACACAATGGTCATACCAACAACTTCCAATGTCCCACACCATTGTGATAACGCAAGCATGCAGGAATCACCTTCTTTGGTGGATTTCATCCCCCCAGCTCTTCTTAGGAAGACCCTTTGTCCCTCCCCCTCCGGTTGCTACTCTGACAACGGACGCCTCCCTGATCAGGTGGGGGGGGCATTATCAGGGCAGGACAGTCCAGGGCATATGGCAACCTTACGAACGCCACTTGCATATAAATGTTCTAGAGATGAGAGCAGTGCTTTTAGCATTGCAGGCCCTTCAAGACTCTCTTCCGATCGGAACGATAGCAATTCAGACGGACAACATGTCTGTAGTGTGGTATATCAACAAACAAGGCGGAACCAGATCCTACCCCCTATGTCGAGAGGCACTCAGACTGTGGCAATGGGCCATTTCTTCTCAGCGGTTTCTGATAGCAACGTACATCCCCGGGAAGTCTAATGTCATTGCGGACAAATTGAGCAGAGCTATTCTCATGCCTCACGAGTGGTCTCTGAAAAACTCAGTGTTGGAAAAAGTTTTTCTGAAGTGGGGCCAGCCTTTCTGCGACCCTTTTGCTACTCCCCAAAACAGCAAGTGCAAAAATTATTTCACCCTCTTTCCTCTACCAGGCCATCCCAGCAGAGACGCTCTAGTCCAAGATTGGCCCCAGGGACTTCTGTATGCCTTTCCTCCCTTCCCACTGATTTCTCAAGTGATACAGAAAGCCATCGCTCAGAAAGCTTCCTTGATCCTCATTGCCCCTTACTGGTCTCGACAGGTTTGGTTCCCTTTTCGACACCGTTTTCTGTTGGAGCAACCCTGGCATCTGGACCCAGTTCCAGATCTTTTGACCCATCAGTCGGGTCAGTTACATCGCTCCCTCCCCTCTCTGAACCTCACTGCTTGGTTCCTCCAATTCCAACCCTAGCCAGGCTTCCTCTAATATCTCACTCAGTTCGAGATATTTTAATAGCTTCCCATAAATCCTCTACTCGGAAGATTTATCTTAGTAAGTGGAAACGTTTCTCCTATTGGGCACAAGGAAGGGACATAGATCCTTTCACTGCTTCCATTCAATCGGTCCTTGATTTCTTAGCTGAACTTTTCCACGCAGGTTCGTCTCCTTCTACTCTTAAAGTTCAATTGGCAGCTATATCTAACTTTCATGTTGGAATCTCAGACTCTGCCATCATGTCTCACAAACTTTGCAAAGCCTTTTTGAAGGGAGTTTTTCTTCTCAAGCCTCCTATTAGAAATCCTCCTCCTTCTTGGGACCTTAACTTAGTTCTCACATCTTTGATTCTTCCCCCTTTTGAACCTGCAGCTTCGTGTTCAATGAAATTGCTATCCTGGAAAACACTCTTTTTGGTAGCCATTACTTCGGCTAGAAGAGTCTCTGAACTTCATGCACTCTGTAGTCGATCCCCTTACCTTTTGTTTCATAAGGATAGGGTATCTTTACGGACTAACCCATCCTTCTTACCCAAAGTAGCCTCTCCGGCAAACCTAAATCAAAACATCGACCTTCCTGTGTTTTTCCTAACTATTCCAACAGGTCTGAACAAAAATTACATTGGCTAGATGTTCATCGACAATTAAGGTATTACTTAGACAGGACCAAACAGATCAGAAAGGCTGACCAATTGTTTGTTTCTTATGCAGAAGGCAGAAGGGGCCTTCCAGTTTCGAAAGTATCACTTTCCAGATGGCTTACATCCTTGATTTCTTTTGTGTATGAGATTAGGCATCAAAAGTTACCAAACAAACCTAAGGCTCATTCAACTAGAGCTTTGGCTACTTGTATAGCTTTCCAAGACAGGCTGCCTATTGATACGATTTGTGCGGCAGCTACATGGGCTACTCCTCATACTTTCATTTCTCATTATAAGTTGGACTTGGCTTCTAGACACAGAGCTAACTTTGGTTCCACTGTACTCAAGAGTCTGTTCCGATAGGCCACCCGGGACAAGGTGCTAGGGACGCGGTCCCATCCAGCAAGAATGAAGGCGAGATAGACAATATGTTATGTACCTACCATAACGTTCCATGTTAGTTGTCTTCTTCTCGCCTTCTTTCTTGCGTCCCACCCTCCTTCCCCCTAGCCTGGACAGACCTAGAGGAGTTTGATTGTGACCTTTTTTTCCTACCACCTCTATTTGTATATATGTATATACTTTTTATGTATATATTCCCTCATCAGGTTGTAGGTCACCTTCTTCTGTCATTTTAGAGGTGGGTTTCTTCCCCTTACCAGTGTTTTCTGGATGTTGTTTTTCGTGGCTGGGCCTAGCTTACAAACGAGATCTGAGGTATTACCGCCTAGCATTGTGGGATAAAAGGGGAGCCTCGAGCCGGTGGAACCAACTCTCGAGCTTTTAGAGTGGCCGAGTCGGAGCCGAGGATCGGCTCCGAACCCATCCAGCAAGAAAGAAGGCGAGAAGAAGACAACTAACATGGAACGTTATGGTAGGTACATAACTTCTATTTATCCGAACCCCGTCTTTCAAAGTTTTTGGGTAGGAAAAATCATAGTCTGAATTTGTAAATGTTATACATTTTAGCTTGTGCATGTTTTTTTGAAATTGTAGCCTGCTTGTGTTTGAAAAATATTATTTATTGTCCACTGGACTCGCTGAATGTTTGAAAAGTGTATTCCCAAAGTGCAGAAAAAACAAGATTTTAGAAGTTTTTTATCCAGTTCGATGTATGTTTGATTATCCAAACTACCCTTGGTGTCACTTAGTTCGGATAATTGACTTTCTACTGTTAATACAAAAGAAAGAAACTTGAATATGGATAGTCATGCAAGCAATGAAAATGTTTCCATTCTCCTTAGTTTTATATACAGGTTAGGCATATTTTTATCAAACAGAGAAGTTGCAGACTATAATAAAGTGATGGAATTAATTTATTTGGAAGGAGAGCAGGATAGGAGTTAAGTGGGATAAGTTTTCTCCCCAGAGATCAAGGTGGTTTAGGACTACCAGATATGAAGTGATGCTTCAAATATTTGCACTTAAGGCTCATGTACACAACACAAGCAGAAGATTAGAGATTAAAGTGGAAAAGCTTGATGATAAAACTGAGGTGGGTGAAGGGAGTTGACAAAATAGTGAGAGAGTAAGATTATTCTATTTAGGCCAGCGTGGAGAAGAACAGCAACCGTATGGAATTTTGTACTTGTAAAGTAGAAAGTATTCTAAGAGGTGAGACAACATGGGAATGGAGAAGGGGGGGTTACTAGTAAAGATAACTGCAAGCTGGCACAAAGAAAATAAGCAAGAGAGAGGAATGGTATTTAAAGCAGAAAACAAGCAAAGGAACCAATGTATTGAGTGCAAATAATTAGAGGGAAAAGTAAAAATGAAATGAGGGCAAGAGAATGTTTGAACTTTAGGTTGGCGACTACCTTCCCTATTATAGATTAATAACTTGAGTATAGGGAAAAAGAAAGAAAAAGGGGAATGCTAAGTGAAAGACCAGCTCTGGTTGAGTTTTTTTGTTGAGTCTAGAATAGAAACTACTGTTAAAAACAGAAGAGTTGTATGACATACAGAATATTACATGATATCTAAGAATCGCTTAGAAGAGGTTATGAAAAGTTAGGACGAGAAAGTGAGAATGGAAATGCAATATACATAGGAACAGTGGGAAAACCATATGTCATTCTAAGGGGATCCAGTATCTGTCTGCCTGGGATGACATGATCGATAGACCACGATGCTTTGCCAGAGATGGCCTGCGGATTCCGAATACTGACTAAGGCTCTTGCCACCCCTATAGTGCCTTTTTAGGCAGGGTTCAAATGACAAATTCACCACCGTAACAGATACAAGCAAAGAAAATCTGAGGGTAATGCTACTCAGTGCTAGAAGTCTAAACCTCAAAATGCATTCATAGGTTCATAGGTAGGTACTAGGCTTTCGGCCCAAGGGCCTACATAAGCCTAGCCAGCAAGGTTCCATAGCTTAGGCCACCCAAGAAAGTTATTTTCCTGTGCCACTGTCCAACAGAGACACAGAAGTGATCCCCGGGGTGTATTTCCTATTTCCCATCCACTCATCAAGATTTTTCTTGAGGAGTGCTAATGAAGAACTTTGCTTGACATAGATGGGTAGCTTGTTCCAGAGTATAGGAAGTCTATGGGACAGGAATCGAGGCACTCCTTAAAATGGAGAACATCGACATCTCTGCAGTGGCAGAGACCTGTTTCAAGGTTTCAGAACGCACCCCTGCATTACCAGGCTATAATTCATACTACACCTTTCGGCCACCTAACCTGGACCGAAACACTAAAGGTGCAGGTGTATAGATATTCATTAAGGATATCCACACCTCCAGGCTAGTTGCTCAGCATAATGCATCCGAGATTATCCAAGTGCAACTAACTCTGGGCAAGACCACAATCCAAATTGTAACTTGCTACAGATCCCCCACCATGCCCCAGGATTCCCACTCATTTCTTGATACAGTGGAAAATATTAAGGTACAACCCAACACCCTAATAATGGGTGATTTCAACTACCCCACCATTAACTAGGAAAACTACTCGTGTACCAACTCTTTTGCTCAATGTTTTCTGGACTTCATAAATTCCAGTGCCTTGGATCAGCTTATCCACACCCCCACCAGGGGCAACAATATCCTAGACCTGGTCATTACCAACATGGGCGACTGGTGTTCCACACCAGTGGTCAATTCCTTGTTAGTCAGATCCGACCACAAGCAAATCAGCCTGGACATCCACATCCCACCCCCCATTAGGGAAACCACTAAAAAATTTCTCCAAAGCAAACCTCACGCTTCTTAAGACATAAGTGGCAAACCTTACGACACCCATGCAGACGGACAGTAGCGGTACGACTGCTGAATCCTACACAAATGCACTTTATAAGCACTTACACGAGTGCATGGATCGTGCTATCCCTAAAAGAACCAAGATGCTGTCCTCCAAAAAAAAGAAGCCAATCTGGTGGTCCCCTGCCATAAACAAACACTACAACAGAAGAAAGAAACGGTTGCAAAAAAGAGTAAAATCTCATGATTGGAGGAACTCCCTGGTCTGCCTCAGTAAGAAGCTGAGATCCCTCATAAAATCCTCCAAAGCTAGTTATGAAAACAAAATCACCACTGATTCTGAAGACCACCACAAAGCATTCTATAGCTATGTCAATCTCAATGGCAGCATTCAGATCTTTTCTGAGTTACAGCACAATGGCACTAAATATACAGAACCAACTGATATTGCCAGCATCCGGTTAGATAGGTTCAGTGCTAACGTTACTCCCCCTCACCCCTAAAGGGCCCATCTCTATACCGGAAGAATGCAAATGTCCTGTAATCACGGCTGCACAGGTAAAAACCTCACTCTCCAAAGCCAAGAACACAGCATCCATGGGACCTGACAACATCCCAGGCTGTGTTCTTCATGAACTACAGAATGAACTGGCACCCCACCTAAGTACCATGTTCAATCATAGCCTCACCTCAGGCTTTGTGCCTGCTGAATGGCGCAGAGTGACGGTTATCCCACTCCACAAATGGGGAGCCACCACAGACCCTGGGAACTTCTGCCCCATTAGCCTAACAAGCCTGGTCTGCAAGGCCATGGAACGTATCATCATGGAACTTATAAACAAAGACATTGGTAATCTCCAAACTCTGGACCCCACCCAGTTCGGGTTTGTAAAAGGCAGATCATATCTCCTAAACCTGATGGACTTCTTTGAAGCAGTCACCAAAGCCGTACACAAGGGTAAGGTGGTTCACACAGCCTATCTAGATCTCGCCAAGGCTTTTGACACCATCCCCCACTCTGGAATTGTAGATAAACTCACTAAACTAGGTATAAATCCCTATGTCACAAGATGGGTTGCCAGCTGGCTCACTGACAACCCACATTGTGAAAGTAGCAGACTCCAAATCTGACTTCAGACTAGTGACAAGTGGGGTACCACAGGGTTCTGTCCTGGGTCCTCTCCTGTTTGGTATCTACTTCTCTGACTAACACAGAAGTTCTTTGGCTAACGAAGTTCGCAGATGACTGCAAACCGAGAGCCATAATTGAAACTCCTAACGATCTGGACATCCTACAAAAGGACCTCATTGAGACATATGGCTGGTGTCAAAACCATGGCCTCAAGCTCAATGCCAAAAAGTGCATGGTCATCCCCTTTGGTAAAAACTCTGTACCCATAAGCTACCACATAGGTGGTAGTCACCTTAATACCGAAAGTGTGATAAGAGAACTTGGAACACAGGTGGACAGTAGTCGCTCCTTTGATAATCACATCGCCACAGTAGTCAGGAAATCCTTCATGGCACACCTCATCACAAAAGGTTTCTCATCCAGGAAAAAAGAGGTCATTGTCCCCCTCTACTCGTCACTCATTAGACCCATTATAGAGTGCAGCGCCCCTTTTGGTATGTACCTCACAAGACATTTACAACAACTGGAAAGGCCCCAGAAATACCTCACAAAGAGGATTACTGGCCTCAAACAGATGCCCTACGCAGACCGTCTCTAAAAACTCCAGTTTTACTCCGTCGCATATTGCCTACTCAGAGGCAATCTCTGCCTAACATAGAAAGCTATGTCAAACCCAGAGCTGTTGGACACGCTCCACTTAAAGAAATCCCAATCCCACTAAGCTACATGCTCTAGGGACCTAAACCTTGTCACCACAATAAACAGAACATGTTGAAGGGATAGATTCCTGTCCCAGAGACTTCCCATACTCCTGGAACAAACTACCTATCTATATCAAACAAAGCTCCTAATTAGCACTCTTCAAGAAAAATCTTGATTGGATGGGAAATAGGAAATTCACTCTGGGGATTACCTCTGTGGCTCTGCTCGACAGGGGCACAGGAAAATAATTTTCTTGGGTGACGAAAGCCAGGGTACCTTTTTGGCTAGGCTTGTATAGGCTCTAGGGCCAATAGCCTAGTACCTACCTATGAACCTATATGTATGGCTCCCAAGTATGCAGCAAAACCCACAAGGGTTAGGATTTTTGCTTGCAAGCTTTCGATAGGAAATTATTGTTGGTGTGATGGGAAAAAAGGTGTAGGGTATTTGGGAACATATTTTTTGGAATGTAACAAGCTGATAGAATTTAAGAATTGCTTACAAAGTACTTTGTCAGAAATGGTGGTGGTGCAAATGATCGTAACCAAGGAAATTATTCTTTTGAGCTGGGGTACAGCATCTAACTTGCTTAAACATAGTAAGGCCTTGCTCAGTTTAAGGCTGCTGGTTGCCAAAAAAGCAATTAATAGAAAATGAAATTGGAATCATAGGATCATATGAGATTACTAGTCTAACAGCCCCTGGGCCCTTACAAGCCTAGCCAAGTTCAACCTGTGTTCCCAAGGGTGTCTGGTTCAAGCAGACACTAAAATCAGCACCTGTTGCATCTGTCCAAGAGGGACACAGGTGGAACCCCTGGGGTGAATTTCCAGTTACCCATCCCATCGTTCAGATTGTGCTTAAATATGGCTAACTAGGGGCTTTGTTTAACATGAATGGGAAGCGTGTTCCAAAGGTGGGGCAACCTCTGAGAGACAAATCTCTCTCTCTAGTAAGTTCTGTTGATGTCACATACCAGGTTAAGTTCGTTTGAGCGAATGCCCCATGTGCCATTTGACTTGCGAATGTGTGACATTTCCATCAAAGCAAGGCACAGGTCAACTCTGAGCAGTCTGTATGACACAGAGTAAATTGACAATGATTTCATTCTGTCCGCATAAGACTGATCTTGAAGACCATGAATTTTCTTTGTAAGGAACCTTTGTGGTCTCTCCAATTGCTGTAAGTGTTTGGAAAGGAACATACCAAGGGGGAACGTTGTACTCTATTATTGGTGATAAGGGAAGAATACAGGGGGGTTATAACCTATTTTGTCTGGAGTCAATGCCCCTTACTTATGAGATGAGCAGTGTAAAATGCCCTTTTTACCACTGTGGAGACACTGTGATCAAGGATAAGGTTGCTGTCAACCTGTGTGCCCATATCTCTCACCACTGACTGTGTGCTTAGGGTATTGCTATTGATGTAGTTTGCAGGAGCATCACATTTGTCAAAGGGGATGATGACAGATTTCGCAGACTATTGCAAGTTGGGAGCTATTATTAACTCCCCAAGTGATGTTGACATCTTACAGAAAGGCCTTACTGAGACCAACGACTGGTGTCAGAACCATGGCCTTAAGCTCAATGCCAAAAAAATGTCGTTATCCCCTTTGGAAACACCCGGTTCCCGTGAATTACCACATCGATGGTAGTCCACCGAACACACAAGGCCTTACAAGAGATCTGGGAACACTGGTTGACCGCAACCTTTCCTTTGACCACCACATTGCCACTGTGGTCAGAAAGTCCTTCTGTGTGGCACATCTCATTTCTAAGGGTTTTGCATCCAGGAAGAAAGAGGTCCTTGTCTCCCTCTACTCTTCCCTCATTAGGCGAATCATTGAGTACCATGCCCCATTTGGCATATACCTCACTAAGCACCTGCAACAACTGGAGAGGCCGCAAAAGTACCTCGCAAAGAGGATTCTAGGCCTTAAACATTTGTCCTATATGGACAGACTAAAAAAACTCCAACTGTTCTCTGCCTCATATCGTCTACTTAGAGGCGATGTCTTACCAGCTCTGTTAGAAATGCTAGATCTGAAGAAATCCCAATCCCTCTGCACCACACGCTTGAGAGGCCTCAACCTCATTACCACAATCAACAGAACATGCTGGAGGGACAGGTTCATAACCCAGAGACTGCCCATGTTATGGAATAGACTTCCCAGAGCACCTCACTGTCCCTCTTCAAGAGAAATCTTGATGAGTGGATGGGAAATAGAAAATTCACCCCAGGGATTACTCCAGTGGCTTTACTCACCAGAGGCACTGGGAACTAAAGTCGGGTGGCACAATGCCAGGGTAATCCTATGAGCTAGGCTTGCATAAGCTCCAGGGCCATTAGCTAGTACACACCTGTGAACCTGTGATGCATTTTTTTTGCATTAAGTTTAAGACCATGACTTTGGCCCCAATCATTAGTTTGTGTAGGACCTTCTTGCAGGATGTTGACATTGCTAGGGGGTTCATAGGTTTGTTACTAGGCTATCGGCCCTAGTGCCAATACAAGCCTAGCCATAACAATTCCCAGGATATTTCTTCCCACAGTATTTACTTCCCTGGACCCCCATCTAGCAGGATGACTGACGTGATCCCTGGGGTGAATTTCCTGTATCTCATCCAATCGTCAAGGTTCCTTTTGAAGATGGCCAAGGAGGCACTCTGCTTGACATGTATGGGCAGTCTATTCGAGAGTATGAGGAGTCTCTGGGTCAGGAACCTATCCCTCCAGCATGTTTTGTTCATTGTAATGACAAGGTTTAGATCCCTGGAGCGTGTGTCTCTGAGGGATTGGGATTTCTTTAAGTGGAGCATGTCCCAACAGCTCAGCGTTTGACATGGCCTTTTATGTTAAGCAGAACTCGCCTCTGAGTAGACGATATGCCACAGAGTATAGCTGGAGTTTTTTAGACGGTCAGCATACGGCTTCTGCTTTAGGGCTGTGATTCTTTTAGTGAGGTATTTCTGCGGCCTTTCCAGCTGTTGCAGATGTCTTGTGAGGTACATATAAAATGGGTCATTGTACTCTATAATGGGTCTAATGAGGGATAAGTACAGTGGGACAATGACCTCCGTTTCTCTGCATGAAAAGCCGTTAGTGATGAGGTCTGCCACATAGGAGTGGTTACTGAAGGTGAGACCACTGTCCACCTGTGTCACTAAGTCTCTCATCACACTTTCGGTGTTTAGTGTACTGCCACCTATGTAATAATTCATGGGTACATGTTTTTTCCCAAAGAGGATAACTGTACATTTCTTGGCATTAAGCTTGAGCCCATGGCCTGGTACCAGGCTTCTGTTTCTGTAAGGCCCTTTTGTAGAATATCCACATCATTTGAGGATTCAGTAATGGCTCCCAGTTTGCAGTCATTAGTCCCTTAGTGTTAGGCTGTACTTCAGAGAAGTAGATGCCAAACAAGAGCGGTCCACAGACTGAACCCTGTGGTTCTCCACTTGTCACTTGTCTGGAGCTGGATTTGGAGTCCGCTACTTTTACAGTCTGGGTTCTGTCAGTAAGCAAGTTGCCAACCCATTGAGTGACATAGGGATTTAAGCTTCAGTGATCACTCCCAGTTTGCATCATCAGCAAACTTTGTCAGCCAAAGTCCTTTAGTTTTAGCCTGCATTTCAGAGAAGTAGATTCCGAACAGTAGGGGTTCCAGAACCAATCCCTGTGGAACACTACTGGTTACGAGTCTGCTGGAGGGGGTGGAGTCCCCTGTTTTTACGATATGAGTTCTATCAGTGAGCCAGTTTGCAACTCACCTAACAGTGTATGGGTTGTTATCCAGTTAGATGAGTTTATCAGTGATGCTTGAGTGGGGGATTGTGTCAAAGGCCTTTGCCAAGTCTAAGTAGGCCGTATGCACAGATTTGCCCTCATCTAGGGCTTTGGTGACTGTCCCTAAGAAGTCCACCAAGTTTAACAGGCATGATCTCTCCTTGACAAAGTCAAACTGGGTGGGGTCGAGCATTTGGAGATTTCCTATGTTTTTGTGAATAAGGTCCATGATGATTCGTTCCATGGCCTTGCAGATAAGGCTGGGCAAGCTAATGGGTCTATAGTTCCTGGGGTCCATGAATTTTGTGCAGAGGGATGACGGTAGCCGTTTTCTATTCCACTGAAATGAAGCCAGCGCTTAGGTAGTGATTGAAAAGCATGCTCAATGGTGATACTAATTTTTGTTTTAACTCATGTAGAACACAACCCGGAATGTTGTCGGGTCCCCATAGAGACTGTGTTTTTAGCCTTGGAGAGGGAATTTAAGACCTGCTTCTCAGAGATACTAGGCAGGGTACAGGTGCTTGGGATGCTTTGAGGTATATGTGGTGGGGACAGAGGATTGAAGTTTTTACTGAACCTGTCAGCCAGCAGGTTTGCTATATCCAGAGGTTCTATATATGTAGTACCATTAACTACGAGTTCAGCGCAAATCTGGGCCTTACCTTTGAGGTTACGGATGTAACCAAAGACTGCCTTGTGGTTATCCTTAGGGAAGCTAATTTGAATTTGTAGTTAACTTTGGAGGACTTCAGTAGGAGTCGTATTTGCTTGTTTAAGTTGAGGAGGGAGTGTTTTCAGTTTTGAGACCGTTACTTACTGCGCTTGGACAGCAGTTTCTTTCTCCTATTCTATAGCTTGTTAATGGCAGTTGTCCACCAGGCAGGTTTGTTTTTTCTTGAAAATCTTGCTTTGGTTCTATCAGGTACGGCAGAGTCAGTTCAATTGTACAGGTGCTTGTAAAAAGTATTGATGTATAACTCAGCATAGGTGTCTGTTCCATCAGTGGGGGGAGGGGCTATGAAGCTGTTTATGCTGCCAAGTAAGAGGTTGTAATTGCCCTTGGGACAAGTTTGTAGTTGTTGCTAAGAGGGGGGGGTTCTTGTGTTGACAGTTACTTCTAGTGAGACTGATTTGTGGTCAGATCTCACCAGGGATGGCCATACACCGGGGGTGGTGCAGTGGTTTCCCGTGTTGGTGAGCACCAGGTCTAGGATGTTTGAGCCCCTTGTGGGTGTGTCAACCAGCTGGTCCAGGGGCATTAGAGTTAATGAAGTCCAGGAATCTTTGGGCAAGTGAGTTAGAACACTTATAATTTACCCAGTCTGTGGAAGGGTAATTAGTCACCCAAAACCAGGGTGTTTGGTTGTATCTTGATTGACTCAAGTAGATCTAAGTACGCTGAGTGGATGTCCTAATTCATGGAGGGGTCCTATAGTTGGCAGTGGCTTGAAGAGGAGTCTTAACCACAGTCAGTTGCACCTGAAGTAATCCAAGGGAATCATGCTGTTTGACCAATCTCGAGTTGTATTTATCTTAAATGAATATTGATGCACCACCTGCATTAGTTCTCTTGCCTTCAGTTTGTGGTTTGAACATGTGAAAGGAAATATAACCTGGTACAGGTGGGGTGCTCTCAGCATCCTTAAACCAGGTTTCAGTGACTGCACAAATGTTAGCATCCTCCAAGGTGAGGACTGCTTCTAGTTAGTGCAGTTTCCAGTTTAGACTCCTAGCGTTTAGCAGCATAAACTTGAGGTTGTTTTTAGAGGGTTATTTTTATGCCAGGTATTTTGTTCTGGTGACATTGCCTAAAAAAGTCACTATGTGTTGGCAAGAGCCTTAGCCAGTAACCAAAATCCCAGGGGTGACAGATGAAGACCATCTCTGGCAAAGCAGCATGGTCTGTCGGCCATGTCATCCCAGGCTGTGACAGATACTGGATCCCCTTTGAATGACACCAGAAACTAAACCAGTTGTTGAAGCGAATCATTTTTGTATTCAGGTTTCATCCTAGGGGAGGGTAAAATGCTGCTTAAGGCTAGGGACATACCTGCCTGAGACCCATAATCCGAGAGCTCAGTCATGTCTCTCTTCATATAGTCCAGTGAGGTATGTCTCAAGTCATTCACACCAACATATGGACTATGACAGAGTCGTAACATTGCCTGTTGAGAGACTTGAGTGCGTGTGTGATGTGGCAGATCCTGGCACCTGACAGACAGCTGACTGTAACCTTTTCCTTATCCAGCCTGGTGAGAGGGACATCTGTGTCTCACAATTGAGTTGCCTATGACTAAGATGTGTGTTATTGCGTTTTGCCTTAGGGGTTTGACTTGAGACACTGGTGTGTGATATATTATGTGTACTATGTTCTACAGAGGATGTATTATATGAAGCGTGTTTGTATTTGTGTTTGGGATGTCTCTGATGTTTAGGTAAGCATCTTGCAACGACCTCCACTTGTGTAGGTTTATGTTGTCGGTTTGGTAGGTTCAGGAGATGAAGTGTGCATGCTGACAACCTGCTTAATATCAGATGGACTGACTGGTGAGTGAGAGAGCCTGGATTCTAGGTTCTTGATATAGATTCATCTTTCACATAATGAATGTGTGTGGACTAGAAGTGGGTTGTCCGTCTACATGAGGCAATTGCTACATTGCCTCAGTATGCCCATGTCGACCAGGCTGGCAAGAGAAATTGTGGAAAATTGTCCGTCCATAATGCTTGGTAAGTTGATATGGTGAGAAAACAGGGAGAGGACAGGAAGGGACAGTAAAGTAAAGGACAGGAGAAGTGGGCAAAAAATACAAATGGCAAGTAGGGTAGAATCTGTGTTGGTACCTCAGGAGCTTTGCTGAATGCGTCACCTGCCAGTGAGGGACAATCATGAGAACTCACAGTTGAAACACTAGTAGAGTAGTAAGAGAAAACTTGCAGGCAGAAGTGTTGGCGTCTGTAACCGCCAACGGTGCCCACTGCTGCATGGCGATGCACAGTGTACAAACACGGTGCTGTGTAGCAAATGAGCATAAACTGATCTACACAAATTAACAAGTAAAGCTCAAGCTTTACTGAAGTATGCCGACCTTTAGTGAAGTATTGAATATTGTAAAAGAGATGAAAGAATTGGCATGGGAAGGTGCAAATTGCATAGAAATGGGAATAATACAGTCAGAATGATTATGATGAGAAGGAGTGAAATTTTAGGGAAGGCAAGAAGGCAGTGAACGGTATATATAATGTTGGAGTTAATGATAAACATGCATATGTACAATGCAGAAACCAAATGAAAAATGTTAGTGTTTTTCTTTATGTAAACATGTCATTTTTAAAATTTGTGTGAATTTAATATAGGAGTTTTAAAATATATGTTTTTGGTCCCGCTGGTTCTTTATGTAAATCAGGCCTATATGATATGGATAAGTATGAAAAAGGAAATTAAAGAGTTTTGGGGAGATCACAATAGAGAATGCAGTGGGAAAGCATATACTGGCAAAATAATAGGGTAGTTTGAGACTTCTAGGTTTAGAGATGTATTGTAAGGCCACTGCAGCTTAGATTAATGTATTTAATTAGGGTCTCAGAATATAGGCCCAAAAGGAAGGACTTGTGGGCAGTTTGAACAGTTGGGAAAGGCTACAAAGAACACTGTGCACAGCTTTATTTACACAAAACTACTAAGCAATTTTTTTAAGGGAGTCAGATGTTGAAAAAATTAGAATCGTATGTTGTACTGTAGTAATAAGAAAGGCACACCAGAACATGAAACAAGCATTTGAAAAAGATAGAACAAATAACTGATTTTGGGAGCAGACAATAAAAAGGAGATGAGGCAATAAAATGGGGTGAAGCTAGACAAACTTTTGGGTTGTTGAACTTAAATCAACTTGCCTAATTGAGTGTTGAAAGAAGATTTGTGGAAGCTGGGTAGTAAATGTGTTAAACCGCAAAGAGTATACTTTGAGTGTAGGACAGAAAAAGCACACCAGAAAAAGAGTTTGTTTGTTTGTGTCTTTCGGCTTTTCCCGGTTAGGGGTTGCCACAGCAGAACTCCGGTCTGCTAATGATTGGCAGTAGATTTTTTACATGCTGAGTTTGCCAGCCCTGACGCACAACCTTCAACGAAGTAAGCCCATTCACGCATGTCTCCACACAGAAGACGCTCTAGCTGAGAATCGAATGGCACAACATCTTGCAGTGAGGCGACAATGCTACCGCAGCACCACCACCGCACGCCAGAAAAAGAGTAATAACAATAAATACACATGTAAGGTAGTGTTAGATTTGAGAAGACAGTGCTGTATAAAATTAAACAATAGGGAACAATTAAATAGAGCTGCTGTTAATGATCAGTGGAGAGAAAAGTCTAAAGACTAGATTTGCCAACTAAGCTGAGGAAACCTAGAATTTGTGTGGACAGAGAGAAAAGCCTAGATTTGCCAACTAAGCTGAGGAAACCTAGAATTTGTGTGGACATGTTTGAATAAATATTTTATATCTGTGCTGTACTTGAAAAACATGTTTCCATGGGCAAGCATTTGTGGCAGATGTGGTGGTTCTGAAAATGTTTCTTAGGAGCTTATGTTTTGTGAATGTATGGAGCTGCTTTGGAACAAATGTTAATTGAAGAGTATGCTAAGTCCTAAAGTTTTAAGAGAATTTAACCTCAGTATAGAGATGTTCTTGTTGAGTTGTGAAGTAGAAATACTTTCACCTTTTGAACACATTATCTTTAATGTTAGTGGCTAAAAAAGCCGCAACTAGAAAGTGTAAATCCAGAGGCAAACTACCAAGAAAGGTAAAAGGATGCCTACAGAGATTAAAAATATGTAATCAAGAAATTTTAGAAATCTAAAACAGAACTCCGTCATTAAAGAAAATATCTGCTTTATGGGATTATGTAACAGAAATTGAGTTTGGAGAGGACATTGATAATGAGCAAAACACCTCAGACGCTCTTTTTAATAAAATTGATTGTAGTACAAGGTATGTACACTGGTCCAGTTGTAGAATTTGTAATACTGTATGGCTGCTAGTTGATTCCTGATCTCAGATTGTCATTAATGATTAACTTGTGTATTTGTTTAACAATCAGTGTTAAATCATTTCAGAGACCGACTAGATAGAACGATTGGGGATATATAGAGTAGACTTACATGTTTAACAATGGTACATAACTGAACATTAAATATAAGCATTGGTTGTCTGACATAAGGCTAGTTTTCCAGTTCTGTATTAACATTTGCAGTGAATGAAATATCAGCTGTCCGAGTGGAAATAAGTGCAACATTCATGAGGATTCTACAGTATGGAAAAATGTAAATAATAAAATGTTGTTCTTGGGGGGCGGGGGGCTACTGTATAATGAGGTTCCTGATCCAGAATGAATAGTACTTTAGTAACATTGTTGGATGTACAGAAGCACCCTTACACAAATGTGATCTTTAGCATGTGCTCAGAGCTGACTGTCCTCTTGTTCCTTGTTAACTTGTAAGTGAGAAAGCTGACCCTTCAGCAATCTTATCTTTCTGGAGAATTCAAGAATGTTAGTTGAATGTGGAAAAAAGGTTTGCCGATGTTTTATTTATTTTTATTTCACATTTGTTGACCTGCCTAGTCCAACTGGATATATGTCCATTTTCAGTATAGGCCTGGGGAGATGAGCTCCAAGACATAAACAACAAATACAAACAATAAATAGCATAAAAAAACAACAGTCACAAATGCAGTGCAGCATACAGTTTAGCACAGAATGTTCAATGAGGACAAGAATCATAACCGTGCAAAATGCAGGTACAATAAATCATACAGGTAGAGTACATAGTAAAAAAGGCAGTTAATTGTATAGTGATATTAATGAAGGATTTACTTGATAATAAGTATCCACAGAGGACGGGAATAATGTAATTTACAGAGAGATGCAATGTATAGTTAGTAGGAAGATATAACAGTAGGTGAGAAGTAAGGGATAGGCAGAGCCAAGTTTAAAGAGATGGATGACTAGTCAGGTTTAGTAATGGTTTAGGCGTAATGTTGGTATGCTAACTATTAGATAAATTATTTGCCATACATAGTTTCCAGTTGCTGTTTTATAATACATTTGGGAAACTTTGCAGCTTCTAGTAGCAGTTTACTAATGTAATAGGAAAGATAGTGGGTACTGTGGATAAGCTTGGAGTACCTTCACTGGAGTGCGCTTTATTATGTTGTTGATTCTTTCATCTTTGTATTTCTATAAAGAAGATTTGAATGGCTTGGAACACAAAATGTTCTTCATAGTTCTCTGTCTTGCTGTATTGACCTGAAGGCTTTCCTGCTGGCAAGAGCCCAAAGGCTGCCCGTAATACCAGAACAGGTGATGTCATCTGTTAGTCTGAGTTCATACTTCCCGTTAGAAAAAGAAGTATCTTGTGGTGAAGAGCAGTATAGGGAGACAAAACCACTTTCGGTGTCCAACAACCATCCTTGTCTGTCTCCTCCAGCACCCTTGACATGACAGCAGATACATGTGAGGAGCTTTCACAACCCCCATACCCAGTGCCTAGTTTGACAGAGACCTTTGGCATGATCCCTCTAGAGGATACCACACCACTGGTCTCTGTTACTTCCATAAAAAAAAAAAAAAAATGTTGTCAGTTAGGCCTGGAGCTGCTGTGCAGGCCTAGCCTCTAACAAACAAACAATGTTGATTTCCAAGTATGAGAGCAGCATTCCTCTGATACTTGTCAGAGAGAAGGCTGAGGGGACATGGATACAGGTTGCAATTACAAGTCCATAGCCTGAGGCCGTCAAGTCAGATCACACACCAAAGAATCGTCCAGACTACCAAAACCCCATCACCAGTCAATTTCCCGTAACCACAATTATCCAGGTCTCAGTCCTTTTATTCTTAGGTCACTTTTCTCCTTTTTAGACGAACCCAGGATTTCATGGACTTATAAATCCAGCTGGACAACTGCTAAAAAAAATCCCGCTCCAGGTATCTTCGCTGCTAAGAGAAAAGGAGATACTTCTCACTAAGGTGACTGCAGTTCCTCCAACTCTGAGATGGAGGAATTAGCATGTGTAGACCAGCTTTCCCCAGTCTCTTTCCTACACTCAAATTGTGAAGACACCCTTTCTTCAGCCTTACAAACTGAGGATTTATCCTCTGAATATTCTTCACAGGATGAATTAATCTTACAGTTTGGAGTCTGAAGAGTCCTATTTGGCTCAAAACTGGTACAAACAGCTTCTGATCCTGCCTGAGCCTAGACTGTTGGCAATTCCTCCCATCCTCGAGGTCTTCAATGACAATTTCCACAAAACATCTTTGCAGCCACTTTCCCAACTTCCTGCCCCTAAGAAAGCCATACCACTTCCAAATAGTCCAGCTATTATGGCGGTTAGGGCTGTTAGCTGCCAATTTCATATGCTCCAATATCATAAGTGTGTTCATAGGTGTGTACTAGGCTAATGGCCTTGCAGCCTTTACAAGCCTAGCCCATAGGATTACCCTGGCATCATGCCACCTGACCTTAGTTCCCAGTGCCTCTGCCAAGTAAAGCCACTGGATTGATCCCTGGGGAGAATTTTCTATTTCCCATCCCTTCATCAAGATTTTTGTTGAAGAGGGCCAGTGAGGTGCTCTGCTTGATATGTATGGGAAGTCTATTCCATAGCATGGGCAGTCTCTGGGTTATGAACCTGTCCCTCCATCATGTTCTGTTGATTGTGGTAATGAGGTTGAGGTCTCTGGAGAGTGTAGTGTGGATGGTTTGGGATTTCTTTAGATGTAGCATTTCTAACAGAGCAGGGTCAGACATGGCTTTGCAAGTCGAGCAGAGATTGCCTGTAAGCAGGCGATATGAGACAGAGAATAGTTGGTGTTTTTTGAATTATGATTCCTCCTTGACCATCTGAGAAAGAAGGCAGTGGGGAATACAGGACAAGAGCCTTGGAGTGAAAATTATGGAGTTGTATAACCTCAGTTTCCAGGCTGCCAGGCTGTTCATGGTGTGGTTGTGATTTAGATGTGTCATGCAGGGTAAGTGTCAAGGGGCCTGTAGATAGGAGGCATGCCTAGCTGAGGGTGAGGGTCTGACCCCTTCCTGAGTATGTCAAGTCAGAGCTCCTTTATATCTCATTGAATAACAAGCTTCTCTTTGGACCCCCCTGCTGAAAAAGTGTTAAAAAACTAGAAAATAAGGGCAAAACTTTGCAATCTGTCAAGGATCTGTCAGAACAAATATGTTGCAGTGTAATATTTTATATTGACAGCTGTGCATTTGGATTGTATATCAGTATCAAAAACTGAGATGGAAAATAAGTTGGCTCAACATCTATTTTCCCTTTTCCAGACCTATTGGTCTAGGCTCATATTAAGCTAAGATATAAACAACTGTCACACAACAGGTTGAGTTTGTATAAAAATATAATTGATTACACTATTAAAAAGATTACATTTAATTGAATAGTCATTAAAGTGGTCTACATATCAACATAGGCAGAAAATATCACCTATATGAGTTTAGTCCCCAACCGCAAGTTTAGGAAGGTCTAGTAATGTTTGTAACTAAAGGTTCTTTTATTCCAGAACCTTCTGGGTTGGAATCAACATTTGGAATTAAGGTTTAGTCCGTGTTCTGGCTCCTTGGATCCTTCTGGGTTGGCATTGAGTGTTTTTAATGAGTACTGGAGAAGCAGTGCAATATTTGTTGTCTGCCTATTCTTTGAGGAATCCAAGAAACTGAAATGTTTATGGACATCAGGCTTGGTCTTAAGCTGTTTTTTTTTTTCCCCAAAGTATAGCCAAATAATCCACTTATGCTGTATTAATGGGCTAAGAAAAAGGGCAAAACATGACAAGTCAACAATTGTAGTTTGGCTTTATTGTCCTGAATGTACCAGTTAAGACATAATGAAAAGTTATGGGCATTCAGAAGCCATGTTGCTGAAACACTGATATGCCCTTACAGCATAATTTCCATATAACTCATGGGTCACCATTGCGGGAGGTTTAAGACTCTAGCTTAGCTTGGTTTTGGAGTTGCACCGAACAGTTAGACTTTTCTGGCATTCTTTTGACTTCAGGTTCTTCTCTCTTGTCCTTGAAGATGAAGTACTCCGAGTTGCTACTTAATAGATTTAGGAAGACGGTATTGTACTTTTTATCACTAGTTGCCTCTGATTTATTTTCCTTATCTCATGAACAGTTTAAAACTGGCTTTTGTAGAAAATGACTTAAGTTGCTTCTGTGTAACTGTAAATATTCTTTAGCTGATATTTCTGCCATATTCTATTGTTTCGTAAAGTTCCAGTTGTTTGACTACAGTTACCCAGTCAGCTATAACAACAAAGCTGCTTTGTCCATGTAGAGCAGTAGAAAGAGCTGATTAATCCTATACAGAATAATAGTTAGTGTTGCTGCCTCACAGTATTAGTTTTTTTTTTCAGTTCTTGCATGGATGGCTTCCTTGTGTAGTTAAGTTGTACTCCCTGTGTCTGTTTTTTTTTTTTTTTTTTTTAATTTTTTGCTGGATGCTCCAGTTTCTTCCCTCATGAACTGGCGATCCTCCAGATTGCCTGTAGGCATTGATGCAGAATGTGTGTCTGTGCCCCTCTCTCTGATGAGCTTTCCGGGCTTACTGTTTCTGTCTTGAGAGAGTCAGGATACCCCCCCCCACCTCCCCACCCCACAGCATTGGTTTGGATAAAATGGGTGATCATAGAATGATTGGATCTCTGGGCAGTTTGTAGATTATGGTACTGGTGAATGGAAGGAAAGCAAGGTTGCAAATACACGTTTTTTTTTTTCATTGCTGGAAATGTTAAAAGTAATAGTAAAATATAGGAGCCAGAAACAAAATAGGATATATATGCTACCCAAAGTGAGAAACGGTACTTGCATACTTTTATTCCTTTCAGTGAGGAATCAGTTTCTGTTGAAGAAAGTATGCTACATGTTGAGGAAAAGCTGTGCTTATTATGGCATATTTTTCCTTCATTTCTTTCAGAAGATTGATATGAAAATATCCTGCTCTGTGGCACAGAGGGATAAAGGCTTGCCAGCAACCTAGGTGATAGTGGCTTGAGTTCTGTAAGACCTGAAGTATGGCTACTGCGAATGGGCACTGCTGCTGTGTTCAGTCCTTGTGGCATGGAGGTGGCTGTGATTTGCTACTTTGTGTGCCACCTAGAGGAAGCACTTGATGTAACACCTACACAGCACAGGCCTATTAAACTCATGCTACCCTGTGAAAGCACATTGGCTAGAGAAGTCATTTTGCAGAGGCTGGCTTCCTGCAAAAGTCAGCAGTGGACGTGTAAGCTGGTACAAACCTTACCAACCTGCTGTTGCAGTTGGGAAAACAGATGGGCTGATTAGGCAGCCTGGGCAGTAATAAACATGTTGTAGATTTCTAGCCTAGCCCAGAGATACCCTTCTGTCACTTCTGATGGAACAAGTGGTGCAAGTGTGTACAGGTAGTGGAACCACTTGGCTAAGGAGCAGGAAAAGGTAGTTGATATGAAAGTTAAATTATTGTGATGCTGTATTAAATTTTGTAACTTTATGTTTCTGTAGTTGGGAAGATGTTCCAGAAAAGCTTATTGCCTAGATATTTATGTCCATAATTGCAAATAGCATAAAACTCATTCCTATGGAGTTACAGAACGAAAGTGTTCAACCACCTTGTAAACTTGTTTAGGTAGACTAAAGCATCTTGCATCATCCTTGTTGCTGCTTCTTAGAAAAGAGTACTCCATGATAGATGATCATGGTTTAACTCAAGCTGTTCTACAGAACTTAAGAAAGACACTTGTGTGTGCTGTGTTGTGTAAAATGTTAATGGCTGTGGAGGAACAATGGAGATGATCCTCTCTCTTCCTCCTACTCATTCTGGCTTTTCATAGCCTACTTGACTGAGCAGTGTGCTTAGAGAAAAGTGCCATGTAACCTTATACCTCAAAAGCCAACTGCAGGTTTCCATGCTTTTCTTTTTAATCATGAAAAATCACAGACACTGTATTTCAGGTAAACTGTTTCCTTTCATGAATATAGTGCGACAATATTGGGCAGAGTAGTGGTTCCTTGTGTAGTTGTGGCTGTGGACTTCACCTATGACATCTGTAGTGGAGTGGTCATTTCACTGCCACAGAGTTTATGTGGACTGCTATTGAGATTGGTAATTTTCTTAAGTGGAAGTTCCTTGTGCACATACAAATTGCATTCTGTGATTTATTTTTTAAAGGTACATTAGAAGGAATTGTTATATTTCAGGAGAAAAAGACTGTTAACCTGTCATGTATAAGTGTGGGTATGAAATGGGATGAAATGAAGAGGTTGTGTCATTGGAGAGAAAAAGTATTCCTGTATCAATGCATTAGTGATTTAAAGGGGAAATTGTATTTTTAACTTGCTGATAAATATCTTCACAGACAAAATCAGTAAATGGGTAGGAAATTGTGCTTTTTTATTACACCAATGACTGTACAGCGTTTAGTTAACTTTGGGTTTGGAAGAGACTGATGGCAGATCTTCTGAAAATTGTGCTAAGAGCAGTCTTAAATAGTGCAAAGCTTTTTACCCACTGTAGCAATGTAGTTAATCATTTCTCTTCGTAGTTTATATTTTCAGGGGAGTTGCATTGTCAATAACCACATCACTAATACCGGCTTTCCTTTTTCGCAGTCGTGTACCAACCTTCAAGAGTTTAGTTCAAAATGTTTTATTGAATCATCAGGTCTACTGGAATTAGGAGCATACTGGTATGAAGCAATTGACATTCCTGTTGTCTTGATTGGTTCCTGAATTCTGAGATAATCTTAAGAAACTTTGTTTATTGAATAAGAAAATTAAAGTCTGATTTTAGCAGTTAGGTGAAGGTGTTTAAAAATTGGAGCAATTTAAATATCAGCAGCATTAATGACTGGATAGATGCAATAAATTAATGGATAAAATTTTGTTGTTTCAGGCACTAGGCTGTTTACTATATAAACTGTGTTTCTTCACGTTACCATTTGGAGAGAGTCAGGTTGCAATCTGTGATGGTGCGTTTACCATTCCTGACAACTCCCGATACTCAAGTGAAATGCACTGCCTAATCAGTAAGTCTTGCATTGTTTCTATTGGTCTCTTCAATTGCTGGGTTGGTACTTGTCTTCTGTTGAAGGGTGCAGGTAATTTGGACTGTGCACATTTTCACTACATTTTTTTTTTCTGGGGGATTCTGCAACTTCAGCTGATTGCTGACTGATTCCATTATTGTGTAAAATTGTATTATAACCTTGCATGTGTTTGATTGAATTAAATGAAAATGTGTAGAAGGAAGGAAGGATCTTAACTGTTGTAAAGATATATTGCAGTAAAAGCACTTAATATCAGTTAAAGGTACTGTAAGCCTGTGGCACTTAGTGAGTTGTAGATATGTTTTTGTAAGACTTGCGCTTAGATTCAACCAATAAAGATTGAATGTAGGCATATCATGCGCATCTGCCCTATCAAGAAGTGCTAGTATGTTAAGTTGTCAATCTCGCCTTCATTCTTGCTGGACGGGTTCGGAGCCGAACCTCGGCTCCGACTCGGCCTATACTAAAGCTCAAGAGCTAATTTTACCGGCTCGAGGCAACCCTATATCCCATGATGCTAGGCGGTAACTACCCAGATCTCGTTTGCCGCTTACGCTAGCGAGGTTTCTCTTTTTACTGGCTCAGGTTAGTAACTGTTTTTTATCAAAAAAAATCCTAGTATTTCCTTAGTTTTTTCCCCTAGTAATACTTTTTAGTCCTTTATAGACTATTTTCTACTAAATTTTAAGTTTAGTCTCTAATATTTATCCCTTATCCCTGTCATACTCCCTCTCCCTAGGTTAGGCCTTAGGCCCTTCCATTTTATTTTAATTCCCTCACAGGGATTCTTTGCTGTTTGTGTGTTCCCCGGTATCCCTGTATCCCTATTTGTTAGGGTGTGTGTGTGTGGTTTTTTTTGTTCTTCTAACTGTTGTTTTTCCTTTCGACTCCTCAATGTCGAAGGAGATAAAGGTCTCAGGCTTCAAGAAGTGTGACTCGTGCTGTCAGAAGATGTCTCTGACAGACGGTCACACTTCTTGTGTTTATTGCTTGGGACCCCTGCACCTGGAGGACTCTTGCTCAGTGTGCCATGCTTTTAGCCCTAGAATCCTGCAGGAGCGCAGGAATAAATTGATATTAAGGGGCTTGTTAAAGCCCGAAGGTTCCCCGGCTAAGTCTGTGCCGGGGAAGCCTTCGAAACCACCTAAACTGTCGGCTCTGAGTTTTAAGCCCTCGGATGGTGGTTCATCATCTGCGACATTATCGGCTCTGGCTGGAGCCGATACCTCAGTATCGCAGCTACCTGCATCAGCTCCAGTCGGAACCGATACCTCTAAGACTCTGTCTTCATAGTCGGCTCCGGCTGGAGCCGACGTGTCTACGGCTCCATCGGCTCCATTAACCCTGATGCCCTCCGCACAAAAGAGGTCCAGATCTCCATCACTGGAGTCCATACATTCGGCTCCGAAGTCACCGTTACTCTCGGAGCGGAGCCATCAGAGCCATTCTTCTCGGTCCTCCAGACTTTCCGATCATGACCTTGAGAGAGTGGTAAGTAGACTATTAAAGTCTCAGGCACTGGCCCAAATGCTACATAGCCCATCTCATCAGACAGCGGCTACGTCCATACAACAGACTATTCCTCCTTCAACTCTACCCCAGTGTTCGGAGCCGGGGCTCCTCGGAGCAGTGACAGTTTTGACGTCGGAGCCGATACCTCCCCCTTCGGCTCCATCGTCTGCTCCGATCTCGTCCATGGTGGAGGGATCCGGGCGCTTGGACTCTCTCGCCGGCTCCGAGGGGGCTAGTGGCATCGGACCCTTGTCCGACCCCGTTCTCCCTCTCGGAGCGTTGGTGAGTTCTGCCCCGACATCGGCTTCGGAGCCGTCCTTGTCGGTGCCGGCTGGAGTTCCTAGCTCTTCGGAGCGGGAGCTCTCTAGCCTGCCTGACAGGGGCGCCTTCGAGGTCACGAGGAGCGTACTGGCCCCAGTGCCTGCTCTACGGTCAGCTCCATCAGCTTCTCCCACAGTAGTGCCTGCTGATGTCTCTTCCTACTCTCTCACCCCCGGCCATCGAGACCCAACGCCTCAGGTTTCTCCATTGGGAATATCCTCCTCTTCCGAGGTTTCCCCTGATCCATCAGGTGAACCCCTGCGTAAGAGGACATGCAAGAGGAAACATGTGGACTCCCCCCGAGTCAGTCACATCTGACACAGACTTGGATGAGTCAGGAGGATCCCCAAGGTCCCCCTCTGAGGATGTCTCCTTCTCTGACATCCTTGAAAACCTTAAACAGAGGGGGAACTGGTCTTCCCTTAATCCTTCCAAGGACGAGTCGGTTTACCTGGAGGCTTTTGGTTCTCGACCCTCCACCTCCTGGGTGTCTCCGCCCTTCGACCCCCTTATGGATGCAGTGGCACGGAAGGCATGCACGGCCCCTGACTCGTTGGAACCCACCCCACGGAGGCCTTCTAAATTTATAACAGCCCCTTCTGATAAACAATTTTTATCCAAAGGTGTCTCAGTTGATGCCATGGTGGTGGCGGTGGCCACTAAGAAGGAACTGGCTGATTCTTCAGTACCTATCCATCCGCCTAACAAGGAATCTAGGACAATGGATAGGTACGGCAAGCGGATGTTCTCGTCAGCGACATTTGCCATGCGGTCGCTGAACTACTTATGCCACTTCACCCGTTTTCAAAGAGACATTCTTAAAGAAATGGGTGAGGTCCTACAGGATCCATCAGCTGCTGGGTCTCAGGAAAAAATTAACTCACAGCTGGGATCCCTGAATTCTATTGTCAACTCCTCCTCCATGCGGCTTATTTCTTATGCAGCCGATGGAGCGAGTAGGGACGCAGGCACAGATGTGGCTTTGAGGCGTCACGCCTGGATGCGGCTTTGTAACTTCGCAGATCCCTTCAAGGCGTCTTTCACTAACTCCCCCTTTGATGGTTCAGCTGTGTTTGGACCTCAAGTGAAAGATACTTTGACCAGATGCGAACAAGATGGCAAGACTCTTTCTGCCATAGGAGTCCATTTTTCTACCCCATCTAGACCATATCCTAAGGGTCAAAAGGGTGGAAAAATGTGGTTTCGTAAATCACAAGGAGTCACGCCTGACGCAAGAGGTCAGTTCACCCCTAGAGGCAGAAGGGGGAACAACAACAGACGTCGCCCAAGAGGCAGAGGGGGTCCGCAGAACCAGGGTAGCAGAGAAACCCTCTCTGACGAGCCCTTCCAGCATCCCTGAGGTGTTGCCCGACTGTCAACCTTCGGAGGCAGTCGGGGGAAGATTAGCGCTGTACCCACAAGCCTGGCTCTCCCTCACTCAAGACAAATGGGTGCAGTCGATCATATCCGAGGGTTACAAAATCCCCTTTATCCAAACCCCAATGATTCAAATGGGGTCTCTTCCAGATGTTCCACCCAGTCTAAGGGAACAAGCAGCACTAGAAATATCAAAGCTGCTAAAAAAGAGAGCCATCCAGCCAGTCCCAGCAGACGAGCTAGGATCCGGAGTCTACTCAAAGTTCTTTTTGGTACCAAAAAAAACAGGGGACTGGAGACCAATATTGGATCTCAGCAATCTAAACAAGTTTGCAAAAAGAACAAGATTCCGGATGGTCACGCTACAGTCCATTTTACCCTTTCTCGGCAAGGACAATTGGATGTGCTCAGTAGACCTTCAGGATGCGTACTATGACATCAAAATGCACAGGCACTCCAGGTTTCTCCACTTAAGGCTGGGAGCCAGTCACTACCAGTTCAGAGCCCTGCCTTTTGGTCTCACTACAGCCCCCCGAGTGTTCACCATATGTATGGCAGTAGTTACGGCTCACCTGAGACGTCAAGGATTCCAGGTGTTTCCGTATCTAGACGACTGGCTCCTCACTGCCACCACCAGGCGTCAACTTCTTTTAGCCAGAGACTACACCATCCACATTTGCAAAGAGCTAGGTATCTCTCTAAATTTAGAAAAGTCTGCCTTGTCGCCTTGTCAGTCTATTACCTTCATAGGTGCCACCTTGGACACCGTTCAGCTCTCAGCAAAGTTAACGGAGCACAGGGTCTTAGATATTCAAAGTCATGTTCACGTCCTTCTTCAGAACAACAAAGTCCAGGCCAGGTATGTTCTGAAGGTATTAGGTCTCATGGCAGTAGCCATCACACTCCTTCCCCTTGCCCACTTTTACATGCAGCTTCTTCAATGGATGCTTTTCTTCCAGTGGTCCTTCCAACAGCTCCCTATGACACACAAGATCCTAATAACTCTATCTTACAGAAAACATCTGTCTTGGTGGATGGTCTCCCCTCAAGTCCATCAAGGCAGACCTTCCCCCCCCCCGGTCGCTACAGTCACAACGGACGCCTCCCTGATTGGGGGGGGGGGGGGCATTTTCAGAGCAGGACAGTCCATGGCACATGGCAACCCTTCGAATGCCACTTGCACATAAACGTCCTGGAAATGAGAGCAGTGCTTTTGACGTTGCAAGCCCTTCAAGACTCTCTTCCCCTGGGGACGATTGCAGTTCAGACGGACAATATGTCCGTAGTGTGGTATATCAACAAGCAGGGTGGAACCAGGTCATATTCCCTGTGTCGAGAAGCACTCAAACTGTGGCAATGGGCGATCTCTTCTCAGCGGTTTCTGATAGCAACGCACATCCCTGGGAAGTCCAGCATCATAGCGGACAGGCTGAGCAGAGCTGTTCTCATTGCCTCACGAGTGGTCTCTCAATCAATCGGTGACGGACAAAATATTTCGGAAGTGGGGGTTTCCTTGCTGTGATCTTTTTGCAACACCACAAAACAGCAAGTGCCTAGACTTCTTCACACTCTTCCCCTTTCCAGGCCATCCCCCCAGAGATGCTCTAGTGCACGATTGGCCTCGGGGACTTCTTTACGCCTTTCCCCCTTTTCTGTTAATCACACAAACAATTCAGAAAGCTACCGCCTTGTGGGCCAAGATGATCCTCATTGCCCCTTATTGGCCTCAACAGATATGGTTCCCTTTCCTGCATCTCTACCTTTTGGAGCAGCCTTGGCATCTGGATCCAATGCCAGATCTTTTGACCCATCAATCAGGGCAACTGCACCAATCCCTCCAATCTCTCAACCTCACAGCTTGGTTGCTCCACTTCCGTCCCTCGCCAGGCTTCCAATGATTTCAAATTCTGTCCGCGATATTATCGTAGCTTCCCTTAAATCTTCCACCAGAAGGTTCTATGCTAGTAAATGGCAACGTTTTTCCTTTTGGGCAAAGGCTAGGAACATAAATCCCTTCACTGCTCCAATACACTCGGTCTTGGATTTCCTAGCCGAAATCTTTCACTCAGGATCTTCTTCCTCCACAGTGAAAGTTCAACTAGCAGCCATCTCAAGTTTTCACATAGGTTTATCGGACTCCAACATCATGTCCCATAAGCTTTGCAAGGCATTCCTCAGAGGTATTTTTTACTCAGACCTCCGATCAAAGACCCCCCCACCACAGTGGGATTTAAACTTAGTTTTAGCATCATTGATTCTCCCTCCCTTCGAACCTGTGGCCACCTGTTCCTTGAAGTTACTTTCCTGGAAGACACTATTCCTAGTCGCCATTACGTCGGCTAGGAGAGTATCTGAACTTCATGCCCTCTGCATTCGCCTTCCTTATTTACTGTTCCACAAAGACAGGGTTTCTTTAAGAAATAACCCATCATTTTTACCCAAGGTGGCTTCTCAGACAAATTTAAATCAATCTATTGATCTTCCGGTTCTCTTTCTTAATTATTCAAACAGGGCGGAGCAAAAACTACATTGTATGGACGTTCATCGTCAGCTCCGCTTCTATCTGGACAGAACTAAACAATTCAGAAAATCTGATCAACTTTTTTTATCTTATGCTGAGAATAAAAAGGGTCTTCCGGTATCTAAAGTAACCCTGTCTAGGTGGCTGTCTTCTGTGATTACCTGTATTTATCAACTCAGAGGTAAAGAATTGCCTTCTAGGCCAAGAGCCCATTCAACCAGGGCGTTGGCTACATCTACAGCTTTTCAAGCTAGATTACCAGTAGACACTATCTGTGCGGAAGCTACATGGGCCTCTCCTCATACTTTCGTTACACATTACAAATTGGAAATGGCCTCCAAAAACAGGGCAAATTTTGGTTCCACCGATGACCTTCAAGGATGCATCTGCAGTCATCACATATGGGTTGTCCTGCCTCAGGCAGCCCTTCGGTCGGCCGGATTCCAAAGTCTGAGTCCGGCGTCGGCTGAAGTCGCCCCTTCCCCGACGTCAGAGCGCCTGGGGTATAAAAGCGTCAGCCGACGCCATCTTCCTCAGTCTTTCTTGCTGCGTGGTGCCCGAAGCAGAAGCAGTTCGCAAGTGCCGGTCGGCCAGCTCCTGTAATTCAGCTAAACAGAAGACTTCAAAAGCTAAGTACCCCGTTGGGGACTCTTTCTTGCCTCAGCCGATGTCAGATAAAATTAATAATTGCTTAACTTGTGGGAAACAAATACCTCATAAGGATTTCCACTCTTACTGCCTACCTTGCCTAGGCCCAGACCACGACGTCTCGGCCTGTTCCGCCTGTGCTTCCTTCAACAGACGTCGGTCGGAGTTTGCAGAGGCATTTTTTGGGGCTAGTTTTGCTTACAAAATGTCGTCGGAGACTCCGACTTCACATTTAATGAAGAAACGCAAGGACAAGGACCGACACCCGCGGTCCGCGGTTTCGGCTGAAACCACGGCCAGGCCCTACCGCCAGTGTCTCGGTTTTGGCTGAAACAGAGTCCTTGGTACTACCGTCCACCGAAACCGTACAACCGACAACCTCGGCCCCGGAGGCCACTACTGTCTCGGTTGTTGAATCTCCTTTGGAATCCGGTGTCCAGGAACCTTCCGACACCATTCCCTTAGACAAAACTACACCAGCACGTGGTGCAGCCAGGCCTCCTGCATCCATGTCTATTAAGGCATTCTCTAGGGCTAAAGCTGTTAAACACTCAAAATCTATGCCTCCCGGGGTTATCCCACAGGGACCCACTACAGGTTCTCAGATCCTTAGTCTAGCAGAGGACCTTATTTCATTAATTAGGGGCTCTCAGCCTCATCCGGACAGGGGCTCTCAACCTTCTACAGCAAAAAGGCCTAGGGTTGAGCCCTCTGATCCCCTCTCCTCAGATGAGGCCTCTGATGGCTCTGCCCTCTCGGACTACCAGGAGGAGGCTTTTTCGGCCTACAAGGATTCAGATGCAGAGGAATCTATCCCTTCAGCCTCCCCTCCTGAAGAACTGTCTTTTGGGGAAACTTTGCACACTATGAGGGAGCATTTCCAATGGCAGGGCCAGGAATTCTCTGATTCCAGGAAGAGATTAAGGACCTTCTTGCATTTGCCTCAGCATAGACCTTTGGCTATTCCCCCTGTTTTGAATGTCATTGATGATGTGTACTCTGAATCTAGCACAACCCCTGACACTCTCCCTCCAGCTCCTGCCAAACCCGATAGGTACTACAGGGTCCCGGAATCACATCTTTTCCTTTACAAGGCCCACTCTGCTGATCCAGAAACTATTTCCCAGGGCCCTAAAGGGGTTACAGCTGTCACTACAAAAAATCCACTCCCCTCTGAAAGGGAGTCCAGGGCTTTAGAGCATTGGGGTAAAAAAGTGTATACTTCTGCTACCCTTTCTATGAGGGCTTTAAACTGCCAATTTCATATGATACAGTACCAAGAATATTTGTTAGATGAATTGCATAAAAAGCTGTCTTCACCTGAACCCTTAGATCACAAATCACTTCAGGATCTGGTACATAACTCTCAACAGGTTAGCAACCATTTCTTGCAGTGTGGTTATGATGCATTGGAAGCTTCGTGTAGGTCAGCTATGACAGGTGCAGTCATACGTAGGCATGCTTGGCTAAAGGAACAATCTCTGCCAGACCATGTTAAAGCAAAGCTTCTGGATGCTCCACTGGAAAAGCAAAAGTTATTTGACTCCACTGCTCAGGAGGTCTTAAAGAAATTTGAAGAAAAGGCAAAATCTGTGCAAACAGTCAAAGATTTTATGCAAGTCCAACCACCAAGATTCAGCAGAAATTGGCCTTCCAAGAACTGGTCCTTTCCAGACACAGACAGATTTCAGAGAGGCAAGAACAGGCGTGCCAGAGGTAGAGGGCACGCTAGAGGCTCTTACAGAGGACGTCAATGGCAGCCTCCCAACCAGAGAGGTAGTGCAGGGCCTACAACTGCTGCACAAGGACAGACTCAATGACTTTATTTTGACACCGCCAACCAGGGCTCAATGGGAAGCACCTTTGGGCGGAAAGCTTTCCTTATTTTCAGAAAATTGGCACATTATTACAAGGGACAAATGGACACTACAAATAATAGACAAAGGATACAGGTTCCATTTCCACACATTACCAAAAAGAAAAGGCATGCCAGACCTGCCTCCAAATCAAAGGGCAGAGGCTTTGAAACAAATCTCCAACTTAATGAAAATGAAAGCAATAGAAAAGGTTCCTCTTGCAGAACAAGGCCAAGGATTTTATTCCAGACTCTTCCTTGTTCCAAGAAAAGAAAAGCAATGGAGGCCTATTCTCGACTTGTCTGCACTAAATACTTATCTCATTGTGCCAAAATTCAAAATGCTGACTCTACAGCAACTCCTTCCCATGCTGGGCAAGGGGTCTTGGCTGGTAACTCTGGACCTCAAGGAGGCATACCTGCATGTCCCTATCAGACAAAGCTGCAGAAGACACCTCAGATTTCTTGCAGGTTCAGAGCATTATCAATTCTCAGCATTGCCCTTTGGCTTATCTACTGCGCCTAGAGTATTCACGAAATGCCTGGCATCAGTAATTGCGCACTGCAGACTTCAGGGGATGCAAATATACCCGTACCTGGACGACTGCCTTATACAAGCGGACAGCAAACAAATTTTGGTAAAACACTTGAATTATGCCATCTATCTTCTTCAGGCCTTGGGATATACAGTCAACACTCACAAGTCAAGACTGGTACCATCCCAAAGAATAACTTTTCTGGGTGCTGATCTAGACACAACCACCTAAATGGCTTTCCTCACAGAAGAAAAACAAAACCAACTACCAGATTACTTCAAAAACCTGTCAAGACAAACTCGGCTGACTGCAAGGAAAATCCTGCAGGCCCTGGGTTACATGGCTTCTTGCATTCTTCTGATTCCTCAAGCAAGGCTACATATGAGGAAACTCCAATGGTACCTAAGGAGTTTATGGACTCGGCACAGTCACAGCTTGGAAACTTTGATACCACTCATCCCATGCCTTCAAAGGGAATTTCTGTGGTGGGCTCAAGCAAGCCAGTCAAACAGGGGTTTGCCCTTCAGCAAACCAATAGCCAGCCAAACCATTACAACGGACGCTTCAGACCACGATGGGGAGCGCACATGGAGGGAAGATGCATTCAAGGGCTATGGTCACAAAAAGAGCTACGCATGCACATAAACCAAAAGGAAATGCTGGCAGTGATACATGCAATCGAGGCCTTCAAGTTATTTCTACATCAAGGCCACCTGCCAATAAGGACAGACAACACTACAGTTATGTGGTACATAAACAAACAGGGAGGCACCCATTCCTACCCTCTTTGCAGACTGGCAATGAATCTATGGGAACTCTCCTTGACTCTCAATATACAACTGCAATCCCAGTTTGTACCCGGAAATGACAATATACTGGTGGACAGCTTAAGCAGGAACGTCATGGATGCACACGAATGGATGCTGCACCCAGACATCTTCCATCAGATAACACAATCATGGGGGATACCAGACATAGACCTCTTTGCCTCCCCACACAATCATCAGCTGGAGAATTTCTGCTCAAGGACATACCACACCCACAAGCATGGAAAGTGGACGCTCTCTCCTTCAGCTGGAGAACTCTAACAGTGTATGCATTCCCACCTCTTCCATTAATGACGAAGGTCTTACTGAAGATCAGGGCAGAGCAGCCAAGAGTGATTCTGATAGCTCCGGACTGGCCAAGACAGCACTGGTACCCATTGCTAAAGAGCATGTCACGGACAAAACCATGGCTTCTGCCACAATGGCTGCTTCTCCTGACACAGCACAATTACAAAACTCTGCATTCCAACCTGAAAACATTACAACTAGCTGCCTGGAAAATTCCTTGACTCATCACCAGGATAAGCTATCCAAGAGAGTGAAGGATTTCATCATGGAAGCTCGCAGGCCTTCCACAAGAAAGGCATACTCAGCAAAATGGAAAAGATTTCACACCTGGAGCACCTCAAAGGGCCTAGATGCAACAGTTATGAACATGGCACATATCCTGGAATATTTGGCAGAAATGCTCCACAATGGCCTGTCTTACTCTTCCATTAAAATTCATGCTTCAGCAATTTCAGCAGAGTACAATACTGATCCACCTGTCTTCTCCCATCCTCTGCTAAGACAGTTTCTAAGAGGAATTAAAAACATCAATCCTCCAAGGAAACCACCACTGCCTACTTGGGACCTTAACTTCGTGTTGGAAAAACTGCCTCCCTTTGAACTAGCAGCATCTGCAGAACTACAGTTCCTCTCTTGGAAGACTGCCTTCATTCTGGCCATAACCTCAGCAAGAAGAGTATCTGAGTTACAGGCCCTCATGGCAGTACAGCCATTTCTTATTTTTCATCAAGACAGAGTTTCATTGAGAACCAATCCTTCATTTATGCCAAAGGTGGTATCTAGAGTCTCATTAAACCAAGCTATTCACCTCCCTACCTTCTTTCCAAATCCACAAAACAAAGGGGAAAAGCTTCTGCACACCCTGGACATACACAGACAGTTGCGCTACTACTTGGACAGAACAAAAAATTACAGAAAAACTGACCAGTTGTTTGTAGCATATGCTGCTGGTGCACAAGGAAAAGCAATTTCAAAACAGACATTTTCAAAATGGATAGGGAATTGCATTTGTTTCTGTTGCTCCTTTCATGGAAAAACTGTGCCAGCTAACATTAGACCTCATTCGACCAGAGCCACAGCCACTTCCACAGCCTTCTTAAGAGGGGTGGCTACCAAGGACATTTTAGAAGCTGCTACATGGAGCTCCGTGCATACATTTTCCAAGCATTACAATTTACCTTTATATTCCAGATCCAGAGCAGGCTTTGCTACGGCAGTCCTGCAGGGCATTTTAGCTACTCCATCCTTTACATAGATCCTCCACCCCCAGATTGGCTATGGTATTGTACCCATATGTGATGACTGCAGATGCATCCTTGAAGGACATAGTACAGTTTTATACCTACCATAAATGTAGATGTCCAATAGGTATGCATCTGCAGTCAGGTTTACCCTCCCTCATTCCCCTCTGTGGTATTTCTTGGGTACATTCCCCTCTCATAGCTAGCTGGGGTTATCTATTATGGTGTATTTGTTTTTATATATGTATATATATATTTTAGTGCATGTTTGGAATTTATTACATTTCTCCAAATTTAGCATTCCTTAGAGGGCACCTGGCATCTGGGGCAAGAAAAACTGAGGAAGATGGCGTCTGCTGACGCTTTTATACCCCAGGCGCTCTGATGTCGGGGAAGGGGCGACTTCAGCCGACGCCGGACCCAGACTTTGGAATCCGGCCGACTGAAGGGCTGCCTGAGGCAGGACAACCCATATGTGATGACTGCAGATGCATACCTATCAGACATCTACATTTATGGTAGGTACAAAACTGTACTTTCTCAAGAGTCTGTTCCAATGAGCCACCCAGGATAAAGGTGCTAGGGACGCGGTCCCATCCAGCAAGAATGAAGGTGAGATTGACAACTTAACATTGAGAAGTTATGTACCTACCATAACGTTCCATGTTAGTTGTCTTCTCTAGCCTTCTTTCTTGCATCCCGCCCACCATCCCCCTAGCCTGGACAGACCCGAGAGGTTCTTCCCCTTCTTACAGGGGACCTTATCTTGCATTACTCCTAGCTCAGACAGTTGGTCCTGGGGTAGATCCAGCTTCAGGTAGTAATAATTTGGGAGTTCTTCCTTCTCCTCCTCCACCTCAGAGGGGAGACTGAATTGGCTATGGTTTCTTAGCTACCAAACGAGATCTGGGTAGTTACCGCCTAGCATCATGGGATATAGGGTTGCCTCGAGCCAGTAAAATTAGCTCTCGAGCTTTAGTATAGGCCGAGTCGGAGCCGAGGTTCGGCTCCGAACTCATCCAGCAAGAAAGAAGGTGAGAGAAGACAATTAACATGGAACATTATGGTAGGTACATAACTTATCAATTATCACCTTGCTGCACTGTAAAATAGGCTCTGCTTTAAGAGGCTTTTATGTTCAGCAAGGTGTGATACAGCTTGTGAGCTTTGGTTTGTCCTCCCGGTGTCTCCCTTATACTGTCTTAGACAGATCTGACCTTGTAAAGCTCCACCTGCAGAAATAGATGTGGTTAATGTCACAGTTTTCAGGACCATGGTCACAACCCACAGTACTCTGACAATGTAGGCCTGTTTTTTTTTCCCCCTGCAGCAAAGCAGTCCTGCTCAACAGTTCCTTTGTGGTATAAGTTGTAGCAAGCCACCTTTAATGCACCTCCAGAAACAGGACTTAGCTTTCCCCTTATGTTAAGAGTGCAAGCAAGATCAGGGAGTGGACTTTTTTTTTTTGCTCAGCTTACAGTTGACCGGTTGAAGGGCACCAGCTCAAAGGTTAGAGCTTTGTTTCTAAGTGTGCAGCAAAGTCCAGAAGGTTTATGTCGCTCTTCTGTCTAGGACACAATAGGAGTGTCTTAATAGGTTATGTTTAAGCAGCTTTATTGTATACAAACGCATTACTATAGCAGATTACTGACTTTAACTTAAGTAATTTATATACAAACCAACAATTGTGATCATGCATGCTAGGGATTGAATATGTCTGTAATTTATACATGCACGTACAGCCTCGCATGCTTCTTAAAGATGTAGCACGCACACACTTGCTCTGTGATCTACATCCTCCTCTTTAAGAAGTAGATCATACAGTTGTTATGAGACTATTTTGCATGCAGAAATCACAGGCAATCCTTAGTCATGCATTATACAATACTAAATATACATGTATATACAGTCAAGTCCACGTTGCTGCGTATTTCACACTAGGTTTAGATACTCGTTCATATCGTATGACATAAAACTGGGAATTAGCTTTAGCAACTTGAACAGTTTCTGTAAAATGATTAACCTGTGGAATGTCCGAATAATTTTCTAGAATGGAATCAGAATTTTGAACACATTCTGGTCAGGAAACAGTGTCTGATTCACTCTTAGACTTAGAACCTGCATCACAGAAACAGTGTTGTGATTGCAATGATGATGATGATTCTGGTGCAGAAAGATGATGTCTGCGGTTCTTCCTATACTTCACAACCTCTGAGTCTACCAAATAGGATCTCGGCTTGGCACAGGTACCTGTAGTCTTTTCTATTCAATCAAGTCCTTTTGTTGTCTGGATTCGTACTTTCTCTCCTTCCCTCAACGGACAAAGTAATCTGCTCGATCTGTTGTAACTAGATTTCTGGATATTATGCTTCTTAAATGATTGAACCTTGATGGTTTTATTGTTCTTAGGTTTAGGCTGCAACAAACTGGAAGAAATAGGTAGCGTAGTTCTAGTTTGCCTGGAAAGTAGTCTTTGAGCAGGTGAGCCCAGAATATTGTCACGGGGTTTGTTTCTGAAATGAAGAAAATTCAAGAACACATCAGTATGGTCACATTTTGACCTTTCAAATAATTGCTTTGCACTCGGCACTGTTCGTTCAGCTAGACCATTGGACTGAGGATATTCGGGACTACTAGTGACATGTACAAAGTCCCATTCTTATGCAAATTTCTGAAACAGCTGGCTAGTAAATTGAGTACCATTGTCAGAAAAAAAGTTTGTGTGGACGACCATGAACTAAGTAATGATGTTTCAACTTAGTAATAACAACAGTAGATGTTAGGTTAGATAGTAGATCAATCTCCCAAAACTAAGTAGTGTTGATTGTTCCACTCAAAGATATCAGTTGTTACACTAGACCAAGGTAGTTCAGGAACTTGGCTTAGCTGAAGTGGTTCTCTTTGCAAATGCGGGTTAGTTCTGTTGCATACTGAACAAGCAGAAAGCATTTTATCAGTGTCTTTTGGTAATGAAGGCCAAAATGCTAATTCTCTAGCAGTTCTCTTAGTGGATGTGGACCCTGGGTGACCATGATGCAAAATCTGGATATATTCTTGTTGTAAGCAGGAACAACACTTTTGGGACCTTTGAAAAATAATGCCATCTTCCATCAACAATTCATCTCTCTAAGGAAAATACATTTGCACTTCAGGGGGTACACTAAATTGCTTTGACGGCCATCTGACATTAATATAGTGATTGAGCTTTTGCAATATTGGATTAGTCTGAGTGTGATCTCTTAACTCATCAAGTCTAGTGGTGGAAAAAGTATGCACTGACATCACATCAAAGTCAAAATTCTCTGCCTTAAGCTGATCTGTTGTATTTCTGGGTGATCTGGATAAGGTATCAGCCAAATAGAGCAATTCGCCTTTTGTATAGACCATTTTGAAATTGTACTTTTGCAATTTGAGCATCATTCTTTGTAATCTCGCTGGAGCAGAATGCATAGGCTTCTTTAGAATAGTAATTGGAGGTTGATGGCCAGTTTCAGTCTGAATAGCTCGACCATAAATTTAATAATGAAACTTGGAATATGCAGATACTATTGCCAAAAGCTCCTTCTCAATTTGAGCATACAGCATCGCAGTTTGGGTTAGTGTTCTAGATGCATAGGCGTCTGGTCTGCCTTCCTGAAGCATAACTGCGCCTAGACCAAATTTTGAAGCACCACAGGAAAGAGTAACTGGTTTATTCATATCATCGTATCGTAACGTAGGTGGAGTGGCAATTTTCTGCTTGAGGTTTTCAAATGCCTTCTGGTGTTGTTCCAGCCATTACCATACAACATTTTGCGTGTGAGCTCTCTTGAAGTAGCTGTCAACTCACTGAAGTCTGGTATGAATTTGCCTAAATAGTTGACCATGGCCAGGAAGCGCTGTAAAGCTTGCACATTATCTGTTGCTGACGTCTCAAGAATAGCTGCTTGCTCAGTTGGGTCCAAGTTTGCACTTCAGAGAATTGAGCTTCATGTTTACTTTATGTGCTCTGTCTAGAACTTTCTTGAGGTTTCTATCATGCTCTGCTTCACCATTGCCTCCAACCAGTAGATTGTTTACTATTATGGCACAAGGATAACCCGAAAAAATTTGCTCCATTCACACTGAAAAACTTCACTTGCAGAATTTATTCCAAATGGAATCCTTAGGAATCTGTATCTGACAAACAGAGTGAGGATTTGCGATCTACCATCATTTGCCAAAATGAACTCTCTGCATCCAAAACAGAAAATACAATGGCATTCAGTATTAGAGCTGCAACTTTTTCTGCTGTGCACATTGGATGATGTGGTATTTTCAATGCTTTGTTCAGATTTCTTGGGTCAATGCATATTCTGATTTTGTCTGAGCCTTTTTTATGAGTGGCTACCGTGGACGACACCCATTCAGTTGATTCTGTGACTGGACAAATCACACCTTACTGCACCATTTTATCCAACTGAGCTTTAACTTTGTCTTGCGTAGATATCAGAACTCTTCTTGTGGGTCTGACTACTGGAGTGACCTCTGGGTCTAACTTCATGGAATACACAACTGGACATTTGCCTGACTTGTCATCAAAAACATCAGCATACTCTGAGAAAATGGCTTCTGAAAAACTTTAACTTGGAACTGCACTTGATAAACTATCTTTGAGACCCAATAAAGATTGCACTGGTCTTCTGACTACATAGAATAACAAGTTGTAACAGTTCTCAGTCAAATAACATGAAAGCATCGCTGATGGATTTCTTCACCTCCATAAGCAACAAGTCTCGCACTACTGGTTACATTGAGTTGTTCCTTAGTTCTCACTCTAGCAAATGTGTCTGCTGATATAACAATACAGTTTGAACCAGTGTCTACTTTGAGCTCTGTGGATTTTCCATTAATCCGGACAGTACAAAATACTTCACTTCTTGTTAATAAGTTCACTGCATCAGTTCTTTCACCAAGCACCGATACACCATCTACATAGGAAGCTGACTGCTTGGGCTCTATTTGATCAACTTGTTTTTTTGTGCGATCCTTCTTTACATCTGTGTGAGGCTTATTGATTTGCAAAACTTTTGCAAATGGTTCCATTTTGTACACTTGCGATGTAGCTGACCAAATGCTTTTAGATTCGTGATTTGTACCACAATTGCAACAGTTAACAATAAGGCTATATTTGGGTTTTGCTGATCCATGTTTGTACTGCACTGAGTTTGAACGCTCTCCTTTCTTAGAATTTTCTGGAAAGCCACTTGCCGTATTTGGAAACCCTGTAGCTGCCACATGCTTAGGCCTACTCTTGTTTGTCACGTGTTGCATACTATCTACATTTGCTGAAGCTAACTGAAACAATGCTGTTGTCACTCACAAGCATACTTAAGTGTTTTTCTGTCACCTCATGGATTTGACAAATCTCTATAGCTTTGCTCAACGTTAAATCACGGTCATGAAGTAAAATCTTTCTCACAGCAGCACTATTTATTATTTATTTATTTTACATTTGTTTACTGGGATAGTCTGACTGGATACTTGTCCATTTTCAGCGGTAGCCCAGGGAGAAAAGCTCCAAATAGAGAAACTTACATAGATTACATAAGAAGTTCGATAACATTAGAAAATATTTAAAAAAAAAGTGATTATGTACAATTGTTTAGTGGTGTTCCCTAGTAGGGACTCATAATTTTCATGGACAGACCCAATTAAAAGCAAGTAGTATCCCCTAGTAGGGACTCACAATTCACATGGACAGGCACAAAAGCAAGAGACGTCAGATTAGATGCAGAGCTTGGTGGCGTAGTTACCTGTTACGATATTTACAGATTATGTTTTCAGTTTATAACTTAATCAGGCTTGGTACATGGCAAAGCCAGTTCACTTTGAGAAACTGTTTGAGGTTTTTTTGAAGAGACTTTTGGAGGATTGTAGGGTGATATAGTTTGGCAATGAATTCCAGGGTTTGCCAACAAAGTTGGCAAACAGGGATTCACCAGTGGAGTTATTAGCTTTGTGGGTTTGGACCAGTAGTTTGTTGCCTGACCGTAGGGATCTCTGGTTGCTATATAGTTTAATAATATTTGAGTGAGGAGGTATCCTCAGGGTGGTACAGAATTTTGTGTGCTATTAAGAGTTGATTTAATTAAGCTGGGCAGTTCTAGCCACTCCAGTTGTTTCCGGTTCTGGCAGTGGTGGGTTCTATAGGTGGAGCCAGTGGCGAATCTGGCAATATGATTTTAGCTATGGGACAGCTTACCTAGTTCGGATTTGTTGAGGTTTGAGAGTACAGGCGAGGTATGTAAAAGTGTGAAGAGTAGGTGTGACCGGGCAGTTGCAGTCCTAGCCAGTGGGGTTAAAAATGTCTTGTTTCTATACAGTGAACCAAGTTTCTTATTGATGGTCTGTATGGTTTTGTTGACCAGTAGGTCAAATTTGAGATTACTGTCTATGATAACTCCTAGAAGTTTTGTGTGTTGATTGGTGGAGATACTGGTACCATTGTTGGACGTGACAGAGAATGAAAGTGTGGTAGATCTACTATTGATACAACACACAAGCCTGTTCCTTTATCAGCTCATCCTTTAAATCCCCAAACCGACACGTTTTAGCTCTGTTTCTCAAGAAACAAAATAAGCTGCAAATGTTTTCCCTGATTTCTGATCTCTCATGTAAAACAAATGCCTCTCTACTGTAATATTCATCTGGGGGTTACATATTTCTCCGAAATTGTGTTTCAAACACTTGGGATCTTCCTTTGCTTTCAGCTTGTACAACAATATAATGGTCTGTACCTTCTCCTTCATATGCTGCTGGTGCATACACAAATGATTGCTCTCTTTCTATAGCCTCTAACCCAGCTAGGTTTATCAAAATGAATGCCCTGGAGTGTGCATCTATATCTGCATAAGCTGCTTGTATAAATATATTGTACTCTTGCTCAAATATTCTCCAGTTCTCTGCAATATTCTGATCAAATACAAGTGGTAGGGATTTTTGAAGTCTGTCTGCCATCTTAACAGATACCAGCGAAGCGTTTTGCAAATAAGCACAAACATACACACATGCACATATGCCAGAAAATAATGCCAGTATTTATCCAATGTCTTTGTGCTCTGAACTTGTACCTTTTTATTTGGGCTTTACAGAATTATGCTAATGGACAAACTCATAGTACCTTTGAATAACTGGACTTTGCAAAATAAACTTCTTGGGCATTTTGGTACTCTTGTAATATCATTGGAAAGGCTAAAATGCTAAAGTAGTTTATCATAATTTGCTAAAGTCATCTACCATCATTTTAAGAAACATTCGATAACTTTATGATGCAACTGAATAACTCACGAGTACTGTAATACTCTTGTAACGTCTTTTGCAAGCAAACACCTCTTAGCAGTGTAAGAAACATGTCAAGTAGCTGCACAATACGAGTAATTATAACATCTGTTGCCTAAAACTCAGTAACTTTTCGAAGTAATTGCACTTTGCGAATAAATGTATACAGTACACTGAAAGGTTCCCAAAATGGCGGCACCTTGCTAGGCAACTCTTTACAGTACAAGAAGCACTCTGTAATGGTGGCACTTTGCGAATAGACACACCCAACATAAACTTTTTGAAATGGCTATACTTTGACTGTATTTCACAAAATAATTGCCCTTTGCAGACAATAAACTCTGAAATACATGCACCGCATGAAGCACACACTGTAAGCACATTTACACACTTTGGGATACTTCAAATAACTTCAGTTATGCTCTTGATACAATACGAAGTCGTAGTTATGCCCAGATACAACACTTCGCCAAAACACATACAGTCGCTTTGCTTTATTTTTGTTTAATGTGCCCTTTTTTGTCCTTATTATATTTGTTTTGCTGGTTTAAGCCCTTTTCATGCCCAATGTACTTTTCTTGTGCTAGTTTTACTCAAACATGCCCAGCTTTGCCTTAAACATGCTAGTTTTGCCTTAACCATGCTCGTTTTGCTTAACTGTTCATCATTTCATCAAATACTTTTATTTTAAACATTTTCTTTAGTTAACTTTTCGTGCTTTCTGCTTGCCTGATAATGTGGTTTGTGCCCTTGTAATGCCCCTTTTTTGTCTTTCGTATCAAATAGTTTGTGCTATTTCTCATTACCTTTGATTCTTTCTGGCTCTGTTTGTGCTCTTTTTCTCTCAGTTTTACCTTCACTTTCATCTTTGCACTCATGGCTCCGAATAGTATTTTCCTCTTCAATCCCTGTTCTGACACCATGTCGCTCTCCTATCTAGGACACAGTAGAATGTTTTTTGTGGGTTCTGTTTAAGCAGCTTTATTTTATACACGCACATTACTATAGAAGACTACTGACTTTAACTTGAGAAACGTGTATATACAAACTAACAACTGTGATCATGCACGCTCTCTGGTTGCTTCTTCAAAATGGTACTAGGGAATGCACATGTCTGTAATTTATATATGCACTTACAGCCTTGCATGCTTTTTAAAGGTATAGCATGTGCACACTTCCACTGTGATCTACAGTTTAGGATTTTTGCATAGATGTCTTTGCATAAGTATTTTTTATACCCCATACAGACTTACAAGAATTTTTCCTCGGGTAGACAGTGAAGGCTGGAAAGAGTGGTAATAGATTATGTGGTTTTTGGAAGTAATGAGTTGGCAGATTGCACAAATTTCCTGCAGAGTACTTTCTCAAAAATGTTGGGGGAGCACATGGTTGTAAATTAGGGTATGATTCTTTTGAGCTGAGGTAAACAAACTGAATTATCCAGGCATGTTAAGGCTTTACCGAGTTTAATGCTGTTGGCCGCCAAAAAAAGCAATTACAAGGAAATGGAATTAAAAGTCTAAACTAACTGTAATTGAAGTACTGAATATTGCAAAGTCGATAACAGAACTGGAGATGGGATCCTTTGAAAAGGGAAGGAGACAGCTGCATAGAAATAAATGGAATTTTTGGCCATAGAGCATGAAAAGTAGTGTCCTGGAGGAGGACTGAAGTTTAAGGAAACAATGTATGTAATGTTGGAGTGAATAATTAAAGAAAATGTATGTAATTCATAAAAGTGATAAATGTCTACTATGTTTTTCTTTATTATTGTATGTGTGCCTGTGTCATTGTCCACATTATAAGAATCTTTAAAGGAGTTTTAAAAAAATCTATTACCCTGTACACAGTTGTCCGTCTCACCATTACCTGTAAAATGGGCATTTCCTTCTTCATTGATGTCCGTTGAACCATTGCTATCACCTTTGTCAGCCAACCTGATGTCATTTTGTCAGTCTTCAGTCTACAAAGTGTCAGTTGGAGAGGCATCTGATCTGCTGGAATCCATCCTGTCTTAAGAACAGTATTCTTCTATATAGGGAGCAACTCTCTTTTCCGTAGTACTTCAGGGAATGAGGGTTAAAACAGCCAGACCTTACTTTACAGATTATAGTCGTCTCAACAGCTGCAACGCTTCTGTGTCAAACCCAGGTCCCCTTGCTTCAACTGTATCCTGTCATATGCTCCCATTTGAGGTTTTTACTACCCCTGTCCATGCTTCTTCCTTCTCCATCCATCCATCCATCGGTTTGGACAATTAAAAGGGGCATCATAGTCCTTGTAAGTAAAAGGTCTAGAAGAACTCTGTAAAATGAAACCTCTAACTCCTGCAAGACTAAGTTCAAATTTGAAATGGTGTAGATGATTGATAAAGACCCCTTCCCCTCCTTCCTCACGAGAGGATTTCATGTTTGAAATGATCCTAAACCTATGCAGGAATGAGGAAAAATGCCCAGCTGACTCCCACTGGTTACCCTAAGAAAGACTTTGCAGGAGCCTACCAGGCATCAGAGTAGTTCTTCTGGGGGTCCCTCAACTGCTGGGCACCACTAAGGACATAGTTATTTATTCACAGGAACATTCTAATACTGTGGACTGTTTTCAGAGGGAAGATGGACCAGACATTCCTTTCCACTCTTTTTAATTTCTCCATATCTTATTGGTTTCTGATACCATGAAGGGAATGGATCCCCTTCGTAAGTCAGGGTATAATTAAAGTTCTTGAAATTAGTATTGGTTAAATCATTGCAGCACTTACAATGTACCCAGAATGGACTATTCCTGCATTTCATATGAGGATACATTTATTGGTCGTGTATCTAAATATAACTGTAGATTCTTTTTTATTAGACCCATTGCCTGGTACTGTTGAACTGTCTGGGTATCTTTCTTCCACATTGCTCTTGTTTCTGTCTGCAAGTCCTGATGCTTTTTACTGTCTGTCTGTAGTGAGATACTGTAATCACTAGATGTGGCAATTTCAGTGATCAGTGATACTTTGGTCTTTTTATTTCATGCACTACTCTTTTCATAGACTACTGTCTATATAGTTTTCTCGCATCTGTTTTTTGAATTGTTGGTAATAGGTGATCCCGTATGATCTAGACTTCATTATTCTCTATGATGCTTTGTGGTTCATGTTTCCAGTGCTTCTTAGTTATCTCTATAGTGTAGTGTTTGCACAATCCCCAAAGCAAGGATCTTCCACATTATTATGCCTTTCAATGTACAGACCCTCTGCCATGGATGTATAACATCCAGTAACAGGGTGTGTAACCATTTCCATTTCTTTTTTTTTTTTTTGCAGAACCTTTATTTGTCTGTTTCTTCTACATGTTCAGTGGAGTTTGCAAACCAGTGTGTACGTAGTCCACTGTCCTGTGCTGCCATTATCAGCCTTTCATCCTTTGGTTTCAGCTCATCGTAACTATTAATTTCCACATCAAATCCTGATTAATAAGAGATTTCTGCAGGAGATCTTGATACTTCCCACTATATTTATGGATTTTCCACATTCTTTTCCTTCTCATCTAATTCCGCTCCTTGTATTCTTTCTTTTATTTATTGGCACATCCAGTTGCTGTCTGATTTGTATCTGCTTATGGTTTGATTTCCATTCCCCCTTGCCACTTGAATGCATCTGATAAACTAAACAGAGAGGTCATCTTAGACTTTCTTTGCTCGTGTTTTAAAACTTTCACCATGATTGGATTTGATGAGGTCAGCAGATCTATTCCCACAACATAGCCAAACTCTGGAACTCCCTCCCAGAAACCCTAAGGAACATGCCCTCACATGATCAATTCAAAACGCTACTAAAACACCACCTTAGCAACCATTGGCTATGCTCCTGCCACTCCCCTGCTTAAACCCACTCTCCTCTCTTGTTGGCTACTCTCAGAACATCTTCTCCTGCTTCTTTTTTAACTTATTTCTACTCCCACTACCACCTTTGCCATTAGCTCTCTCTGCTTATAAATAACTCTTTACTTCACCATCTTGTTTATTCACTACTGTGCTGCTTTATTAGCAGAATTTTAGTTTCCCAGCATCCTGTTGTGTTTGTTCATCAAGGTAGATCTTCCACTGGGATCTACACTAGTAAACACACAATTCTCATGTAATGTTTCTTCTTGATATAGGATGTTTTTGATATTGTAAAAATGCATACTATTTTTGTGGTGATTGTTTTTGATTTGTAAAATTGCATTTTAATTTGTGATAATCTGTGTATCTAAAATCCACTTGTATTGTACTTTCTGTGGAGCTTTTCTCCCTGGGCCTCCACTGAAAATGGGCCTCTGGCCCAGTTGGACATTCCCGGTCAACAAAATGTAATAAATAATAAATGTGTGTGCAGTCTCATGACTGCATATCTTTACATGTAATAAAGTTTTGAGGAGGCCCACACCTCCTTTAGAGTGAGGGGATATATAATCTTGGTATATTTTTTTTATATGTTATTTGATGAGCATGAAGCATTTTTTCTTGTTTTTTTGTCAGACTGATCCAATACCTTTTAAGGTTAGTCAGTCGCACAAAACCTGTAAGTTAAAACAGGGAGAGAAAATGATTTCATAGCCTGGACTTTACTTCTAGATGTCATTGCTGTTTTCAATATTAGTTTTAGTCTTCTAAAGTATTCCTTGCACACTATTATTTGCATTTCTTCATGTTTTATTGCTGCTCCTTCATCAGTTCCCAAATATTTATACAGTCCTTCCTGCACAAGTTCCTTTATATCACATTCCTGTCCTAGATTGATATTTTCTTGCTAGTGCAGCTTGACTGCTTTAAATATTGCTTGTGCACTTATCAAGGCCAAGTATCATTCTTATAACATCTGAGAGTTTTAAACACTTGCAGTTGTGCTTTCATCTCCTTGTCTGATGAACTAAATAATTTTAAGCCATCAACAAAAAGTAGTTGAGAAATCTTTAAGCCAAGTGTGTTTTGGGGAGCCAAATTATAACAGACCTAATCTGTCAAACAGCCTAATTGGTTAAGGGGAAGACAAAGACTCTCCCTGGACTATATCACCCTTTGAATTGTTATCCCTGCCCTTTGTCGTGGTTTAATTGCAAAGTGGTTTGCCACTGTTTCATAGTCACTGTAATATAATTGATTAGTGAGGGATGTATTTTGTGCATCTGTAAGCACTGCTTTATCCATGAATATGGGATGCTGTCAAATACTTTTTTGGTAATCTATCCATGCCATACTTAGCTTCTTCCCCATTGTACAATTTCCATTCAGGAGCTTTTCTTAATTTTGTTTCAATTTATCTGGCTGTTTCCTCATCCCATTTCATATCCTCTACATTTGATGATCTTACTGTTTCTTTTACTTCTACCAGTCAGCATCTTTATGTTCCACAGGACCTTCATAAATATTTCTCGAAAATGTGTCTATTTCTTCATTTTTGGAAGTGTTAGTATTACATTTGCTTTGTTACCCAGTTTTCTATAAAACCTTTTTGGCCCATAAGTGAATTGCTTATTTTGAACTTTCTTTATCTGCATATCTTTTCTTATCTTAATTGCTTTATAGGTTTGTCTAGTTGATGCTTCCATGATGGCATTTAATTTCTTCCTTTCTTTTCCCTTATTGCTTTGCATTTTTTGGTAAGACTTCATCTGTTATAAATTTAGCTGCACACTAATATATTTATTTACTTCTGTTAAATCACATGAATTTCTTTTAGTAGTCTTGATTATGTGTTCATCTGTTTTTATCAAACTTCTAACATTTTGGATCCTATTTACTTTCTGTAACCTGTTTCTTGCATCAGTCTTAATATGTCTATCCATTTCTATTACATCAAGCAGTTCTTCCTGTAGCTAATTGTCTTCTAAACTGAGGGCATGTTATTTGCTCTCTGTTTTCTGTGAGCATTCTACTTGAAATTTAAGACCTCCTTTCTCTGGCATATTCTCTTAATCTTCATCTTGCATCATTTGCTGCACCTTCATATGTGCACTCCTTGGCCTTTCACTCTACAGCATTGACTGCATCAGAGTTGCCACTGTTTCTTGTTCCTTCCCTTGCTGTGCAACTCCAGCTGCACTTTTGTAATGGTTTCCTACTGAAGGCTGCAGAGCATCTTCATGTAGCAAGTGATCAGGTGTTTCCCGTTCCACCTGTTTCTTGCTGATTTGGAGACTCATTATTCCATCATGCTATGACATTACCCGAGTTGGATTTTCTACACTAAATCCTGCACTTTGCATGTAGTCCATAACTTCAGTTTCCACTTCAACATATCCACTAGTAATCTTCTGTTCTACTTTCTCTTTTTGTTTTCTTATTTGTGTGTTAAATTTTCTATATCTGGATGCCTTTGCCTGTATTTCTCTTCAAGCATCTTTGGTGCTGCTTTTTTGCATTGATTAATTTTTTCTCTCCTTTGCATCAGTATATTTACATTATATTAAATATTTTTCTTTCTTATGTCCTTATTTCTTTTTCAGATGTCTCCCACTCCACCTGTTTCTCCTTAATTTGAGGATTAATTGTTCCATCATTCTGTGACATAACCAGTGGTAGACTTCTTACACTAAATACTTCACTTCGCAGATATTCCATAACTTCAGCTTCTGTTTGTTTTTCTGCTTTACTACTTGTCTGTTCTACATTCTCCTTTTATGAGCTAATTTTTTGTGTTGTGAAATGTTCCGTATTAGGGTGCCTTTGCCTGTATTTCTCTCCAAATATATTTGTAGCTTTTTTGTAGTGATTAGTCTGGCTTTTTCCTTTGTATAAATATTTCACCATATTCTATCTTAATAAAAATTCATTGTAGATGGAGATCACGCTTCTTGTTACTTTCTCGGCAGCTGCTTTTGGTCGTACTTGTTCTCCAGCTATCCATCTCTCACAATAGCAATCATAGCCTGTTTATAGATTTTTGAAGAGTAATTTGTCATGTTCATCATTCTTAGTGCAGCAGTAGCCTGTAGCTGTTTGTTATACCCTGACCAGAATATAAAAGCCAACCAGTCTTTCCTGTACACATGCACTCAGGCTGCTGTGCTAAGATCCACGGGGAAAAAACAGCAGCATGGATGCCAATTTCTTCAGTACTTTCTTGCTGCCCGCAGAGTACCTCTGGGGTTCACAGGATCACAGGATTGATGGTATGCTTTGATCTTCCATTTCTGGCACACAAGTCCCCTTTAGGGGACCCTGTATTTCTTTACAGGGTTTGTAGCCAGCCCTCTGTAAGAATACCAACACTTTACTGTGTTGATATTTTAACAGAAATGTCTTGTAAGTCTAGATGTCCTTCTATATCACTTTGCAGTATTCTTCTTGTAAGGGATCTCCTGTCAAGGATAGCCCAGCTTCTGGACAGTATGCGAAACCCTTTAGCTCTAATAGGTACCATACTTCACACGTATGCCTCTCACGCAAGACATAGAGAGTAAAGGTGACATACAGATGCAGACACTCAGAACTTCTTTGCTGCTAGTCTGAATTCCCTTCTGCCATGCTGGTTACTAAGCCATGGTTTCAGGTAAGTGCCCAGTTGGGGTTTCTTATATTCCTTTTTATTCCTGTTTGATATTGTGTTCATGTCCTTCAGAAAGGGAAAATGTCAGTGTTGGAGACAGATTCCACATAAAGACTGTCATGATCAGTGTCTTTTGCTTGGGTGCTGTCCATGATTGTAGACAGTATTCTATATACCAGCTCAGCTCAAGCTGCTTGACAGTTTGGGTACATGAAAGGTGCCCTGAAGCTGGTTGTTATATCCTTCTCATAATATAACACATGTAGCTAAGGCTACTACAGCAATGATCATTTGAACATCTACTGTTATGGTAAGTTAAACTTGCACAACTGCACTTTTCCTTCCTAGATGTGATAAAACTGCTTGCATATTTTCATTAAACATTTAAGCCCTAAGAAAAAGTACATTGCCTATGTTTAAATAAACTGAATTGTGTGGTGTTCTATTAAGTGCATTGAAGTATTAAAACTGTTGGGAAGGCTGCTACTACTCATTCACGTCCCACTGTCTCAAATTTTATTTTCCTCTGAACTACTTGACCTGTTCCTTTAAATAATTCATTTCTCTCAAGAAGGAGTGTTCAGAACTCTCATGATTAATTGCCTGCAACTGCAGACAGCTAGTCTCCAAGTCAAAGCAGTCGTAATGAGGAATAAACTTCTAATAATTTTGCAGATGCATGAAATAATGTTTGTAAATTTTACTCCAAACACAGTGTACATAACTTCACCTGGCCAACTGCCTACATCTGCAGACTTTTTGATTGCCACTGAGAGCATTTGCTAACGAGTTGGGAAGAGCTTATAACTTTGCAGGTGCAAGAACCCTAGCATTTCCATGCCTTTGATAATTGTCTTATTTTTAAATCTGTTTACTTAAAAAAACAACTGTGTCTACAGCTTAAACTAAAGGCATTAAACTATACATCCAGACTTCTTCTAAAGCAGGGGAAATTGCTATCTTAATTCTAAATGTATTCATATTATTAAAACCCCAGCAACTGAAGAGTGCAACGTCATATTAATTAATTTGCTTCAGACTAGCCTTTATCTGTGGACAATGTAAAGCTCATACATCTTAAAACTTGAGTACTTGCTTTAACATCTTTAACATATACAGCAGTCATAGATAAGACTCCCTCAGCTCACATTTAAAATATTTCTAACAGCACACAGTGGTAAACTACTTGTAGTATAACATACAATTTACATAATGATATTTTTTGCAAATATTAAGAACAAAAACTGTTGGGGCTGTATCATATGAGCGAATCGCACAAGTTGCGAATGCTCATAATATCGAACGTACCGGAGCTCTAAGTGCTTTTTCTGAGATCGCAGTACAGTGAAGAATGGGATATTTACCCTTTCCTCACTGTAGTTCGATCTCTGAGTTGGAATATATATTTAGCAGGGGGTGTGCAAGGCACAGCCCCCCACAGTAGGAAGTTTGAGGTCTGGTACATTCGATGATATGAGCGTTCACAATTTGTGCAATTCACTCATATGATATAGACCCAAACTGTGTTGCCTACAGTAACTTATTCATTCTCGTCTGTGTTCTTCTCAACATTAATAACATAGGTTCATACTAGGCTATCTGCCCTGGGGCAATTATAAGCCTAGCCCGATTCTGTATGGCTTACGCCACCCCTTGATTTGAGTATACTGTGCCCTTTTTAAGGTTTAGTTTACTGTGCCTCTGTCTAATAGTGACACGGGAGTAATCCCTGGGACAAACCTATGATCCCCCATCCACTTATCAAGATTCTTCTTGAAGAGATTCAGTGAGGTGCTCTGCCTCACATGAACTGGAATTCTATTCCAGAGCGAAGGGAGCCTCTGGGTTATGAACCTGTCCCTCCAGCAAGTTCTATTTATTTCTGTGCTGAGGTTCAAGTCCCTTGAGCGTGTGGCTCTAAGGGATTTAGATTTACTGAGGTGGAGCATGTCCATTAATTCTGGATTTGACATAGCTTTGTATGTCAGGCATATTAACCGAGCAGCATATGGCATCTGTTTGAGACCCTTGATCCTCTTGGTGAGATACTTTTGGGGTCTTTCTAATTGCTGCAGGTGTCGGGTAGGGTACTTCCCAAAAGGGCCATTGTATTCTATGATGGGCCTGATGAGGGATGAATAAAGGGGCACGGTTACCTCTCTTGATCTAGATGTGAAACCCTTCGTGATGAGGTGGACTATGTAGAAGGTCTTTCTAACCACTTTGGCAATGTGGTTTTCAAAGGAGAGATTGCTATCAACTTGGGTCCCCAGGTCCCTAATAACTTTCTCTGTACTTAATGGGTTTCCGCCTATGTGGTAATTTGTGGGCACATTGTTTTTGCCAAAGGGTATGACTATACATTTTTTGGCATTTAGCTTTAAACCATGGCGCTGGCACCAGTTATCTGTCTCTGAGAGACCTTTTTGAAGGATGCTTGTGTCAGCTGGAGAGTTGATTATGGCGCCCAGTTTGCAGTCGTCTGCGAACTTGGTGAGCCATAGTCATCCCACGTTTGCCTGTACCTCGGAAAAGTATATACCGAACAAGAGTGGTCTCAGGACAGAACCCTGTGGGACGCCACTTGTGACCAGTTTCGAGTCTGACATGGCTCCAGCAACTCTCACTCTGTGGGTTCTGTCTTTGAGCCAGTCTGCAACCCATCTTGTGACATAGGGGTTTATATTTAAGCTGGATAGCTTATCTATGATGCCCGAGTGGGGTATTGTGTCAAATGCCTTTGCAAGGTCCAGATAGGCTGTGTGGACTACCTTCCCTTCATCTATGGCTTTGGTGACTGTTTCAAAGAAGTCAACCAGGTTCAAAAGGCAGGATCTGCCCTTGACAAAGCCGAACTGGGTAGGATCTAGTGTTTGTAGGTCCCCAATGTCTTTGTTTATGAGCTCCATGATGATCCTCTCCATAGCCTTGCAGACTAAGCTAGTCAGGCTTATGGGGCAATAGTTTCCAGGGTCCTCAGAGGCTCCACCTTTATGGAGTGGGACCACTGTTGCTGTACACCATTCTGTGGGCACATAACCTGTAGTGAGGCTAAGATTGTATAACTGTTTTATTTGAGGGATTAGTTCCTCTTGTAGTTCATGTAGGACGCAACCTGGGACGCCATCTGGTCCCATGGAAGCAGTGTTTTTTGCTTTGGAGAGGGCAGCCTTCACCTGTTCATCTGAGATGTTTGGGAGGCAGCCCTCTGCCGGGATAGATACTTGCTCTTTTGGGGGGGAGGGGGGGAGAAGTTTGCACTGAATCCGTCTGCCAGGATATTGGCGATGTTTGTGAGTTCAGTGTATTTTTTGTCATTTAGAATCAACTCAGAACAGGTCTGGGAGTTGCATCCTAGGTTTCTAACATAACTGAAAAAAGCCTTATGATTGTCTTTGGTGTCCTGTGCAATTTTTCTCTCAAAGCTGGCCTTGGAGGATTTTATGAGGGATCGTAATTTTTTGCTAGTACTGATCAGAGATGCCTTCCCTATTAGAGATTTTGCTCTATCATGTAGTAGCTTCCTCCTTCGGTTGTACAGTTTATTTATGGCAGGGGTCCACCAAGACTGGACGCCTGCCTTTGGATGATTGGGTCTTGGTTTTGTTTGGGATAGCATGATCCATGCATTCCTGGAGATGTCCGTAGAATGCATTTATATAGGATTCTGCAGTTTGGGCTGTAGTTTCCACTGGCCCTGGGGCCTTGAAGGATTCCACTTCGGTTTTGAGAAGTGAGAGGTTCGCTTTTGAGAAGTTTTTCCCTGTGGTTTTCTGGGCTGGGGGTGGGGTCGGGATGTGGACATCCAGTGAAATTAATTTATGGTCTGATCTTACCAATGAGGGATATACTTCTGGTGTGGAGCATAGAGTCCCCATGTTGGTAATGATCAGGTCTAGTATGTTGTCCCCTCTTGTGTGGGAGTGGTGACTAGTTGTTCCATAGCATTTGAGTTTATAATTTCCAGGAATCTTTGGGCTAAGGTGCTGGGGCTTGAGTAGTGATTCTAGTCCATGTTTGGGTAGTTGAAGTCGCCCAATATTATGGTGTTCGGAGAGATCTTCATGTTCTCCAATGTTTTCAGGAAAGCCGAATGAGATTCCTGACTTTGAGAGGGTGGTCTGTAGGATGCTATAAACTGAAAAGCAGTCTTGCCCACTGTTAGTTGCACATGGATGGTCTCCGATACTTTGTGCAATGCCACTAACCTGGAGGAGTGGATATCCTTGATAAATATGGAAACCCCCCTCCTTTTGTGGTTCGGTCCGGGTTTTGGGGCCGAAAAGCATGATATGTGGTATAGCCTGGTAGTGCTGGGGTGCTCTCTGGAGCCTTGAACCAGGTTTCTGTCACTGCACAGATATCGATGTTCTCCATACTGAGGAGAGCTTCGAGTGCATGCATCTTGAGGTTAAGACTTCTGGCGTTTAGCAGCATTACCCTTAGTTTCTTGTTCCTTGTGCTGTCTATGGGGGTGGGTTTGACTTTTGAGCCTTGCCTAAAAAAGGCACTATGGGGGTGGCAAGAGCCTTTGCCAATATCAGAAAGCCCAGTGGTGACAGGTGCAAGCCGTCCCTAGCGAAGCAACGTGGCTTGTCGAGCATGTCATCCCAGGCTGACAGACACTGGATCCCCTTTGAATGACACCAAAATTTTAGCCAAACATAAACCAGTATATGCTTTAAAGTTCTCCCACAAGTTTACAGTCAGCAAAATTCCAGTATTTGTCAAACAATTTTTCTTGCACAGCCATCCCTTGCATGTTTATTTCTGTATCCAGTGGGATTGACTATAGTCTCCCATTTATGCACTAATTTCAGTGTTGGTCTTCCGGTTCTAGTTTGTGTCCAAGGGTACTCCTGGTTCTTTTCACTAGCTCCTGTGATTTATTTTTTTCTGTCTCTCCAGAACAAACTTGGAACAGTGGAAAATGTTTCACTGGCAGTGTTGCTCTTTGAACTTTGTCAATATAATGAGAAGCAGTGTCCCCTTCTGCTTCCTTGGCTTACTGTTGGATAAATATTTCCCCACTAGCTTGTTTTGCATCAAAAATGCATTTGTTACTCTAGGGAAAAGTATTCTGAAGATAGCTAGATACAGCAGCTTGAATGTCTTACCTACTGGGATAAATTGCTTTCCACAAACACATTGCCTCCTAGTTTTTAGTACTTTTCTTTCCTGACAGTTTTGTCAAGGTCAACTCTTTCCGTTGGTGTGATTTCACCTATAGAGGTCTTGGCTGCTTTCTCATGGCCAGGTTTAGAGCATACTCAGATTTGCTGTTTCATTTAACAAACTTTTTGTAGAACACCAGTCCAGTTGCTTAAATTGAAAAGTGTGTTCATTCCTGATTTTCTGATTCAGGAAGAAATCTCAGGTTTTCTCTGTGTGCACTGTCTTTTGACTGCATTATTTATGAGACTGCTGTTAAGTAGATTCATACACAGCCAGCAATACAGATTGCCAGAGGCATTCCGATTTTGATAGACAAGGAAAAAACAGTAATGGCAGATGTTCTTCGTGTTTCACTGTTGCAGTCATTACATTTGGGTTATCCTGCTGGTAGGTTGCCATCAGTCAGCCTGAATTCCAGTCTTGGGTCCTGCATCGGTTGCTGTCGCATCTTCCCTGACGTCAGGTCGTCAGGAGTATAAAATATGCAGCCAACGCCATTTTCTTCAGTCTTTCTTGCCGCGCGGTGCCCGAAGCAGAAGTAGATGGCAAGTGCTGGTCAGCCGACTCCTGAGATTTTTGTGTTCAAGTTTCAGATCCGAAGTCTTCATTAAAAGCTAAGTACCCCGTTGGAGAAACTTTTTTCTTGCTCCAGTCCGATGTCAGAAAAAGTTAATAATTGTATTTCTTGTGGGAAGCAAATACCTCATAAGGACTTTCATTCTTACTGTATTCCTTGCCTAGGCCCTGACCACTATGTTTCTAGTTGTCGGTTTTGTGCTAGATTTAACCAACGCACTATTAAGAGTCTGTACAATTTTGCATTAAGCCATTTTGGGCGAAGATTTAATTATACAATGTCGTGAGATAGCCATCCGACTACCGGAGTTCACAAAAAACGCAAAGAAAAAGACAAGCAACCGAGGTCCAAAACCGACGACGAAGTTTCTCCTAAGCAAGTCGCCGGTTCGCTGGTTCTCAGTGAGGAACTTTCACAGCCCCTGATGCCCGCTACTTTAGAATCGCAGCCCGCTACAGACTCCCACGTGGAGTCGGCCAGGCCGCTGGAAACTCAAGGTATTGGAGCCTCGGAAATTATTCCCTCAGATGGGTCTGGAGCCGCTGAGCAGGCATTGGCTTCTGAGGGTGTATTCAGACCTAAACAATTATATATTAAACCGACTTCAAAGGCAAAGACTAAAACACCTTTAAAGGCAAAGAAACAAGTTCACCAGCCACATGGACAGACCTCTATGCCCAAAAAACAGATGCTGAAAATGGCCGAAGACTTAATTACATTTATCAGGGGTTCCCATCCCCCTCCTGATAAGAGGCAAGAGACAGACTATGAATCTTCAGATCAGGTTTCCATTTCTTCTGATTCCTCTTCTGATCAAGAATATTCTCTTCCCCCCATGAGGATTCTGATGCTGAAGAATCAATTCCTTCAGCTTCTCCTCCTGAGGACTACTCTTTTGGGGAAACCTTGCATACCATGAGGGAGCACTTCCACTGGGAGAGCCAAGATTTTTCAGAATCTAAGAAGAGGCTCACAGACTTCCTTTTACTACCTCAACACAGGCCTCTAGCTATTCCACCTGTGTTAGACATTGTAGATGATGTGTTCTCAGAGTCTAGCCTGACCCCTGACTCCTTGCCTCCAGCTCCTGTTAAACTGGACAAATACTACAGGGTCCCTGACTCTCATAAATTCCTGTTCAAACACCATACTGCAGACTCAGAAAATATTTCTCGGAGTCCCAAAGGGGTCAAGGCTTCCACTGCAAAAAACCCTACCCCTTTGACAGGGATTCTAGGGCACTCGATAGATGGGGAAAAAAGATTTACACATCTGCTTCCTTAGCTATAAGGGCCTTAAATTGCCAGTTTCATATGCGCAAATATCAGCAATATATCATGTCACTGCTTAAACAGAAAATGATGGTAAATTCTGAATGTGCAGAAAACAAAGAAATGCAGGATTTATTGCATGCAGCTGAACAAGTTGGAAAGCATTCTTTGCAATGTGGTTTTGATTCTCTGGAGGCCACCTGCAGGGCCGCTGTTACGGGTTCTGTCATTAGGAGGCATGCTTGGTTAAAGGAACAAAATCTGCCTGATCATGTTAAAGCAAAATTATTAGATGCTCCGTTACAACATGATATCTTGTTTGGTGTTAAGGCAGAAGAGATGTTAAAGAAAATGGAGGACAAAGCTAAATCTATGCAAATGGTCAAGGATTTCTTACAGGTACAGCCACCTAGATTTAGCAGACACTGGCCTACAAAAAATTGGTCCTTTCCAGTCTCAGACAGACCTCAAAGGGGCAGATCCAGACACCCTAGAGGCAGATCACAGCCGCAAGGTTCCTACAAGTCTAAGCAATTGGGTGCTTCTACCTTCAAAGGTGGAGAAGACAAATCAGTCATACAGGAAACAGTCCCAAATGACTTCCTCCTGCCTGCACCAAGCACTTATCTTCTGGCAGCACCCTTGGGGGAAAGCTAGCACTTTTTTCTCAAAATTGGCACATTATAACCCAGGACAAATGGGTTCTAGATATAGTGTCACAAGGCTACAAGTTTCACTTCCATACCCTGCCCAGGGCAAATGGATGGCCATACCTGCCAAAAAATCAATGGGCAGAGGCTCAAAAGCAAGTCGCAGCTCTCATGGACATGAGGGCTATTCAACAAGTGCCACAGCAAGAGCAGGGACAAGGATTTTACTCAAGACTGTTCTTGGTACCCAGAAAGGACAAATCATGGAGACCAATACTGGACCTATCTATTCTAAACACTTTCCTGGATATACCAAAATTCAAGATGTTGACCTTGCAGCAGCTTCTGCCCATGCTGGGCAGCAAGGCTTGGCTCGTGACTTTAAACCTAAAAGAGGCATACCTGCATGTCCCAATCAGACAATCATGCAGACGATACCTTAGATTCAAGGCTGGCTCAAAGCATTACCAATTCTCTGCACTGCCCTTTGGCTTATCTACTGCGCCCAGGGTCTTCACAAAGTGCCTGGCACCAGTAATTGCTTACTGCAGACAGAGGAATACAAATATATCCTTACTTGGACGACTGCCTCATACAAGCAGAGAACAAGGACATTCTACTACAGCATCTGACGTTTGTGCAAAGACTTTTAACATGCCTAGGGTACACAGTCAACAAAAAGAAATCAAAACTAGTACCCTCTCAAGAGATAATATTCCTGGGTGCAAGCTAAAATACAACTGCCCAGATGGCTTATCTCACACCAGACAAACAAAGGCAACTGACTACCTATTTCAAGGAAATGGCAGCAAAGGCCCAGTTATCTGCAAGAAAAATTCTGCAGGCTTTGGGCTTCATGGCATCCTGCATCTTACTAATTCCATATGCAAGGCTGCATATGAGGAAAATTCAGTGGTACCTAAAAAGTGTCTGCACACAACATTGCCACAGCCTGGAAACAATGTTTACTCTCATTCCCTCCCTGCAACAGGAGTTTCAATGGTGGGCAAAGGCTTGTCTCCAAAACAAGGCACAGCTATTCCTCACTACCCCCACCCAGGCAGAGCCTAACGACTGATGCATCAGATTATGCCTGGGGGCACACATGGCAGGAACAGGCATTCAGGGCACCTGGTCCACAAACCAAAAGCATCTACTTATCAATCAAAAAGAGATGCTAGCTGTTCAAAATGCCCTGACAGCCTTCAAGGACCTACTTCATCCGGGACAACTACTGATAAAGACAGACAACACCACGGTCATGTGGTACATAAACAAGCAGGGGGACACTCATTCTTACCCCCTTTGCAGACTAGCCATGGCTTTATGGGACACAGCATTGACTTACCAAGTTCATCTGCAGGCACGATTCCTGCCAAAAAAGGAAAATACTCTGGTAGACAAACTAAGCAGAAACCTCATGGATCCCCACTAGTGGCACCTGGATCCACATGTCTTCAGCATGATAACAAAGAATTGGGGACGCCCGGACATAGACCTATTTGCCTCCCCTCACAACAATCAACCAAAAAGATTCTGCACAAGGACTTATCACAGACAAGCTTGGAAAGTGGACACCTTATCTTTTAGCTGGGCAAACTTATCAGTATATGCCTTTCCTCCACTGCCTCTCCTCCCCAAGGTACTCCTAAAGGTCAGACAGGAGAAAACCAAAAATGATTCTGATTGCCCCAGACTGACCATGCCAGTACTGGTATCCTAGCTTAAGGAACTTGTCCCAATGCCCAGCCTTGACCTTACCTCAAATTACCTCATCTACTGTCCCAGCAAAACAATCAGATTCTACACAGCCAACTCAGGACCCTAAACCTTGGCAGCATGGTGGATAATGTAGCCATACAAACCACACCTCTCAGTAAAGCTGTGATGGATGTCATTTTAGAAGCCAGAAAACCTAGTACTAGAAAATCCTATGCTGGGAAATGGAAGAGAATTTGTGCTTGGAACCAAGCTTAAGGAATTGATACAGCTGTCCTAAATATTCCTCAGATTTTGCAATACTTAACTGAGATGCTGGACAAAGGCCTATCTTTTTCATCAGTTAAAATCCATGGCTCTGCCATTTCGGCTCATTACAATACAGAGCCACTACTCTTTTCTCATCCTTTATTAAGGCAGTACCTCAGAGGAGCCAAAAACTTAAGGCCTCCAAGGAGAAAGCCAATACCTGCATGGGACCTCAATTATGTCTTGGAAAAACTCACCTTACCTCCTTTTGAGCCAGCTGCTACTGCGGATATAAAGTTCTTATCTTGGAAAACAGCTCTGCTCCTAGCAATAACTTCTGCAAGACGAGTTTCAGAGCTACAGGCTCTCATGGCTGTGGAACCCTTTATCATTTTTTATCCAGACAGGGTCTCTCTGAGAACAAACCCTACATTTATGCCTAAGGTGGTATCCAGTGTAGCCCTTAACCAAACTATTCATTTGCCAACTTTTTATCTAAATCCACAGAACAAGAGGGAGAAAATTCTGCATTCTTTGGACGTACACAGGCAACTTAGATTCTACTTGGACAAAACTAAAGTTTTCAGAAAGACAGATCAATTACTAGTGGCATATGCCGCAGCATCACAAGGAAAGGCTATCTCCAAGCAGACTATTTCAAAGTGGATAGGACACTGCATTCGTTTCTGCTACTCACAGCATGGCAAACCAATGCCTAAGGGCATTAGGCCACATTCTACCAGAGCTGCAGCCACTTCTGCAGCCTTTCTCAGGGGAGTACCAACCAAAGACATTTTAGAGGCTGCTACTTGGAGTTCAGTGCATACCTTTACAAAACATTACAATCTGCCTCTTTACTCTAAATCCAGGGCAGGCTTTGCCTCTGCAGTTCTGCAGGGCCTCATAGCCGCTCCTAATGCCGTTTATCTCCAGCCCCCCAACCATAGCTTTGGGACTCATCCCAAATGTAATGACTGCAACATTGAAACACGAAGAACATAGTACAGTTGTGTACACTTAGCATAAATGTAGATGTTTGAGTGTATTCACTGTTACAGTCCAGGATGTCCTTCATGGATGCATCTGCAGTCATAACAACTGGGTTGTCCTGTCGTCAGGCAGCCCTTCAGTCGGCCGGATTCCAAAGTCCGGGTCCGGCTTCGGCTGATGTCGCACTTCACCCGACGTCATCTCTGTTGGTCTTCGGGTATAAAAGCATCAGCCGACGCCATTTTCCTCAGTCTTTCTTGCCGCGTGGCGCCCGAAGCAGAAGCTGTTCGCAAGTGCCGGTCGGTCGGATCCAGAGATTACTTCTACCGAATACTACTTCAAGACTTCTAAAGCTAAGTACCCGTTGGGGACTCTTTCTTGCCTCAGCCGATGTCAGAAAAAGTTAATAATTGTTTAACCTGTGGGAAACAAATACCTCATAAAGATTTCCACTCTTATTGTCTGCCTTGTTTAGGCCCAGCCCACGGCGTAGCAGCCTGTTCGGCCTGTGCTTCTTTCAACCGGCGAGCACGCTAGGCGCCGGTCGGAGTTTGCAGAACAGTTTTTCGGTTCTGATTTTGCGTACATTATGCCGCCGGATCCTCCGACTACCCAATCTGCCAAAAACGCAAAGATAAAGACCGACACTCGCGGTCCGCGGTTTCGCCGAAACCATGGTTAAGCAAATCATGAGTGTCTCGGTTTCGCGAAACCGAGAAAACTGATCAAAATACAGCTGAACCTATCTCTACAACTGAGGCCCCTGCTACCACTCTTGAATCGGCCTCAGAAATTTTATCCACTACGGTGGTTGCCACTGACTTATCAGACACCATTCCCTTGGATGTCTCTACCCCAGCACGTGGTGCTGCTAGGCCTCCAGCAACCATGTCCATTAAGGCCTTCGCCAGGGCTAAAGCAGCCAAGACTACTAAGACAGTGCCTGTTAAACCCCCACAACCAGGCCCTCTTCTAGTTCTCAAATGCTTACTTTGGCAGAAGATTTAATTTCATTAATTAGAGGATCTCAATCTCACCCAGACAGGGCCTCTCAGCCCCAGAGAAGAGACCTAGGGCAGAGCCCCCTGAGCCAGTGTCCTCTGATGATTCTGCTGACGAATCAGACATAACTGACCAGCCAGAGGCTCCTTTCTCCAATTTTGAAGATTCTGATGCTGAAGAATCCATTCCAGCTGCTTCCCCACCAGAAGAATTCTCCTTTGGGGAAACCTTACATGCCATGCGAGCAGTTCCAATGGCAGCAACAGGATTTTTCAGACTCCAGAAAAAGACTTAGGACCTTTCTGCACCTCCCACAGCACAGGCCCTTAGCTATTCCTCCTGTTCTCTGTGGTGGATGATGCTTTCAATGATGTCTGCTCCGCTCCAGATTCTTTACCCCAGCCCCTGCCAAACCAGACAGATTTTACAGGGTGCCAGATACTCATCACCACCTTTACAAGGCCCCACTTGCAGACCCGAAACTATATCCCAGGGTCCCAAGGCAGTAGCGACCATAGCTAAAACCCTATTCCTTCTGAAAGGGAAGCAAGGTCATTAGACAGATTGGGTAAAAGGTCTACACTTCAGCTACTCTCTCAGCTAGAGCTTTAAACTGTCAGTTTCACATGATACAATACCAAGAGTTTATGCTTGATCAGTTAACTAAAAACTAACCACTGATGAATCTCTTGATAAGAAATATGTATTAGAAATGGTAAATAACATACAACAGGTTAGTAACCATTCCTTAAAATGTGGCTATGATGCACTGGAGGCTTCATTTAGATCAGCCATGACTGGCACAGTGATAAGAAGGCATGCATGGCTAAAGGAGCAAGCTTTACCGGATCATGTTAAAGCTAAGTTGCTAGATGCTCCTATGGATAAGACAAGTTTGTTTGGTACACCTGCCCAGCAGGTTATGAAGAAAATGGAAGAAAAGGCAAAATCTGTTCAAGCGGTTAAAGATTTCTTGCAGGTTCAACCCCAAGGTTTAGCAGGAACTGGCCTGCCAAAATTGGTCCCTTCCTGACTCCACAACATTTCAAAGGGGCAGGAATAGACGTTCCAGAGGCAGTAACCACTCCAGAGGAGGTGCCTACAGAGGGCGACAGTGGCAAGGTAACAACAGAGGCACAGACACAACCACTGCCACTACATCAGCACAACCACAGTGACTTAACCTAACTCCGCCTACCAGGGAACAAATAGCAGCTCCTCTAGGCGGAAAGTTAACCTTATTTTCAAAGAACTGGCACTACATAACAAAAGACAAGTGGATTTTACAAACCATAGATCAAGGTTACGGTTTCACTTCCACACTTTCCCAGTCAAAAGAGGAATGCCATCTATACCTCCATATCAAATAACAGAGGCACTACAACAGATAATGGAGTTAGCAAACATGAGAGCTGTGGAAAGAGTGCCAACAGCAGAGCAAGGAAAGGGGTTCTACTCCAGACTATTCCTAGTTCCAAGAAAGGAAAAAGTTGGAGACCAATTCTCGACCTGTCCACCTTAAATACATACATCATTGTCCCAAAATTCAAAATGCTGACCCTACAGCAACTTCTACCCATGCTGGGCAAGGAGTCTTGGCTGGTAACTCTAGATCTCAAGGAGGCATACCTGCACGTCCCCATTCGACCAATCTGCAGAAGATACCTCAGATTTCTTGCAGGATCAGAGCACTATCAATTCTCAGCATTGCCCTTTGGCTTATCTACTGCATCCAGAGTATTCACAAAATGCCTGGCATCAGTAATCGCCCATTGCAGACTACAGGGAATTCAAATTTACCCATACCTGGACGACTGCCTGCTACAAGGGGACAACATAAGCAAGCTGACAACAGATTTACAAAGGGTCATTTACTTGCTACAAGCACTGGGATACACAGTCAATTTACAAAAGTCAAGGCTGATACCATCCCAAACAAGGACATTGGACACTGTAAAACAAATGGCATTCCTGACTACAGAAAAACAAAACGAACTCCCTCTTTACTTCTTGGCACTAACAAAACTGAACAAGTTAACAGCAAGAAAAGTACTGCAGGCCTTGGGCTTCATGGCATCATGCATAATCTTGGTCCCATTTGCCAGACTACATATGAGAAAACTACAGTGGTACCTAAAGAATTTATGGTCCCAACACAGACACAGCCTAGAAACAGAAATCCCACTAATTCCATGCTTAAAGCAGGAGTTCCTATGGTGGGCTCAGGCATGTCAGTCAAACCCAGGCCTACCCTTTCGCAGATGTCAAGCAAGCCAGACCATCACAACAGGCGCTTCAGACCTAGGATGGGGGCCCACATGCTGGACAAATGCGTGCAAGGATTGTGGACACAGGATCAACTTCACCTGCACATCAACCTAAAAGAAATGCTGGCAGTAAAGCTGGCAATCCAAAAGTTCAAACCATTTCTCCAAGAGGGCCAGTTGATGATAAGGACAGACAACACCACAGTCATGTGGTACATCAACAAACAGGGAGGCCTTCATTCATACCCCTATGCAGAATGACTTTGGAGCTGTGGACCCTGGCACTCAGCTACAACATCCAGTTACAGGCAATATTTGTACTGGGAAAAGAAAATACTCTAGCAGACATATTAAGCAGAACCACATCGGATGCCCACGAATGGAAGCTGCACCCGGACATCTTCAAGACCATCTCAAAGAAATGGGAATGCCTCAGATAGATCTATTCGCATCACCTCTCAATCACCAGCTCAAAAGTTCTGCACAAGGACATTCCACCCACTAGCATGGAAAGTGGATTCGCTCTCCTTCAGCTGGAAAGGCCTAACAGCATATGCATTCCCACCTCTTCCCTTGATACACAAAGTACTACTAAAAATCAAGGAAGAACGTCCAAGGATAATCCTGATAGCTCCAAACTGGCCAAGACAACACTGGTACCCACTGCTGAGGAGCATGTCTCGAACAATATGTGGCCAATACCCCTGATGCCTTTGATGTTAACTCAGAACAACTACAGCATCATACATCCAAACCTAAAAACGTTGCAACTGACTGCATGGAACATCACATAGCAGCAGCTAATCCAGAACTTTCCCAAAGAGTTAAAGACATTATTCTTGAAGCACGCAGACCTTCAACAAGAAGAAACTATGCTGGAAAATGGAAAAGGTTTGTCATTTGGAGTACGGAAAGAGGAAAAGATGTGTCAAACATAGATATGCCTAACATTCTGGAGTATCTGGCGAACTTCTTCATTCAGGCCTGTCCTACTCCTCCATCAAGATACATGCATCAGCTATTTCAGCAGAATACAGCTTTGCTCCACCTGTTTTTCGCACCCTTTGCTCAGGCAGTTCCTCAGAGGAATCAAGAATGTAAAACCTCCAAGGAAACCACCATTACCAGCTTGGGACTTAAACTTTGTGCTAGAAAAGTTGACACTATCACCCTTTGAACCAGCAGCAACAGCAGACCTACAACACCTGTCATGGAAAACTGCTTTCCTACTGGCAATTACTTCAGCAAGGAGGGTTTCAGAACTACAGGCCTTAATGGCAGTGCAACCCTTCCTAATCTTCCACCAAGATAGAGTGTCCATGAGGACTAATCCTACATTTATGCCTAAGGTGGTATCCAGAGTGTCTTTAAACCAGGCAATCCACCTACCTACCTTCTTTCCCAACCCACAAAACAGAGGGGAAAGAATACTGCATACCTTGGATATACATAGACAGCTACGCTACTACTTGGACAGAACAAAAATAGCAGAAAGACTGACCAACTTTTTGTAGCCTATGCAACAGGAAGGGAAGGAAAAGCTATTTCCAAACAGACAATCTCCAAATGGATAGGAAATTGCATACGATTCTGTTACTCCTTCCATGGAAAACCAATTCCACAGAACATAAGACCTCATTCTACAAGGGCAACAGCCACTACCACAGCCTTCTTACGAGGAGTGGCAACCAAAGACATTATTGAGGCGGCTACTTGGACCTCCGTGCATACATTTGCCAAGCATTATAATTTGCCTCTATATTCCAGATCCCGAGCAGGGTTTGCCACTGCTGTACTGCAAGGGATCCTAAACACACCATAATCTACTTTTATCCTCCTCCCCTAGTTGGCTATGGTATTCTACCCAGTTGTTATGACTGCAGATGCATCCATGAAGGACATAGTACAGTTTTGTACCTACCATAAATGTAGATGTCCGAACTAGATAGCATCTGCAGTCAGGATTACCCTCCCTCCTTCCCCTCTGTGGTACTCCTAGGGTGTTTACCCTCCTAATAGCTAGCTGGTGGGGGGGGAGTCTTTTATGGTGTATTTGTTTGTATATATGTACATACATGTTTATTTTTGTGTTTACCTCTATCTTTTTTGGAAACATTGGCATCTATCCAAATTTTAGCCTTCAAGAGGGCTACTGGCATCTGGGGCAAGAAACACTGAGGAAAATGGCGTCGGCTGATGCTTTTATACCCGAAGACCAACAGAGATGACGTCGGGTGAAGTGCGACATCAGCCGAAGCCGGACCCGGACTTTGGAATCCGGCCGACTGAAGGGCTGCCTGACGACAGGACAACCCAGTTGTTATGACTGCAGATGCTATCCAGTTCGGACATCTACATTTATGGTAGGTACAAAACTGTACTTTACCCTCCCGCCATCCCCCTTATTTTTGCTGGAACTTATCGTTACTTCTCTAATCTTTACAATCTGTGTGGTGTATTTGCTTATAGATGAAGGTAAAGCTTATTTAGGTGCATGTATGTTTTATTTACATATTTTTAGCCTACCCTTTTGGGGGCACCTGACACCTGGGGCAAGAAAAACTGAAGAAAATGACGTTGGCTGCATCATTTATACCCTGACGACCTGACGTCAAGGAAGAAGAGAAAGCAACCGACGCGGGACCCAAGACTTTGGAATTCAGGCTGACTGAGGGCAACCTGCTAGCAGGATGACCCAAATGTAATGACTGCAACAGTGAATACACTTGAACATCTACATTTATGGTAAGTGTGCACAACTGTACTATTTGTGATAATAAGAGGTTGTTGGCAAGGGAGGAGGATTACGCTGGCATGTGTTTATATTCCAGCTAAAGCTACTTTTAGGGAGCTTAAGAGAATTTTGTAAGAAATATGTTTGTTTGTTTTTTTTTTTTTAGCAGGGAGTGGCTTGTCACTTTAAGATTTTGCTATAGGAATCATTCCTACATTCTATTATGTGCTATGGCACTTGGACGTGCCAATGGATGAGATCTCAATGAACAATGAGTCCGCAATTAATTTTGTGATGTGTTTAAAATTTTTATGATCTCTGCCTTACTATTGGACTTGGTTACAATAGTATGTCCATTGTTTCTAATTTTTGGACATATAGGTGTTTTCCTTCAAATATCTAGCCAGCTCAGTTTATATTTGGCTGTATTTAGTGCCTTCAATTTTTACACATTGGCATTTTCCTTGCTTTATATACGCCTCTAAATTTATTGCTGTTTGGTCTCAATTGATTTGCAGCAATGAAGGAATGTCTGATTGCTGCTATCGATGCCTCTTTTTTCAATGGTGTATTTGTTTGATTAATTTAGCTATATATTTTCTGCCTTTTATAACTACAGGCACATAGTTATGTATGATTGTTTTAACTCTGGCTTAGTGTTCATTGATAGACTTACTTAAAGGATTTATTGTCGGAGGTGTTTGTTCCCTTTTGGGTGTTTTGCCCATTAGTTCCCTCGCCAGCACCGTGTGATGTTGATGGTTTTTTGACAGGGGGTTGCTTTGGTGCTTGATCCTCTGTTTTAGGGGGTTATTCTTCTACGTTGATTAGTTTTCCGTATTTATTATGTTACTGCCTTAGATTGTTATGATAAGCTCATGTCTTATTAAGGTGTGATTTTTTGGTGAGTGCTTTATGACCAAGGATATCTCAAAGCAGTAATTCTTAACCAATCGGTTAAGTAGTGCTTGACTGGCTATAACCAGTGACTTCAAGGTTTGATCGGTCATAGTTTTCGCTGCTAAAATAGCAGCCATAATTTGCGACTTCTGGTTATAAGAGCCAGTAAGTGAGTAGCTAGAAATTTTCAATCAATCAGTGAGGTGGCCCTAGTTTGCTTACGGCGTTTTCACCCTTGATCTGAATCTTCTTGTTATTGTTATTATTAAAATGGATAGATTGCATTATTACTTTTGCGTGTTGCTTTAGATTTTTGATACTTTGCTTTATAGTGTCTAATATATGATAGCTGACCTTGTAATAAAAGTGCTTTTTCCTTAGGGGTATCAATAGCTGATATCTGGCAATCCTGTGTAAATTTTGAACTTGGGAGGGAAAAAATAATACAGATCTGAAAGGTTTTGTTTAGCAGTATTGTTAAAGGGGGAGGGGGAGTACCGGCATCTTTGAAGAAATCTATAGTGGCTGCATTACCCAAAGAGGGTAAAGACCCTTCAGACCCCACTTCATATAGATCTATTTCAATTTTAAACCATGATTATAAAGTGTGTGTACTAAGAGAATGACAAACATGTTGCCAAAATTGATAGGTATGGATCAGCGTGATTTTTGTGGAGGGGAGGCGAATGTTTGACATTAGTAGAGCAGTGGAGGAGTGCAAGAAAGTGCTGCTACTGTTGAGGAGTGTTGTAGAAAAAGCAGTCAGTAGATTCAAATGGGATGATTTTTTAAGGCAGTGGTAGCATTTGTATTCCCTGATAGAATAATAGCATCAATTTAGGAGGATAGATAAAAGGTTGGAAGAAAGTTTTAGTGGGAAGTTCCGCTCAGACAAGCTGTATTTGAACAGAGGGGACAAGGCAGGGGGTTCCCTGTTTCCATTTTGTTTGCTATATATTTAGAGCCATTGGCAAAGAAAATGGAGTTGCAAGATCAACAATATAACTGATGTGGCAGCAGGAAAACTTGTCTTTTTCACAGATATGTTGTACCTGATAAGGCCACAGAGGGATATTTTGATGTTTATGGACATTTTTAAAAATTTTCAAGTCTTTTCAGGATATATTGTAAACAAAGTTAAAGCAAAGACGCTAGCAGTAAACTGTATACCCACATATAAATTGGTTCAGCAATGTCCATGTTTTTGAGAACATAAGAGGAAGTACTCAGGTGTATGGATTAAAGAACCATTTTATTATGGCAGCTAAGGATATGCGAGAAAAGACTAAATAAAAGATAATACAAAAACTGAAAAGCTGGAAGCTCTTCCTTATGGGTACTAAGATACAAGATGTGAAAATGTTTCTAGTCCCTTTAGTGCTATACACAGGCCAGGAGTTTTTTTTTTCCCTATGAACCAGAGGAACCAAAGCAAAAGCAATGGATGAGGGCAAAATCGTTCACACTGCCTACCTTGACCTGGCCAAGGCATTTGGCACAATATCCCACTCGGGCATTGTTGATGAACTCAAGAGGTTAGGTACAAATCCGTATGTCACCCGGTGGGTAGCCAGCTGGCTAACAGACAGGACCCAGGAAGCTAGAATTGAGGAGTCCGCCTCTACAAAGAGGCCAGTCACAAGTGGAGTCCCTTAGGGATCAGTCCTTAGACTGCTCCTTTTTGGCATTTACTTCTCAGAACTGAAGGCCAATGTCAGTGGTCTCTGGCTGACTAATTTTGCAGATGATTGCAAATTAGGAGCTGTCTTTGAATCTCACACTGACACAAATGTTCTCCAGGAGGGGCTGACACAGACAAACAAGTGGTGTCAGAGTCATGGACTAAAATTAAATGTCAAGAAATGCATAATAGCATCCTTTAGGAAGTCCTCCATCCCTGGTGACTATTATATTGACAACACACCCCTTAGAGTTGACCAAATAGTCGGGGACTTAGGGACACACATAGATAGTAATATAACCTTTGATCATCATGTGTCTACAGTGGTGAGGAAATCATTCTGTGTTGCAAAACTTATAAACAAAGGTATGACATCTAAGTCCAAGAAAGGCATTGTTCCACTGTATTCGGCATTCATCAGACTTATCATTGAGTACGGTGCCCCATTTAGTATGTACCTAACCAGGCATATCCAACAAATTGAATGTCCATGGAGGTTCCTCAGTAAAAGAATACAGGGTGTAAGTAATATGTCCTGTGCAGACCGTCTCAAGGCCCTATAACTATATTTGGTCTCCTACAGGCTTTTGAGGGGAGATCTATGCCTGGCATACAGGGCATTGTCAAACCCTACTCTGATGGACCTCCTGCATATCCACAAAACAAACAGTACCAGAATTACCTGATGTTCTTCGTGTTTCACTGTTGCAGTCATCACCTGTTGGTTATCCCTGCTGTGGTAGCCCTCATCCGTCCCGAATACCAGAGTCAGTGTTTTTCTACGTCGGCTACTGTCTCTTGCTGCTTGACTTCAGGTTGTCAGTGCTATAAAGGAAGGCAGCTGATGCTATTACATCAGTCTTTCTTGCTGTGGAGCCCGTAGCAGAAGCAGTCCGCAAGTGTGCTGGTCTGTCACAACCAAAGTTTGAATTATAGTTGAAAACGTCGAAAGCTAAGTACCCCGTTGGGGATCCTTTTTTCTTGCACTAACCGATGTCTGAAAAAGTTAACAATTGTCTCACCTGTGGAAAGCAAATAAAACACCGAGACTTTCATTCATATTGCGTCACTTGTTTAGGCCCAGACCACGACGTCCCCCATTGCCAGTTCTGTGCCCTCTTTAACACAAGAGTCATTCGTCGTAGAGCTCTTATTGTAACTCTCAACCAGCCCATACATCCACCCTTCTTTCCTAACCCTCAAAGCAAGGGAGAAAGAATTCTGCACTCACTAGACTTGGACAGACAGCTCAGATACTATCTGGACTGTACTAAACCCTTCAGGAAAACAGACCAACTACTTGTCAGCTTTGCCCCAGGGGCAGAGGGGAAACCCGTTTCCAAACAAACCATTTTCAAATGGATTTCACACTGTATCCATTTCTGCTACATATTGCATGGGAACCCCCACACCCACCCCCCACCAAGTCTGTTCAAACCCATTCCACTAGGGCAGCTTCCACTTCTACAGCATTCCTCAGAGGAGTTCCCACCAGGGACATCCTGGAAGCTACCAACTGGACTTCTGTCCCTGCCTTTACCAAGCATTACCAGTTACTTCTGTTTTTTAAGGCTAGGGCAGGGTTTGCCTCTGCAGTTCTGCAGGGCATGCTGACCCATTCGTAGGTCTTTTACTAGTCCTACCACCCCTCTCCTCAGCTTTGGGAATCCTCCCACAGATGATGACTGCAACAGTGAAACACGAAGAACATAGTACAGTTGTGTACACTTGCCATAAATGTAGATGTTCGAGAGTGTATTCACTGTTGCAGTCCTGGTCTCCCACCCTCCTTCCCCCTTATATCTTCTTTCTGTAGGGAGACACAAGTTTCTAATGGTGGCTTTTAGCCACCAGGACCACTTTACCATATTTACTTGGGCCTCTAACTGGTTAGGGCAAGAAAAACTGATGTAATGGCATCGTCTGCCTTCCTTTATAGCACTGATGACCTGACGTCATGCAGCAAGTGACAGCAGCCAACGCAGAAAAACATTGACTCTGGTATTCAGGCCGCCTGAGGGCTACCACAGCAGGGATAACCCACAGGTGATGACTGCAACAGTGAATACACTCTTACATCTACATTTATGGTAAGTGTACACAACTGTACTTTCTAAATACTTAAACCTTGCCTGTGTTATAAATATGACCTGTTGGAGAGATGGGTATGTATCCCAGAGATCACCCCATCTATGGAACAGGCTCCCCATCCATGTGAAGCAGAGTTTCTCCCTAATCCAGTTCAAGTGCAACTTGGACAATTGGATGGGAAACCAGAAATTCATCCCTGGTTTGGCATCTTTGTCTCTGATCCAAACAGGTAACCTATTAATTGTTCATCTCCCAGGCCCATGCTTACACTTATCAAAGGTATCGGAACTTGTCAGAGATTTTGGATACATGGCTAGGCTTAAAAAGGCCTTTATGTCGTTAGCCTAGTGTACACATATGAACCTATAAGATGTTGTGGACCATAATTTATAAAAGTTTGAAGGAATTTTTTTCTGGAGTGGAGGACGGCAAGAGTTAACTAGGCTGTGTTGTTTCTTCCCCTGGCTGGATGTTAGCATTACCTGATTTGAAGGGATGTTCATAGGTTCATACTAGGCCATCTGCCCTAGGGCATTTATAAGCCTAGCCAGAGTGTGTTTGGCTTTTGCCACCCATTTTAAATTAATTTTGCTATGCCCTTTTTCGAGGTTAGTATACTGTGCCTCTGTCTAACAGTGACATAGAAGTGATACCCGGGGTAAACCTACGATTTCCCATCCACTCATCAAGATTCCTCTTGAATAGAGACAGTGAGGGACTCTGCCTAACCTGGACTGGGATTTTATTCCAGAGTGAAGGGAGCTTCTGGGTTATGAATCTGTCCCTCCAGCATGTCCTATTTATTTCAGTGCTGAGGTTCAAGTCTCTCGAGCGTGTAGCTCGATGGGATTTGGATTTTCTGAGGTGCAGCATGTCCATTAATTCCGGGTTGGACATGGCTTTATACATCAGGCACAGATCGCCTCTGAGCAGGTGGTATGCCACTGAGTAGAGCTGGAGTTTCTTTAACCGGGCAGCATATGGCATCTGTTTGAGCCCTTTGATCCTCTTGGTGAGGTACTGTTGGGGTCTTTCCAGTTGCTGCAGGTGTCTGGTAATGTACATCCCAAAAGGGGCATTGTACTCAATTATGGGTCTGATGAGGGATGAGTAAAGAGGCACGATGACCTCCCCTGATCTAGATGTGAATCCCTTCATGATTAGGTGGGCTATATAAAATGTTTTTCTAACCACTTTGGCCACGTGGTTGTCAAATGAGAGATTGCTATCAACTTGGGTCCTCAGGTCCCTAATTACTTCTTCTGTACTTAATGGATTACCACCTATGTGGTAATTTGTGGGCATTTTGTTTTTGCCAAAGGGGGATGACTGTATACATTTTGGCATTTAGCTTGAGGCCATGGCTCTGGCACCAGTTGTCTGTTTCTATGAGGCCCTTTTGGAGGATGCTTGTGTTGGCTGGAGAGTTGATTATGGTGCCCAGTTTGCAGTCATCTGCGAACTTGGTCAGCCACAGTCCTTCTGTGTTGGCCTGTACCTCCGAGAAATATATACCGAACAAGAGAGGTCCCAGGACTGAGCCTTGTGGGACGCCACTTGTAACTGGTTTGGAGTCTGACATGGCTCCAGCAATTCTAACCATGTGGGTTCTGTCCTTGAGCCAATTTGCAGCCCATCTAGTGACATAGGGTTTATATTTAAGCTGGTGAGCTTATCTATAATGCTCGAGTGGGGTATTGTATCAAAAGCTTTTGCGAGGTCCAGGTAGGCTGTGTGGACCACCTTCCCTTCGTCAATGGCCTTGGTGACTGTTTCAAAGAAATCAACCAGGTTTAAGAGGCAGGATCAGCCCTTAACAAAGCCGAACTGGGTAGGATCCAGTGTCTGTGGGTCCCCAATATCTTTATTTATGAGGTCCATGATGATCCTTTCCATAGCTTTGCAGACCAAGCTAGTCAGGCTTATGGGGCGATAGTTTCCAGGATCCGTTGAGGCACCACCTTTGTGGAGAGGGACCATTGTTGTTGTACGCCACTCTTTGGGTACATATCCTGTAGTAAGGCTGAGATTGAACAGTAGTTTTATGTTTGGGTTTAGCTCTTCCTGGAGTTCATGTAGGACGCAGCCCGGGACACCGTCTGGTCCCATTGATGCTGTGTTTTTTGCTTTGGAGAGGGCAGCTCTTACCTCAGCATCTGAGATGTCAGGGGTGGGCAGCACTCTGCTGGGATAGATATTTGCCCTTTTGGTGGGGAGGGGGGAGTTTGCACTGAACCTGTCAGCTAGGATGTTGGCAATGTCTGTGGGTTCGGTGTATTTTTTGTCATTTTGGACTAATTCTGAGCATATCTGGGAATTCCCACCCAGGTTCCTAACATAACTAAAGAAAGCCTTGTGATTATCCTTAGTGTCCTGTGCAATTTTTCTCTCGAAGCTGGCCTTGGACGATTTTATGAGTGCCCGTAGTTTTTTGCTAATACTGATCAGAGATGCCTTCCCTTTTCGGGATTTTGCTCTATCATGTAGTAGCTTCCTCCTTCTATTGTATAGTTTGTTTATGGCTGAGGTCCACCAGACAGGACGTCTGCCTTCGGAGGATTGGGTCTTGGTTTTATTTGGGATTGCATGATCCATGCATTCCTGAAGGTGTTCATATAATGCGTTTACAAAGGATTCTGCGGTCTGGGCCGTATTTTCCACAGGCCCGGGGGCTTTGAAGGATTCCACCTTGGTTTTGAGGAGTGTGAAATTTGCTTTAGAGAAGTTTTTCACTGTGGTTTTCCGGGCAGGGGGTGGAGTCGGGATGTGAATATCCAGTGAGATTAGTTTATGGTCTTATCTTACCAGTGAGGGATACACTTCTAGTCTGGAGCATAGAGTCCCCATGTTGGTGATGATCAGGTCCAGTATGTTTTCCCCTCTTGTGGGAGTGGTAACAAGTTGTTCCATAGCATTTGAGTTTATAAATTCTAGGAACCTTTGGGCTAGGGTGTTGGAGCTAGAGTAATGCTCCCAGTCTATGCTTGGGTAGTTGAAGTCGCCCAATATAATGGTGTTTGGAGAGACCTTCATATTTTCCAGTGTTCTCAGGAAGGCCGAGTGGGGTTCCTGGGTTTGCGAGGGTGGTCTGTAGCAGGCTATAAACTGGAAGGCAGTTTTACCCACTGTTAGTTGCACATGGATAGTCTCTGATGCTTCGTGCTGTGCCACCAACCTGAAGGTGTGGGTATCTTTGACGAATATTGATACACCCCTCCTTTTGTGGTTCGGTCCAAGTTTTGGGGCCAAAAAGCATGGTATGAGGTATAATCTGGTAGTGCTGGGGTTCTCTAGGGAGCCTTGAACCAGGTTTCTGTTACTGCACAGATATCAATGTTCTCCATGCTAAGGTGAGTTTCGAGTGCATGCATCTTGAGGTTTAGACTTCTGGCGTTGAGTAGCATTACTCTTAGTTTCTTATCCCTTGTGATACCTATGGAGGTGGGTTTGTCTTTTGAGCCTTACCTAAAAAAGGCACTATGGGGGTAGCAAGAGCCTTTGCCAATATCCAAAAGCCCAGGGGTGACAGGTGCAAGCTGTCCTTAGCGAAGCATCGTGGCTTGTCGAGCATGTCATCCCAGGCTGACAGGTATTGGATCCCCTTTGAATGACACCAATACTTAAGCCAATTGTTAAAATTGATCATCTTGACTTCATATTGTGGCATCATTCTTGGTGAGGGTAAGATGCTACTCAAGGTCAGGGTCATACTGGCCTGGGCTACATGCTCAGAGAGCTCCTCTATGCCTCTTTTCATGTAGTCCAGGGAGGTACATCTCAGGTCATTCACACCAGCATGGACAATGACTGAGTCATATTTGTACTTGCCTTGGAGTGACCTGAGTGCTTGTGTTATGTGGCGGATCCTAGCGCCCGACAGGCAGCTCACCGTGACCTTCTCCTTGTTCAGCCTGGTGAGCAGGACGTCAGTGTGCCTGATGATAGAGTCACCTATTACAAGTGCATCAGGTGTGTTGTTTAGCCTTAAGGGCTGTGACTGTTCGGCACACTGGCTTTGTGAGCTATGTGTTGCATGTGTTTTGATTTGGGGTAGCGGTTGCTTGGGTGTCTGCTTTGGAGGTCTCTGCTGCTTAGGCAGATTTTTATTTAGAGCCCCCGAGTATGTGTTTGTGTGTTTTTGTTTGGTTTGCTGTCGTGGTAGGTCTATGTGAGACTGGAATTGTAGTGAGTGTGGTTTCCTTCTCCTCCTGACTGGTTTCACCAGTACTGAGTTGAGAAAGCTTTGCCTCCAGTATGGCTATATGGTTGCATCTCTCACATGTGTTGGAATTTGTTGGGAGGAGGAGAGGGTTGTCTGTGTACATGAGGCAGTTGTAACATTGCCTCAAGATTCCCAGATTTACCAGCTGGACCGGAGAGGAGATTGACAACTGACCTTTGGACATGCTAGAATAGTATTGGGAATTCCTTTATAATTGAAAAAACAGGGCCAATGGGGAACAAGGTACTCAAGGGGAGTTTGTGAGGGTGTAGTGCTTTTAATTTTTTAGTGCTGACTTATATAATTGCTTTAGTGAGCAGTGCCAGGTATCTTAAATGCAATGTATTACAGGTAATTCAAATGCAAAAACGACAAACAGTAACTTTCTTTCAAGTGAAACAAGGAAATAGGTACAGTAAGCAATGCAGATATCACTAGGGATCCACAGAAGCACTGAAAAGCCGCGTTTATGTGAAATTAGCGTTTCAGGGAAATAACAAGCAAACAAACAACAAGCATACAAACAAAGCTAGATTCAGCAGGCCTGGATCTAGTCTATGCTACAGCAAACAAGGTGTACCAATTTCAGTAAGAAACAGTTCAAATATGCAGGCACTATAAGCCTTTAACCAGAAATTCCCAGCTCAGAAGGGCAGATTCCAGCCTCTCCTCCCACAAGAGTGCAGACCACGAACCTTCTTAATGTAAAATAACTGGCCTGAAGCCCAAGTGCTTAAACCAGAACTAATACACTTTTAGAATAACAGACACTGAGCCCTCAATCAGCAGTTCCCAACTTAGAAGGATGTAAGCTACCTGTCCTGCCACCACAGTGCAGGCCACAAACCTTCCTAATGTAAAACAACTGGTCTGAAGCCCAACTGCTTAATCCAAAAGACTTAGAATGATAGCTACACTTTAATCAAGTTACTACCAAGCAGTAATAAATACAATTGAATACTTTAAAGAATGCCTGGATTAGTGCTCAAGTTATACAAACAAAGCTAGATTCAGCAGGCCTGGATCTAGTCTATGCTACAGCAAATAAGGTGTACCAATTTCAGTAAGAAGCAGTTTAAATATGCAGGCACTATAAGCCTTTAACCAGAAATTCCCAGCTTAGAAGGGCAGAGTCCAGCCTCTCCTCCCACAAGAGTGCAGACCACGAACCCTTTTAATGTAAAATAACTGGCCTGAAGCCCAAGTGCTTAAACCATAATTAATACACTTTTAGTATAACAGACACTGAGCCCTCAGTCAGCAGTTCCCAACATAGAAGGATGTAAGCTACCTGTTCTGCCACTAAAGTCCAGACCACAAACCTTCTTAATGTAAAACAACTGGTCGGAAGCCCAAGTGCTTAAACTAAAAGGCTTAGAATGAGTTACACCAAGCAGTAATAAATACAACTGAGTACTTTTAAGATGACACAAAAGCAAAATAAAGTAGGAAGAAACACAAATACAGTAAAAGCTTTTGAGTGAGCAAATGAGATGGGCCCAGGAGTTACAGGACAGAAACAATTTGCACTGACATTGCCAACATTCTGGCAGACAGGTTCAGTGCAAATTTCTCCTCCCCCCCAAAAGGAGAAATAACTATCCCAGCAGAGTGTAGCCTCCCTAACATCTCAGATGCTCAGGTGAGAGCCGCCCTCTCTAAAGCTAAAAACACAGCATCAATGGGACCGGATGGTGTCCCGGGCTGTGTGCTACATGAACTCCAAGAGGAACTAAACCCACACATAAGGCTGCTGTTTAATCTTAGCCTTACTACAGGATACGTACCCAAAGAGTGGCGTACGGCAACAGTGGTCCCACATCACAAAGTCGGTGCTTCTACGGACCCTGGAAATTACCGCCCCATAAGCTTGACGAGCCTGGTCTGCAAAGCTATGGAGAGGATCATTATGGAACTCATAAACAAAGACATTGGGGACCTACAGACATTGGATCCTACCCAATTTGGCTTTGTCAAGGGCAGATCCTGCCTTTTGAACTTGGTCGACTTTTTTGAAACAGTCACCAAGGCCATTGATGAGGGCAAGGCAGTTCAGACAGCCTACCTTGACCTTGCAAAAGCCTTTGACACAATACCCCACTCGGGCATCATAGACAAACTCACCAGCTTAAATGTAAACCCATATGTCACAAGATGGGTTGCAAACTGGCTCAAGGACAGAACCCACAGGGTCAGAGTTGCTGGAGCTATGTCAGACTCTAAGCCAGTCACAAGCGGTGTCCCACAGGGCTCAGTCCTGGGACCCCTCTTGTTCGGCATTTATTTTTCCGAGGTACAGGCAAACATAGGAGGATTGTGGCTGACAAAGTTCGCAGATGACTGCAAACTGGGCGCCATAATTGATACTCCAGCGGACACAAACATTCTTCAGAGAGGCCTCATAGAAATGGATAATTGGTGCCAGAGACATGGCCTTAAGCTGAACGCCAAGAAATGTATAGTTATACCCTTTGGGAAAAACAAGGTACCGACAAATTACCACATAGGCGGTAATCCATTAAGTACGGAAGAGGTAATCAGGGACCTAGGGACCCAGGTTGACAGTAACCTCTCATTTGACACTCACATTGCCAAAGTGGTTAGGAAGACCTTCTATATTGCCCACCTTATCATGAAGGGTTTCGCATCTAGATCAAGAGAGGTCATTGTGCCCCTGTACTCTTCTCTTATCAGGCCAATGATTGAGTACAATGCCCCATTTGGGATGTATCTCACCCGACACCTGCAGCAGTTGGAAAGACCCCAAAAGTTCCTCACCAAGAGGATAAAGGGTCTTAAACATATGTCATATGCTGCCCGACTGAAAAAACTCCAGCTCTATTCAGTCGCATACCGCCTACTCAGAGGTGATCTGTGCCTGACGTACAAGGCCATGTCCAATCCTGAATTAATGGACATGCTCCACCTCAGAAAATCCAAATCCTTCAGAGCCACGAGAACAAGTGACTTAAACCTCAACATAGAAATAAATAGAACGTGCTGGAGGGACAGATTCATAACCCAGAGGCTCCCTACACTCTGGAACAGAATCCCAGTCCATGTTAGGCAGAGCTCCTCACTGACTCTATTCAAGAGAAATCTCAACGAGTGGATGGGAGATCATAAGTTTACCCCGGGGGTCATCTCTGTGTCACTACTAGACAGAGGCATAGTAAACTAAACCCTAAAAGGGCGTAGTATTCTCATCCTAAGGGGTGGTGTAAGCCACATACACTCTGGCTAGGCTTATAAATGCCCTAGGGCAGATAGCCTAGTACGAACCTATGAACCTAAGTGCAAATGCAGGCCTTCAAATCAGAAAGTTGAGAGAGATGGAAGACCGCCCAAATGGCCAATAACTACAAATTCTGGGCCAGAACCACTCCTTATGTGGTAGACAGGTTACCTAGTGCTTACCACTCCCACTGATAAGCTAGAAGGCTTCCCTCCAACACAGAAAGGCTTGGGGGGGCTCAGAATTCTGGCAATGAGCAGCTCTACCCCTGATCCTGCCTCATGTAAGACTAAGGATAGTGGAGAAGCCTTTGTGGTAGCTCATTTGCCAGAACTGAACCAGAGTATTTGTTGAGCTATATTGGTGTAATAAAAGTGAGGTGACCATTGCGTAGCAGGTGGAAATAGTTCTAGGCTTTTTGCAGATGTGCTTTAGTATTTAAATGTAGAATGAACTTTAAAGCAGGTGGGTGCAAGAGGTTTGGTTCCATTCACCTAGTGTATATATTGTTTAGTAGAACATAGCCTTGAGTAATTCTCGAAGGAAAGATCGGCATGCTTTTTTAGTGGTCTGCCCCAAGACTGGTGCTTTGGTGGAAAGCTTGCCCCACAGTGGGGTGTACACTCAGGAGTGCCAGCAAAGGGCCATTTCCATTAACCCACCCATATGACTGCAAAAATATGCTAGCAGCTCTGTACCTAAAAAACTTTAGCTGTAAACAGTAGTTAGTAAAAGGGTAGATAGCAAGATTTGTAAGCCAGTCATATGTTAGTATGTGTGAGGTGGTATTTATTTTCAATTACATCAAGACTGAAAGTTCATACGTACAAACAGTAATTGCCTCATCTAGGGTGCAACCACTGGTACAGTAAATAAAGGCACAATGAGAAGAAAAGTAATAAAATGTTCAGTCTGGTAGAGAATTGGTTGATCACTAGTGATGTGTGTATATGAGTAAATTTAGATTTGAGGTAGAAAAACAAAGCAGCAATGTGATATGAATGCAGGGCAATAAACTCGGTTAAGTAAATTGCACAACAATCAAAAAAGTATCTCCCAAGAAGATTTACAAGACCTAAACATCTGCAAATAGCAAATACTCACAGTGAGTATGAAGAGGAGAAAAGTGACTGAGTGAGTATAATAAAAGCACAATTAACTTGCTTAATAATTACAGTCAGAGTATTAAGGATAGGTACAATGTTGTGAACCATGTAAAGAAGAGATGTACTATAGTCTGTGTTTGGCTTACTGTGGCTAAGTGGGTGTGTGGCAGGTAATACCCAGATAGTTTCAGACTGACAAAAAACACAGATATGACATTGGGAAGCTGAGACAATAAAAAAATAAATGTAAATAATAAAAAAAACGAATTAAATAGTAATACATAGCATGATAGAGAGAGCATCGCTGCCACCAATGTTACAGGATGATGATGCTTTTGCTACTCCCCTTTGTCAACATGGCAGGATGCCACCAACTATACCATCAGTCTGGCTGGCACCAGTAGGGTTTGAATCCCAACACTGCCAAGCCAAGGTGAAGTAATAGCAAGAAAGTGCACATAAGTTTTACAATAATTCACAGCCAGAAATGTGCCCCCAGGAGCTTAAGGGGTAGAGTATGTAAAGGATTAGTCCAGACAAAATCACTGTAGCTAGCAGATCTAGAAGACTTGCTCTGTCTACCCTCCCTGGGCAAAGAATAAAGACACCTTGTCGAAGTTTCCAGTAGTTTATTCAGTTAAGCAAGTAGATGGAGTGTTCTTGTTCTAATGAAGAGGACCTGCAGTACTTTAATATGTCAGAAGAAGCAACTCATAGCTACCCGGCTTGGATATAATGACCAGTCACACTCAACTTCAGGTAGTGCTTCAGGTAGGTCTGTTTCACAACATCTTGGAGGTGACTCTGTCAGCTATGGAGTCATTCCCTTTGTTTAAAAAAAGAATGCAAGATCACAGTAGGTCTCCTGCAGATGCTACCAAATGCTACCGGGTCATTTGGGAAAGGTCCCAAATCATCATGATTTGGACTGTGCAGAGTCGCAGTTGTAAGAACATACTCTTCTTTAACTGCTTTCAAGGGGGGCGTAAACTGTATCTTCTCCCTTAGCAAATGTTATCACCACACTATTAGCTGAAATCCTTTGCTAAGCCTAAGATTGTGTTTGTGACTTGTGGTTGTAATTAGGTAGCAGTTTTTTGGTATATACTTAATATGGCACAGAAAAGCATGGGGTGGCTAGGTAGTTCCAGATTTATTTTTTGTAACATTTACTTGTGGGCTGGGGGAGCACCTCAAGAAGCAACTGGGTGGAATCCGCTGTCACTCCCTAATAGCTGTGAGTATCCACTCGGCTGTTCATCCAAAAAGAAGCAGTACTGATGTCCTTCCTTAGCACTAACTGTTGCAGTATTCACTGCATGTGGGATCTCCTGCCAAGGATAGCCCAACGTCTATCCAGTATACCAAATCCTTTATATCTTCCCATAGTTGTACATTAGGCATATATATATGCTTCCCATGAAGGCATAGAGCATAAAGGTGTTGTACACATGCTGAATACTCAGAAATTCTTTGCTGCCAGTCCAAACTCCACAGTTGAACGTAGACCTGAATGCCATTCACTGAGCTGGTTTTTACCAAGCCTTTTACAGATAAGTGCCCTATTGGGGTTCTGTTTTTCACTGTTTACTGGAAGTTCATGTCATCCAGGAAGGGAAAATGTCAGAGTGAGAAGCAGATTCTCCATAAAGACAGTCATGAGAAATACCTGTTCTGCTTAGGTGCTATGCACGACCATACCCAGTATAGCATTTGTCAGTCTTTTGCTCCAAAAACTCTTTGCAGCTGTCTGTCTTCACTGTTCATTTACCTTGAGAATCACCATTTCAGGCTTTTGACCCAGGGTAACCATAGCCAAATCTGCCCGCCCCGTGGTATAGCTTTCTCTAAAAACAAGACTAAAAGGTCTTGGTCTGAATCTGTTGCTTTACAGCCTCTGCCAAACACCTCTCTTAAGGTAGATGAAGACCCTGAAGAGCTTACGGTGCAGATGCTGTTTTCCTCTGCTGCAACCCTGTTGGAGGCTGACATGGAACTGGCTTCTCACACATCTTCTGAAGCTGTGCAAATGTCTGCCACAGACCTTGAGTGGGAGCCATGTCTGATCATTTCCTGAGGCCCTAGGGGAAATCTCTATATTCTGTTTAGAGAAGGGGTTCCTGGCACCCATATAGAGTCTAGGCACGGCTGTGAACCTCCTAGATTGACCAAAGCTGACATTTCGTAAAAGAGGCAGAAAGCTAAACATATGCCTCGCATTGCTAAAGATCCCCAGAAAATATGGCAAGATTTTAACCAGCATTTGTTCAATGCCCTTCTCATGTGTTCCTTAACCTTCTCCAGACCAACTGCCCCACTTTTTTTGTGGTCGTGCAGGGTCTATTAGATTAAGGAACCATCCAACTCATTCCAACATCGCAATAAGGAACAGGGTTTCACTCCGGGGATGTTTCTGGTTCCAAGAAAAGAGGGATCTTGGAGACCGATCCTAGAACTCTCCTTTCTCAACAACTTTATGAAGATTCCTTCTGTATGGATGCTTTCCCTGCAGACTCCGTTTCCCCTCCTGCTTCCACAGGCATTTCTGATAGCTCTAGACCTAAAGGACGCATTTCTTCATGCCCCCATTCACCCTCTCTTCAGGAAGTTTTTATGTTTCTCTGTTTCTTCCTCACATTTTCAGTTCTCTGCTTTGCCCTTTGGTCTCTCTGTGGTACCAGGGGTATTCACCAAATGTCTGAGCCCTGTGAGATAGCCTTTTGCAGGTTTTGGAGAATCCAGATATTCCTGTATTTGGACAAACTGCTTCTTTAGGCTCCCTCCCAATCCAGGCTTCTTCAGGATCTACATTTTGCCATTCTCCTTCTGCAAATATTGGGGTTCACCATCAGTCTCAAGAAGTCAGACGTTCTTCGTGTTTCACTGTTGCAGTCATCACACTTGGGTTAATCTGCCTGCAGGTAGCGCTCAGTCAGCCCAAATACCAGAGACTTGGGATTTCTGCGTCTGATGCTGTCGCCTCTTCCATGACGTCTGGTCGTCAGGGGGTATAAAACATGCAACCGACACCATTACATCAGTCTTTCTTGCCGTGAAGTTGCCCGAAGCAGTAGTAGTTCGCAAGTGCTGGTCGGCCGCTTCCTGAAATTTTCATTTTTTGAGTTTCAAACCTGAAGTCTTCTAAAGCGAAGTACCCTGTTGGGAATCCTTTTTTCTTGCTCTAACAGATATCAGAAAAAGTTAACAATTGTCTTGCCTGTGGAAAGCAAATACCTCATAGAGATTTTCATTCTTGCTGCTTCACCTGTTTAGGTCCAGGCCACAATGTCCCACGCTGTCGGTTTTGTGCCTTGTTTAACACCCAAACCATTCATTGTCAGGCTATCTTTGTCACTAAATTCTTTCACTCTCGTTCTCCGTATTCTGAAATGGCTTTGACTGACTACCAAGCTTCTGAAAAAACGCAAGGATAAAGACAGAGACAAGACCGTACAGGTCAAAAACTGCCGGTGACTCTTCTGTTAAGCTAGTCGCCAGTCTGCCGGTACTTAGTGAGGCGCCTTCCCAGCCCCTGATACCCACGTCTACAGATTCGCAGGCCTCTACTGAGACCCATTCATAGTCTGGTATGCCGCGAGATGCTTCTTCGACTATGGAACCTGTGGATGTCTCTACCTTGGGTGGGTCCGTAGCCGCTGTGCAGGCACCGGCTTCTGAGGGTGTATTCCAACATACCGATATTTGTATTAAACTCACAACTTCATTTTTAACTAAAACTACTGAGTTTCTCAGGCTCAGAGTTCACACTACACCTAGAAAACCGACGTCCAAAGGACATGCTCAAGCTCCCATGCTACAAAAACAAATGCTTAGAATGGCTGAAGACCTTATTACTCTAATTAGGGGAAGTCAGCCTTCCCCTGCTAAAAGGCAAACAATTGAATTTCCTTCTGATTCTACAGACCAGGAGCCCGATGACTCTGACTCTTCTGATTGCCAGGACATACCCTTATCTACCTATGAGGATTCAGATGCAGAGGAATCCATTCCCTCTGTCTCCCCTCCAGAGGACTTTTCTTTTGATGAAACCTTGCATACCTTAAGAGAGCATTTCCGCTGGGAATGCCAGGACTATCCTCAGTCCAAAAAGAGACTCAGGGAATTTTTAGATTTGCCTCAGCACAGGCCTCTATGTATACCCCTTATTTTGGATATTGTAGATGATGTCTTCATGGAATCCAGTCTTACTCCTGACACTTTACCACCAGTTTCTAGAAAACCTGGCAGGTACTACAGAGTACCTGACTCTCTCATATTTCTCTTTAAGAATCCTATGGCAGATCCAGGGACCTAAAGGCATTAAAGCTACTGCAGCCAAAAACCCTACCCCTTCAGACAGGGATTCTAGAGCTTTAGACAGATGGGGTAAGAAGGTATATACCTCTGCAACTCTTGCCATCAGGGCTTTGAATTGCTAGTTTCACATGTTGGAGTACCAGCAACATATTATGGAACTAATTAAACAAAAAATTATTACTTCCAGATTGTGCAGAAAGTAAAGATTTACAAGAGTTAATGCATTCTGAAATCCAAGTTAGTAAACATACTTTGCAGTGTGGGTTTGATGCCTTAGAACATCTTGCAGGGCTGCTGTCACTGGGTCTGTAACTGAGAAGGGATGCCTGGCTGAAGGAACAAGTCTTGCCAGACCATCTCAAAGATGCTCCATTAAATCGGGATCGTTTGGCGCAAAATCAGAAGTTGTTCTTAAAAAGATGGAAGAAAAAAGCTAAATTTATGCAAACTGTCAAAGATTTCTTACAGGTGCAGCTACCTAGTTTCAGTAGGCATTTGCCTTCAAAAAACTGTTCCTTTCCAGTCCCTCCCAGGCCTTCTCAGTCCAAACCCAGGGGAAACAGACCTCCAAGACTACAGTCTCAGGGTATGCAGAGATCTAAACAATGGATTATTCCCACCTCAAAAACAGGGAGTGGTAAGCCACCCTCTTATGGAAAAAGCTCACAATGACTTTCCTTTTATCCTTCCCAGCCATGCCCAAGTACTTGCATCCCTAGGAGGAAAACTCTTCCTTCATGCAAAAAACTGGATGTCCATTACTCAAGACCGATGGATTCTAAACATTGTATCCTAGGGATACAGATTCTACTTCCACTCACTGCCAGCCCCAAGCGGGTTGCCAGACCTTCCTCGAAACAAGTGGGCAGCGGCTCACAACCAAGTACTTTCTGTTCTCCATATCAGGGCTATTCAGCCTGTTCCAGTAGAACAAAGGGGACAGAGTTTCTACTCCAGACTGTTCCTGGTGCGCAGAAAAGAGAGCTCTTGGCACCCTATCCTGGATCTATCAATTCTCAACACCTTTCTGGTAGTCTCAAAATTCAAAATGCTTACACTGCAACAGCTTCTTCCTATGATAGCCAAGGATACCTGGTTAGTAACTCTAGATTTAAAAGCAGCTTATCTGCACATCCCCATAAGGAAGTCTTGCAGGAAATATCTGTGTTTCAGGGCAGGCTCTATGCATCAGATGTTCTTCGTGTTTCACTGTTGCAGTCATCACATTTGGGTTATCTGCCTGCAGGTAGCCCTCAGCCGGCCCGAATACCAGAGTCTTGGAATTTCTGCGTCGGATGCTGTCGCTTCTTCCATGACATCAGATCGTTATGGGTATAAAACATGCAGCTGACACCATTACATCATTCTTTCTTACCATGCGGTGCCCGAAGCAGAAGTTGTTCACAAGTGCCAGTCGGACGACTCCTGAAATTTTCGTTTTTGAGTTTCAGACCTGAAGTCTTCTGAAAGATAAGTATCCCATTGGGGATCCTTTTTTCTTGCTCTAACCGATGTCAGAAAAAATTAATAATTGTCCTGCCTGTTTAAAGCAAATACCTCATAGAGATTTTCATTCTTACTGCGTCACCTGTTTAGGCCCAGACCACGACATCCCTCGCTGTCGGTTTTGTGCCTTGTTCAGCGCCCAAACTCTCTGTCTTCAGGCCCTTATTGTCACTAAATACTTTGGCTGCTGATCTCCGTACTCTGAAATGGCATCGGTAAGCCATCCGACTACCGATCTTGCGAAAAAAACGTAAGGATAAAGACAGAAACAGACCGCATAGGTCCAAAACTGCCAGTGCTACTGTTAAGCTAGATTCCAATTCGCCGGTACTCTGTGAGGTGCTTTCGCAGCCCCTGATGCCCGCTTCAGTGGATTCGCAGGCTGCTACCGAGACCCGTTTGGAGTCTGGTATGCTGCAAGACTCTTCTTTGACTATGGAATTTGCGGATGTCTTTACCTTGGATGGGTCCAGAGCCGCTCTGCAGTCACCAACTTTTGAGGAAGTTCTTCGCATTACCAGTATTCAACACAAACAGACGACTTCTTTTACGTCTTCAGTTCTGTCTAAAACTACCGAGTTCTAAGGCTAAGAGTACGAGCTATGCCTAAAAAACTGACGACCTAAACGCAAGCACCTGCTTCCTTGCCACAATCTCAAATGTTTAAAATGGCAGACGGTCCTGATCATCATACTGATTAGGGGAAGCCAGCCTTCCTCCGCTAAGAGAAAAAGAGACCTGTCCCCAGCAGCTTTAACTGACCAAGAGTCTGAAGACTCTGAGGTTTCTGATTATGAAGACATGCCTTTATCTGCTTATGAGGATTCAGATGCAGAGTAATCCATTCCCTCTGCTTCCCCTTCAGAGGATTTTTCTTTTGGTGAAACCCTGCATACTTTAAGAGAGCATTTCCACTGGGAATGCCAGGATTATCCTCAGTCCAAAAAGAGACTCAGAATTTTTAGATTTGCCACAACATAGACCTTTAGCTATCCCTCCTGTTCTGGATATTGTGGATGATGTTTTTATGGAATCCAGTCTAACTCCTGATACTTTACCCCCCTACTCCAAGGAAACCAGACCGGTACTACAGAGTCCCTGACTCTCTCAAATTTCTTTTCAAAAATCCTACTGCTGACGCAGAGGTCATTTCCCAAAAGCCTAAAGGTGTAAAAGCCACTATGGCTAAGAATCCCACCCCTTCGGACAGAGATTCTAGAGCTTTAGGCAGATGGGATGAAAAAGTTTATACACCTATGCAACTCTCACCATTAGGGCATTGAATTGCCAGTTTCACATGCTGAAATAGCAGCAATACATTTTTGCTTAAGTTCCATAATAATCTACCTTTACAGACTGTGCAGAAAATAAAGAATTACAGGAGCTTATGCAGTCTGCAAGCCAAGTCAGCAAGCATACCTTGCAATGTGGGTTTGATGCCCTAGAAGCATCGTGCAGGACAGCAGTCACTGGTTCTGTACTGAGAAGGCATGCTTGGCTTAAGGAGCAGACCTCGCCAGACTATGTCAAATCAAAATTACTAGATGCTCCTTTGAAAAAGGACAAACTGTTTGACACCAAAGCAGAAGAGGTTCTAAAAAAGATGGAAGAAAAAGCTAAGTCTATGCAGACAGTCAAAAATTTTTTTCAAGTGAGGCACAAAACCAAGTTCACTCCCTGCTGTCCATAAGGGCAATTCAACCTGTTCCTGCAGAACAGTTGGTCAAGGGTTTTATTCCAGACTTTTCCTGATACCTAGAAAAAGGGGTACCTGGCACCCAATCCTAGATCTTTCCATTCTAAACACCTTTCTGGTGGTACCAAATTTCAAAATGCTCACCCTTCAACAGCTCCTTCCTATGCTGTCTAAAGATGCTTGGTTAGCCACCCTAGACCTAAAAGAAGCCCGTCTCCACATCCCTATCAAGGACTCATGCAGGAAATATCTATGTTTCAGGGCAGGATCTATGCATTATCAGTTCTCTGCACTTCCCTTTGGCTTATCAACTGCTCCCTGAGTTTTCACAAAATGCCTGGCTCTAGCCATTGCCTTTTGCAGACAGAGAAAGATTCAAATATACCCTTACTTGGACTATTGCCTGATTCAGCAGACAGTCAGGAAAAGCTGTTGCAGTACCTGACATTTGTAAAGAACCTTCTAACCTCCCTGGGGTACACTATCAACAAAAAGAAATCAAAACTAGTCCCCAGTCAAAAGATTGTATTCCTGGGAGCAAGCTTGGACACAGCATCCCAAATGGCATTCCTTACTCCAGAAAAACAAGCCTATCTAACAGACAACTTTGCTCAAATGACCACCATAACCCAGCTATCTGCAAGGAAAATCCTCCAGGCTCTAGGGTTCATGGCCTCTTGCATTATACTAATTCCATATGCCAGACTGCATATGAGGAAGCTTCAATTGTACTTAAAACGTTGGACATGCATATTCATCTGCAAGCTCAATTCCTGCCAGGCAAACAAAAACTCTCTGGCAGACGACTTAAGCAGAAATCTCCTAGACCCACACAAGTCGCAATTAGACCCCAGCACTTTCAGCCTTCTAACCCAGAAATGGGGGACCCCGGAGGTGGACCTTTTTGCTTCCCCCTACTATCACCAGCTCAGTAAATTCTGCACCAGGACACCTCACTGCAGGGCCTGGAAAGTGGATGCTCTATGCTTCAAAGTGGGTAAACCTCTCAATCTATGCATTTCCCCCTCTGCCTCTTCTTACAAGAATATTACTCAAGATAAGACTGGACAGACCAAGGGCAATCCTGATTGCCCCAGACTGGCCACGCCAGCACTGGTACCCACTAATGCGCAGCTTGTCATCGGCGCCACCATAGCACCTACCCCAGATTCCAACCCTCCTCACTCAGCAGGAGGGACAGATCTTGCATCCGCAACTGCAAACCCTGAACCTTGCAGCCTGGCTTATTCATTGAATTCTCCCCCAGTGACCAGCCTAAGCAAGCAGGTGCTGGACGTCATTCTTGAAGCCAGACGCCCCAGTGCAAGGAAATCCCATGCTGATAAGTGGAAAAGGTGTTGTTCCGGGATTCATTCTAAAGGAGCAGACACAGCACTGCCCTCCTTAACTCTAATCCTGGATTACCAAGCATAACTACTCCACAGAGACCTATCCTTCTCTTCCATTAAGATTCATACATCTGCCATCTCTGCTCATTACAACTCTGAGTCACCTCTCTTCTCTCACCCTCTAATTAAACAGTTCCTGAGAGGGGCCAACAACTTAAGGCTACCAAGGAAAGCCCCCACCCCTGCTTGGGACCTTAACTTTGTACTGGAAAAGCTCACGCTACCCCCCCCCCCCTTGAGCCTGCAGAGTAAAAATTTCTCTCTTGGAAAACAGCCTTGCTTCTAGCCATCACTTCATCTAGAAGAGTGTCTGAGCTACAAGCACTTATGGCTGTGGAAGCCTTCATTATTTTTCATGCTGACAGGGTCTACCTCAGGACTAACCCTACTTTTATGCCTAAAGTGGTGTCCAGTGTAGCTCTCAACCAATTTATCTATTTGCCAACCTTCTTCCCTAAGCCTCAAAATAAAGGGGAAAGGATCCTGCACTCTTTAAATGTGCACAGACAGCTCAGATTCTATGTCCTTCAGGAAATCTGACCAGTTATTAATCAGTTTTGCACCAGGAGCAGAGGGCAAGGCCATATCAAAACAAACAATTTCCAAATGGATAGCACACTGTATCCATTTCTGTTACAAACACCATGGGAAACCAACCCCTCAGGGGGTCAGAACACATTCCACTAGGGCAACTTTTATCTCTACAGCATTCCTCAGGGGAGTCCCTACCAGGGACATTCTGGAAGCGGCTAATTGGAGTTCTGTTCACACCTTCACCAACATTGCCACTTGTCTTTCTTTTCTAAATTCAGAGCTGGCTTTGCTACAGCAGTCTTGCAAGGCCTACTAGCCAGCCCTAACACTTCTTGACTGCCTCCACCCTTCCTCCGCTTTGGGAATCAACCCAAGTGTGATGACTGCAACAGTGAAACATGAATAACTTAGTACGGTTGTGTAAACTTACCATAAATGTAGATGTTAGAGTGTATTCACTGTTGCAGTCCTGGTTTCCCACCCTCCAGGCCCCTTCTCTCTCTCTCTCTCTCTCTTTCTCCTTCTCTGTCAGTATTACTCACCCCTTACACGGCTACTTTTTACTGGTGGTTGTTTTTTTACACCATAACTTAGCTCCCTATTTGGGGGACTCCTGACATTTGGGGCAAGAAAAACTGATGTAATGGCATTGGCTGCTTGTTTTTATACCCCTGACGACCTGCCGTTTATGGTAAGTGTACACAACTGTACATTCTATAAACTGTTGAAAGCATAAGATCATAGGAAGTTCATAGGATTATAGAAAGTTACTAGGCTAATGACCCTTGGGCCTTTAACAAGCCTTGCCAAGTTGTTACCCTTATTTCCATGATCAGCACCTATTGCCCCTGTCCAATAGGGACACAGGTGGAACCCCTGGGGTGAATTTATGGTCACCCATCCAGTTGTCAAGATTTTGTTTTGAAGAGAGCCAGTGAGGTGTGCTGTTTGAGATGAAGTGGAAGTCTGTTCCAAAGGTAACCTCTGGGAGACAAATCTGTCCCTCCAGCAGGTTTTGTTAAAGTCACATACCAGATTAAGGTCTTTAGAGTGAGTAACCCATGTACCATTTGACTTTCGGATGTGAAGCATTTCCAATAATGTACCGGGTCAAACACTGACTTGTATGCAAGGCAGAGATCACATCTGAGTAGTCAGTATGAAACAAAATAAAATGACAGTGATTTCAGAGGATCCCCATGGGTGGTGAAGACCTTGAATTTTCCTTGTAAGGAACCTTTGTGGTTTCTACAATTGCTGCAGGTGCTTAGAAAGGTACATACCAAAAGGGGGGGTTGTACTCAGTTATTTGCCTTATGAGGGAAGAGTACAGGGAAGTAATAACTTTTTTTCTGAAGGCAATGCCCTTAGGAGATGAGCAGTATGGAGTGCCATTCTTACCACTGTGGAGACATGGTGGTTAAAGGTAAGATTGCTGTCAGCCTGTGTGCCCAAGTCTCTCACCATTGAGTTATGTGCCTAAGGTGTTGCTATTGATGTGGTAGTTATCAGGAACATTGCTTTTACTGGAAGAAATTATGGTATATTTTTTGCATTGAGTTTAAGGCCATGACTTTAGCACCAATCATTTGTGTGTGTAAGACCCTCTTGTAGGATGTTGACATCATTTGGAGATTCTATGATCACTCGCAGTTTGCAGTCATCAGCAAGCTTTTTCAGCTGCAGACCTTTAGTTATTGCTTGTACTTCAGAGAAATAGATTCCAAACAGTAGAGGTCCCAGGATTGATCCCTGTGGAACACCACTGGTTACAGGTCTTCTGTTGGAGGTGGATTCTCCTATTTTGACTGTGAGTTCTATCAGCGAGCCAGTTAGTGACCCACCTACCGATACAAGGGTTGACATCTAGTTGGGTGAGTTTGTCAATGCTGCCTGAGTGGGGGACAGTGTCACATGCCCTGGCCAAGTCCAGGTGGGCTGTATGCACAAATTTCCCCTTGTCCAGGGCCTTGGTGACTGTCTCGAAGTCCACCAGTTTTACCAGGCACTATCTCCCTTTGACAAATCCAAACTGAGTAGAGTCAAGTGTTTGGAGATTACCTATATCTTTAAGGTCCAGGATGATTCTCTCCATGGTCTTGCAGATAAGGCTAGTCAGGCTAATAAGTCTGTAGTTCTTGGGGTCAGTGGAAGCACCACCTTTGTGCAAGGGAATAACCGTGGCCGTTTTCCATTCAGCTGGTATGAGGCTGGTGCTTAGACTATGACTGAAAAGAGTACCTAGTGGTGTTGCTAATTCATGTTGGAGCCCATGTAGGATGCAGCATGGGATGTTTTCGGGTCCCATAGATGCTGTGTTTTTAGCTTTAGAGAGGGCATTTATGACCTGCTCTTTAGAGATGCAAGGTAGGGGACAGGTTATATGGATGTCATGTGGTATGTGTGGCTGGGACAGGGGAGTGAAGTTTTCACAGAACCTGTCGGCCAATAGGTTAGTTATGTCCACAGGTTCAGTATATGTGGTATCGTTAACTACTAGTTCTGCACAAACCTGGGCCATTTCTTTTAGGTTTTGGATGTAACTATGTAATGCCTTGTGGTTGTCCTTTGTTGAGGAAGCTAATTTGGACTCTTAGTTTGCTTTGGAGGACTTCGCAAGAAGTCTTATTTGCTTGTTTAAGCTGAGGAGGGAGTGTTTCCAGTTTAGGTGGGCTCACACCCTTTTACTCTTAGACAGCAATATTGTCCTCTTATTGTGAAGCCTGTTAATGGTAGTTGTCCACCAGGCAGGTTTGCTCTTCATCGAGGAGCTTGCTTTGGTCCTGTAAAGCTTTGGTGCAGAGCTCTGCATAGTTGCCAGTGCCATCTGAGGGAGAAGGTGCAGTGAAGCTATTTATACTATCCCGTAAGAGTTTATAATGTGCTTTGGAGAAGCTTTTTTAGTTTAGTTGCTGCTGGGGTGAGATTAGGTGTGATACTTACCTTGAATGAGACTAATTTGTGGTCAGATCTCACCAGAGAGGACCTCATGGGGGGGGGGTGCTGCAGTGGTTCCCCGTATTGGTGAGCACCAGATCCAGGATGTTGGCACCCCTTGTAGTGGTGTCATCCACCTGGGCCAAGCGCATTGGAGTAAACAAAGTCGAGCATCTGGGAAAACTTCTGGTAAATTGAGTAGCTCCCCCCTCAAGAGTGTTTGAGTATCATTTACTTTTTATTTGATAGTACTGACACTAAAGGTTTGGATTCTTTCTGTTCTTCTGATTAGGCTTGAATAACTGCTGGAGCCCTCACAATTACCCCTTATTAACAAATCCTTAGCAACATCATCAGATTCAGTTCTGGGAGCAATTAATGTTACAGGATGGCCCATCTAATTGGCAAAGGGTAGAGCATAGTTTTAACTTAAGACAAGGTGGCAGAACATAGATGCAGAGGTTACTATTACTACAGCCTTTCATGAAACCTAAGATGGGTTAGACTACGACACCTGATTGATCTAGGTAGGTAGTTTGACAGATTAAGAAAAGAAGGGGAATGTGCCATCTGAAAGGGAGTCCTCTCCAGTATGTGTAAGATACTTTTGAGTGAAAGGGTAAAGGTGTTGGACAAATAGAAACATAGTTGGGTAAGGGACTTGGAGATGATTATTCCAATGGAGGTAGGGTCAGAGTTTTTTTTTTTAATATCTTGGGTGTGCCACCTAGTCTTACGAATTAATGTGGTTACGTGTCTGAGTACTTCTGTACTCCAGCTAGATGATTTAATATGTTTCCTACAGTCTCTCCTGGAGATAACATGGATCTGAAATTGAGGCTTGGGGGGGGGGGGGCATATCTTTCGGGAGAATTCAGAGCTGTCAACTCTGATTTGTAAAATGCAAAGTCTGTTCAATTTATGGCACAATGAAGGTAAATTAATCACCTCCTTGTGTTTTCTCTGATATGATCTCTTGTTGATGCTACAGGGTAGTTAGTGATTTTAATTTGCTCCAGCTGCTGATTTTAATTTCTAAGAAAGTAATAATGTCCTGGAAAACGAGGGGCATTCCTAAGGTGGGAAATACTGATTATCTAAAACAGGAGGTGCAGCTACAGAGTCTTCAAGAAGACAGCATATGGATTAAGTTTGAAATGATAGACAAACTAGACTTGAGGAATTGCCTATGGGTCCATAGAAGTATGCACTGGGACAGCTTATCCTGCAGTAGCAGAAGCACTATAGACTTTGGAAAGTTAAGAATTATTTTGTATATAGTGACATGCCACAGCTTGTTATATTTAACATGGTATGACTGGTTTAATATGTAGTACTAGCACCATATCTGTCTTAATGGTTTATTGTTTTCTAATGGTTGTGTTGGGGGTGGGGGCTGGGTGCATACAGAAAAACCTACACTCCAGAAACTCAATTTCCCTTGCCTGTATCTTGCTATAGAAATACTCTACTTAACTGTCATAAGTTAGGTAAATGAATAACTAGTACTCGCACATAGGTCCCCCACAAATAAAACAGCATCACCTTATCTGTAGGATAGCACAACACAGTTATACACATTATTTTCCTTCCCCTAGTCCCCAGTATTCATCACATGATATAACTTTACTTTCCTTGAAGAAAAACAAGTGGTTAAACTGGTTCTTTTTCTCATCATGGCCATTACATATCTTAAGTCTGCTTCCTTCTCCTGGTGTCTTAGTGATTGTACAACTGTTATGTCCTTTGGAGATTGCAGCATATGCTCTAAAATGAAAGACAGCTGCTGGTCTTTGTTTTTTTGTTACATTCACAGGGAAAGATGGGAAGTATAGAAAACTAGCACATTTCATTCCCATGCAATGAGAACACACATGATTAAAAAAACTTTTTTTTTTTTTTTTTTTTTTTGCATTTACTTCAGCTTTTTATTGTCCCTGACATCACACATGGAATAGATGAAAACCAATTAAAATTTGAAAAGAAAACGAGTTTGAACAGTCTTGATTACGAAAGTTTCAAAACAAATTGAACCAGTATAGTTGACACAGGAAGTTAATGAAAAATAATTTGAAATGGTAATGTGTGGAATTGAAAGGAAAGAACAGTAAGGCATTTGAGATTGACTGCCATACTGCAGTAATTAACCAGAACCAGCAAAAGATATGCAAAATGGAGGAAAGTTTCACAAATTTATGGTGGTCTTCAAGAACAGAGTTGAAGCAGCGAGAGAGTGTGAAATAAAAATGGAACTGTCGAAATATACCAGTGCTTCGGGTGTGAGAATAACCAATTAGTTGCAAAAAGAGTGAGTATAACATAGCTGCATATGCTGTGGCTGAGGTGCAGTCTTTCTTCAGTAAGAAATGAACAAAATACTAGCCAAGTGAGTGGAAGAGTAGAAAAAAGTGTTGATCCTAGGAGATCCCAAGGAAGACAGCAGATGTCAGATCTGACCATAAGCTAATTACCCTAGACATCCGCATCCTGCCCCCACCCACCATTAAGGAAACCATAAAAAATTTCTCAAAGCCAACTTCATGCTACTGAAGACAGAAGTGGTGAACTTCATGATACCCATGCAGATGGACAATACAGTTACGAATGCTGAATCCTACAAAAATGCACTCTATAAGCACTTACACGAGTGCATGGATCGTGCTATCCCAAACAGAACCAAGATGCTATCCTCCAAAAAAAAAAGGAAGCCAATCTGGTGGTTCCCTGCCATAAACAAACTCTACAACAGAAGGAAGAAACTGTTGCAAAAGAGAGTAAAATCCCATGAGTGGAGGAGCTCCCTGGTCAGCCTCCGTAAGAAGCTAAGATCCCTTATAAGATCCTCCAAAGCTAGCTACAAAAACAAAATCAACACTGATTCCAAGGGCAACCACAAAGCATTTCATAGCTATGTCAAGAATCTCACTGGCAACACTCAGATCTGCTTTGGATTACAGCACAATGGCACAAAAATTACAGAACCAACTGATATTGTCAACATCCTGGCAAATAGGTTCAGTGCTAACTTTACCCCCCTCTCACCGCCTAAAAGGCCCATATCTATACAGGAAGAATGCAGAGTCCCTGTAATCACATCTATGCAAGTAAAAGCTGCACTCTCTAAAACCAAAAACACAGTATCCATAGACCGGACAACAACCCAGGCTGCGTTTTACACGAACTTCAGAATGAACTGGCTCCCCAACTAAGCACCATGTTCAGTCAGTCTTACGTCAGGCTTTGTGCCTACTGAGTGGCGCACAGCAACAGTTATCCCACTCCACAAAGGGTCCTGGGAACTATTGCCCTATTAGCCTGATGAGCCTGGTCTGCAAGGCCATGGAACGTATCATCATGAAACTCATAAACAAAGACATTGGTAACCTCCAAACTCTGGACCCCACCCAGTTCGGGTGTGTGAAAGACAGATTATGCCTTCTGAACCTGATTGATGTCTTAGAGGCAGTCACCAAAGCCGTAGATGAGGGTAAGGTAGTTCACACAGCCTATCTTGACCTCGCCAAGGCTTTCGACAACATCCCACATTCTGGGATTATAGCTAAACTGACTAAACTAGGTATAAATCCCGATATCACAAGATGGATTTGCCAACTGGCTCACTGACAGAACCCACACTGTAAAAGTTGCAGACTCCAAATCTGATTTCAAACCAGTGACAAGTGGTGTACCACAGGGTTCAGTCCTGGGACCTCTCCTGTTTGGTATCTACTTATCTGAAATACAGGCTAATAAAGTTCGGAGATGACAGCAAACTAGGAGCCATAGTAGAGTCCCCAAATGATGTGGACATCCTACAGAAGGGCTTCACTGAGACAGATGCCTGGTGTCAGAAGCATGGCCTCAAGCTCAGTGCCAAAAAGTGCATTGTCATCCCCTTTGATAAAACCTCTGTACCCATGAACTACCACATAAATGCCAGTCTACTTAATGCCGAATGTGGGGATAAGAGACCTTGGGACCCAGGTGGACAGTAGTCTCTCCTTTGATAATCACATTGCCACAGTAGTCAGGAAATCCCTATGTGGCACACCTCATCACAAAACGGTTCTCATCCAGGAAAAAAGAGGTCATTCGTCCCCTCTACTCGGCACTCATTCAAGCGATTATAGAGTACAACGCCCCTTTTGGAATGTGCCTCAAAAGACATCTGCAGCAGCTGGAAAGGCCACAGAAGTACCTCACAAAGAAGATTACTGGCCTCAAACAGATGCCCTACACTGACAGTCTCAAAAAACTCCAGCTTTACTCTGTAGCATATCGCTTACTCCAAGGAGATCTCTACCTAACATATAAAACTATGTTAAACCCAGAGCTGTTGGACATGCTACACCTAAAGAAATCCCAATCCCTCCGAGCTACATGCTCTAGGGACCTAAACCTTGTCACCACAATAAACAGGACATGCCGGAGGGATAGATTCCTGTCCCAGAGACTTCTTGTGCTCTAGAACAAGCTACCCATCTATGTCAAGCAAAGCTTCTCATTAGCACTCTTCAAGAAAAATCTTGATGAGTGGATGGGAAATAGAAAATACACCCCTGGAATCACTTCTGTGGCTCTGCTCGACACAGGCACAGGAAATTAACTTTTTTTGGGTGGCGTAAGCCAGAGAAGCTATTTGGGTAGGCTTACTTTTAGGCCCTTGGGCCGATAGCTTAGTACCTACCTATGAGCCTATGTATATTGAAGCTTGTGCAAAGCCATCTGACCCATTAAACCTAGGTGGAAACATAAGTGCAAGATACAACTTCTTTCAGCTGCTCCCGTTAGGGGTCGCCACAGTGGATCATCTGTTTCCATTTCTTCCTGTCCTCTGCATCTTGCTCTGTCACACCAACCACCTGCATGTCCTCTCTCACCACATCCATAAGCCTTATCTTAGGCCTTCCTCTTTTCCTGTTACCTGGCAGCTTCATCCTTAGCATCTTTTTCCCACTATACTCTGCATCTGTCATCAGCACAAGTCCAAACCAACGTAATCTTGCCTCTCTGGCTTTGTCTCCAAACCTTCCAACCTGGGCTGACCCTCTAATATACTTGTTCCTAATCCTGTCCACCCTTGTAACACCCAGTGCAAATCTTAACATCTTTAACTCTGCCACGTCCAGCTCGGACTCCTGCCTTTTTGTCAATGCCACTGTTTCCAACCCGTATAACGTAGATGGTCTCACCACCCTCTTGTAGACCTTACCTTTCACTCTTACTGGTACTCATCTGTCACAAATCACTCCTGACACTCTTCTCCACCCACTCCATCCTGCCTGTACTCTCTTCTTCACCTCTCTTCCACACTCGCCATTACTCTGAACTGTTGATCCCAAGTATTTAAACTCATCCACCTAGTCCCTGCATCCTCACCATTCCTGTATTCTCCCTCTCATTCACACACACACATTGTCTTAGTTCTGCTGACCTTCATTCCTCTTCTCTCTAGAGCACATCTACACCTCTCCAGGGTCTCCTCCACCTGTTCCCTACTCTCATTACAGATCACAATGTCATCTGCAAACATCATAGTCCACGGGGACTCCTGTCTGATCTCGGTTGTCAACCTATTTGTCACCATTGCAAATAAGAAAGGGCTCAGAGCTGATCCTTGATGTAATCCCACCTCCACCTTAAACGCGTCCATCACTCCCACCGCAGACCTCACCACTGTCACACTACCCTTGTACTTATCTTGTACCACTCTTACATACTTCTGTGACTCTCCCGACTTCCTCATACAATACCACAACTCCTCTCTAGGCACCCTGTCATATGCTTTCTCTAAGTCCACAAAGACCCTTCTCACCTTCTCTGTACTTCTCCATCAACACTCTCAGAGCAAACATCGCATCTGTAGTGCTCTTTCCTGGCATGAAACCATACTGCTGATCACTAATCTTCACCTCCCTTCTTAACCTAGCTTCCACTCTTTCCCATAACTTCATGCTGTGACTGATCAATGTAATCCCTCTGTAGTTACTACAGCTCTGCACATCACCCTTATTCTTAAAAATCGGTATCAAAACACTTCTTCTCCATTCCTCGGGCATCTTCTCACTTTCCAAGATTTCATTAAACAATTTAGTTAAAAACTCCACTGCCATTTCACCTAAACACCTCCATGCTTCCACAGGTATGTCATCTAGGCCAACAGCCTTTCCATTATACATAGCTATCCTTACTTCCTCCTTGCTAATCCACTGCACTTCATGATTCACTATCTACACATCATCCAACCTTCTCTCCCTCTCATTCTCTTCATTCATCAGCCCCTCAAAGTACTCCTTCCATCTCTTCAACACATTATCCTCCCTTGTGAGTATGTTCCCCTCATTATCCTTTATCCCCCTTATCTGCTGCCCATCTTTCGTAGCTCGGTCCCTCTGTCTAGCCAATCGGTACAGGTCCTTTTCTCCCTCCTTAGTGTCCAACCTTTAATACAACTCTTCATACACCTTATCCGTAGCCACCTCACTCTTTGCCATGCACCTCATCTCCTTATACTCCTGTCTACTTTCTTCATCTCTCTGACAATCCCACTTCTTCTTCGCCAAACTCTTTCTCTGTATACTCTCCTGTACTTCCTCATTCCACCACCATGTCTCCTTGTCCTCCTTCCTCTTTCCAGATGTCACACCAAGCACCTTTCTAGTCATCTCCCTTACTAGCTCTGCTGTAGTTAGCCAGCTATTTGGTAACTCTTCACTACCATCCAGTGCCTGTCTTAACTCTTGCCTTAAGTCCACCTCACAATTACCCTTTTTCAATTTCCACCATTTGATCCTTGATGCTGCCCTCACACTCCTCCTCCTCCTCTTGATCACCAATGTCATCCTACAAACCACCATCCTATGCTGCATAACTACACTTTCCCCTGCCACCACTTTACAGTCTCCAATCTCCTTCAGACTAGCTCTTCTACATAAGATATAATCCACCTGTGTGCATCTTCCTCCACTCTTGTATGCCACCCTATGCGCCTTCCTGTTGTTAAAATACGTATTTACCACAGCCATGTCCATCCTTTTTGCAAAATCCACTACCATCTGACCTTCTGCATTCCTTTGCTTAACACCATACCTACCCATCACTTCCTCATCCCCTCTGTTCCCTTTACCAACATGCCCATTGAAATCTGCAGCAATCACCACTCTCTCACCCTTGGGTATAGTCATCACCACTTCATCCAACTCACTCCAGAATTTTTCTTTCTCATCCATCGCACACCCAACTTGTGAAGCATATGCACTAACAACATTCATCATTACACCATCAATTTCCAGCTTCATAAACATCACTCTATCTGACACTCTTTTCACCTCCAAAACGCTCTTAGCGTACTGTTCCTTCAGGATAATGCCTATGCCGTTTCTTCTCCCATCCACACCATAATAAAACAATTTGAACCTGCCTCCGATACACCTAGCCTTGTTCTCCTTCCATCTGGTCTCTTGCACACACAATGTAGCAACCTTCCTTCTGTCCATCATATCAGCTAGCTCTCTCCCTATACCCGTCATACTGCCAACATTCAAAGTTCCGACCCTCACTACCACAGTCCTAGCCTTTACCTGCCTTCGGGCATGCCTTCCCCCTCTTCTCCTCTTTCGGCCAACAGTAGCCCAATTTCTGCCAGCACCCTGTTGGCCAAGTGCAAGATACAACTGTTTATTAAAAAAAAAAACTGCATGTTTTCTGTACAGTTAAGCATCAGGAAGACATGGAGGGCAACCCTGGGCTGTAGATCCAGCACATCTAAAGGTTTGTGTGGAGTACTTTTGGTAGAAAGAACAGACTTTCCTCAGTATTTGCACATGGGTATCCACAGAATTGATCATCAGCAACTGTTATGAAGCTCTAAAGTACCAGGGTGCTGGAAGCAACAGGTTTGATCTCATGAGGGCCACTGTAAACACCTGGCAGCAGAAAACAGCAGCAGCCAAAGGAACAGCCATAGTGAAAGTCCACAGAAACAAGTGATGCAGTGAAGCAAAAGAAAAATCTAGGTTAGGTTTACATTGTATGCCAGTGCTTAAGGAGTTCTTTAGGCCCCCAGCAGCAAAACAGGACAACAGACCAGAACATAGTCAGATGGTGTACTACTTGTCAAAGCTCAAGATCACTAGTATGGACCTTTGAAGAACACAGATGCAATTACAATAGAAGATAATCAACCAGTGGAAAAACCATGGCCATGGTCAGTAACAAATTGTTGTGGTGAACAGAAGAAAACAAAAGTGGCTAATGGAATGAAATGCAGCTAGGCAGTCAGCTGCCACCTTGCTGATAGTTACCTACTATGCCTGACTCTTTACTTACCAAACTCCCAGGGCTGATAGGTAGACAGAGTGTTCACCTTCTAAATGTGCTCAGACAGTTCAGCTGCTGTCTAGACAGGTCTGAGGATTTTAGACAAACTGGCCAACTCATTGAATCCTCCACACCAGGTAAATAAGGAATACATGCTTCCGAAACAACTCCTTTTAAAAATGGATGGTGGGTTGCATTGGCTAAGTAACATGGACAACATTTACAAAGCCCTGTTACAGCTTACATAAGTGTAGCCTCTACTATTGCAGCCTTTTTCAGAAGCATCTGCACAAGTAGTATTTCTGATGTAGTTACTTGGACCTCTCTTCGCATTTTCTCTAGGGACTGTAAACTGGACATTATCTCCAGAGGCTGGGTAGGCTTAGCCACTGCAGTACTTTAGGGCTTATGCACTCCTCTTCCTAAGTGTTAGGTCAGTGTAGGTACTGCTTTAGTATTGTCTTGTATGTGATGAGTAATACTGCAGCAGTTGTGCTTGCAGTGAAAATAGTATGGTTGTGTGTGCATATTAATCATAACTGTAGTGTTTTGAGTAAGATCACTGCTTAAGTAGAGGGGCTACCTCCATCCCTTTGTCTGCTTCTGCTTGCTTTCTTTTTAAGAGGAGAGCTAGTCTTTTCTTTTAGTGAAGTACCCTCCTCCTGCTCATCTCAGGTCTTTCATGAGAGCAGCCTGCTTTTTCAGAAATACTTTGAGAGTAAAAGAAGCACTTGTTGGTAACCTTCTTAGACAGACAAACACACACAATAAAAAAAAACTTCACAAAACAGAATACTAAGGGCCGCTACCCTTGGTAATGTGTCTTACTGATGTGTGGCACAGAGAAGGTAGCACTGTTAAGGGCAATCAGAAAGTTTTAAAAGTTGGACCAGTGGTAGGACAGCCATCTTCAATTAAATCCTATACGTAATGAGGATAGAGGCCTATGCACTGTGCCTCTTCATGTGGGTCAAGACTCTTGTAAACAGTATGAATATGCGTGATTCTGTAGCACTAATGTATATGAATTTGCATTGTGGTAAAGTTAACACTGCAGCATTAGTTTTATAATATTAAGAAATTAGCACCACTTCAGAATTAGTAAGATGACTCATACTTCTCAACTGTACAGATTTTCGCAAAATGTCCAGATTTTTGTCTCATCTTTTTAATTGGTTTCTGATAAAATTTTGGTTTTCTGGTAAGTCATTCAGGACTGAATTCAGAAAATCTTGGCAGACATTTGAGTTATAGACTTCATACTCTTTAGAAAATTCATACCCTTCAGAAAATTCATACTAATGCAAACCATGTTATTCTATCAACTTTCTAAGCTTGTAAGAGCAATATTTAAAATGTGTTCCTATTTTTGCCCCCCCCCAATTGTTTATGGCTTTGTCCAGATTTCTTGCTGTTGAAGGTTGAAAGGCATTTAAGGTGTGCCTGCACTGAGTTTCATAATACAAAGAAAGGAACTGATTACAGAATGTACTGATGCCACTTGTAAATAATAAAGGGAACTTGGCCTTGAAAACAACATCTGTGTATATCAAGAGACTGTTTTCCTTTATGTAGCTAAGCTGTGTGTGAAAATATGATTTTGTCAACCTTAAGGAAAACCTATGCAGTGTACTCTTGAGTGGTGTGGTTCTAGCACTATAAGAGTAAACATGATACAATGACACAACAGATGTGGCAATATAAAAGATCATGATTCCATTACATGAACCCTGTGTTCAGGGTGTTTCGCTTATATCCATGCCTAACAGTATGCTGTTTGCCTGACTGTTGTGATATGAAGGCCAGAAGCTTTGCTGCTGACATGTTAATATTGAGGGCTCTTGTCAACTGCAGATCAGAGCCGCTTCATGGTCAAATGGGGCCGTTGTCAGTGTAATAGATAGGGGCCTCCCAGAGCAGCCCCTCCTATAGCAACCACCTATCCCACCACAGGAGCCCCCTCCCCAGCCATTCCACTGTTCTATTACTTGGCTATTTCTCCTCAGTTAACATAAACACCATTCAAATCTCTGTGTGCGTACTTTTTTCTTGTTTACTTCTGCAATGATTACAGATATTGAAATAGAGTAGCACAAAGACTGATAGCCACTTGCTAAATACAGTCCTGTAATGAAAACACTTAGCACGAGCAGTAAACTTCTCTGCCCTTGAAACTCACTTTCATTGAAACAGCCTTAAAACCCACATTCAAAGAAAATGTATGTGGCCAGTGGAGGATTGTTTACCTTTGAGCTGCATTCAAACCATAGGCTCCTTGAACATTTTTAGGGTCATGCATACATGTATGTGTTCTTTGATTCACCTTCCTGACTGCATAAAATGATATTCCTTGTGTAATATGGCACCCCTTGTTAGAGAGTTTTTTTTAATTTGTAGTTTTGAACATTCTTGTAGTAAGCAATGAAACAAAATGTATAAACCAGTAATGACAAAATACCCATTTCAGAAAATTTGAACCATAAAAGGCCACTCAAACTTTTGTTATTACAATTAATCCAAAACCAAGAGTGCAGGTAGCTTGGAGAGAGAAAAAACGAACTTGCCAAACTTTAAAAATTAGTAATTTATTCCAACCAACAGTTGACAAAGGAACACATAAACGGCTTCTATACCACGTTGCGTTTTTGTCCACATTTGTTGGACTTCACCAGATGCCCAATTAAAAATCTTTAATTGTATTTATACTACTTTTTAAACCATTAACCAATAAAAATTCTCCTATATTTTATAGTATTTAATATATAAAAGTTTATTATATTATTCTTTTGGAAGTATTGATTGTAAAGTATTTATGTGTTTATATTTATTAGAGTTTCAACAGATATGCAATATAAATGGTAAAATTAATGAGTGGAAAACGGAGGGTATATGCTTAATATTCATGAGCACATATGAATGTTTTTGTCCATTTGAATAAAATGTGGGAATTTTTATTGGTTAATGGTTTTAAAAGTAGTATAAATACAATTAAAGATTTTTAATTGGGCATCTGATGAAGTCCAACAAATGTGGATGAAAACGCAACGTGGTATAGAAGGCGTTTGTGTTCCTTTGTCAACTGTTGGTTGGAATAAATTACTAATTTTTAAAGTTTGGCAAGTTCGTTTTTTATCTCTCCAAGCTACCTGCACTCTTGGTTTTGGATTATTTGTTTTTGTGAGTGTTTCCATAGGTTCATACTAGGCTATCTGCCCTAGGGCATTTATAAGCCTAGCCAGAGTGTATTTGGCTTTCGCCACCCATTTTAAATTAATTTTGCTATGCCCTTTTTCGAGGTTAGTATACTGTGCCTCAGTCTAACAGTGACACAGAAGTGATACCTACGATCTCCCATCCACTCATCAAGATTCCTCTTGAAGAGAGTCAATGAGGGACTCTCCCTAACCTGGACTGGGATTTTATTCCAGAGTGAAGGGAGCCTCTGGGTTATGAATCTGTCCCTCCAGCATGTCCTATTTATTTCACTGCTGAGGTTCAAGTCCTCGAGCGCATAGCTCGATGGGATTTGGATTTTCTGAGGTGCAGCATGTCCATTAATTCCAGGTTGGACATGGCTTTATACATCAGGCACAGATCGCCTCTGAGCAGGCGGTATGCCACTGAGTAGAGCTGGAGTTTCTTTAACCGGGCAGCATATGACATCTGTTTGAGCCCTTTGATTCTCTTGGTGAGGTACTTTTGGGGTCTTTCCAGTTGCTGCAGGTGTCTGGTAAGGTACATCCCAAAAGGGGCATTGTACTCATTTATGGGCCTGATGAGGGATGAGTAAAGAGGCACAATGACTTCCCCTGTTCTAGATGTGAATCCCTTCATGATTAGGTGGGCTATATAAAATGTTTTTCTAACCACTTTGGCCACGTGGTTATCAAATGAGAGATTGCTATCAACTTGGGTCCCAGGTCCCTAATTACTTCTTCTGTACTTAATGGATTACCACCTATGTGGTAATTTGTGGGCACTTTGTTTTTGCCAAAGGGGATGACTTACACTTTTTGGCGTTTAACTTGAGGCTATGGCTCTGGCACCGGTTGTTTGTTTCTATGAGGCCCTTTTGGAGGATGCTTGTGTTGGCTGGCGAGTCGATTATGGTGCCCAGTTTGCAGTCAGCTGCGAACTTGGTCAGCACAGTCCTTCCATGTTGGCCTGTACCTCCGAGAAATATATACTGAACAAGAGAGGTCTCAGGACTGATCCTTGTGGGACGCCACTTGTAACTGGTTTGGAGTCTGACATGGCTCCAGCAATTCTAACCATGTGGGTTCTGTCCTTGAGCCAGTTTGCAACCCATCTAGTGACATTGGGGTTTATATTTAAGCTGGTGAGCTCATCTATAATGCCCGAGTGGGGTATTGTATTGAAGGCTTTTGTGAGGTCCAGGTAGGCTGTGTGGACCACCTTCCCCTCGTCAATGGCCTTGGTGACTGTTTCAAAGAAATTGACCAGGTTTAAGAGGCAGGATCTGCCCTTAACAAAGCCAAAATGGGTAGGATCCAGTGTCTGTAGGTCCCCAATATCTTTATTTATGAGGTCGATGATGATCCTTTCCATAGCTTTGCAGACCAAGTTAGTCAGGCTTATGGGGCGATAGTTTCCTGGATCTGTTGAGGCACCACCTTTGCGGAGAGGGACCACTGTTGCTGTACGCCACCCTTTGGGTACATATCCTGTAGTAAGGCTGAGATTGAGCAGTAGTTTTATGTTTGGGTTTAGCTCTTCTTGGAGTTCATGTAGGACGCAGCCCGGGACACTGGTCCCATTGGTGCTGTGTTTTTTGCTTTGGAGAGGGCGTCTCTTACCTGAGCATCTGAGATGTCATGGGGGCAGCACTCTGCTGGGATAGGTATTTGCCCTTTTGGTGGGAAGGGGGGGGGGTTGCGCTGAACCTGTCCGCTAGGATGTTGGCAATGTCTGTGGGTTTGGTGTATTTTTTGTCATTTTGGACCAATTCTGAGCATATCTGGGAATTCCCGCCCAGGTTCCTAACATAACTAAAGAAAGCCTTGTGATTATCCTTAGTGTCCTGTGCAATTTTTCTCTCGAAGCTTGCCTTAGACGATTTTATGAGTGCCCGTTGTTTTTTGCTAATACTGATCAGAGATGCTTTCCCTTTTTGGGATTTTGCTCTATCATGTAGTAGCTTCCTCTTTCTATTGTATAGTTTGTTTATGGCTGGGGTCCACCAGACAGGACGTCTGCCTTTGGAGGATTGGGTCTTGGTTTTATTTGGGATTGCATGATGCATGCATTCCTGAAGGTGTTCTTAGAATGTGTTTATAAAAGATTCTGCGGTCTGGGCCATATTTTCCACAGGCCCGGGGGCTTTGAAGGATTCCACCTCGGTTTTGAGGAGTGTGAAATTTGCTTTAGAGAAGTTTTTCACTGTGGTTTTCTGGGCAGGGGGTGGGCTCGGGATGTGAATATCCAGTGAGATTAGTTTATGGTCTGATCTTACCAGTGAGGGATATACTTCTGGTCTGGAGCATAGAGTCCCCATGTTGGTGATGATCAGGTCCAGTATGTTTTCCCCTCTTGTGGGAGTGGTAAGAAGTTGTTCCATAGCATTTGAGTTTATAAATTCTAGGAACCTTTGGGCTAGGGTGTTGGAGCTAGAGTAATGCTCCCAGTCTATGTTTGGGTAGTTGAAGTCACCCAATATAATGGTGTTTGGAGAGACCTTCATATTTTCCAGTGTTCTTAGGAAGGCCGAGTGGGGTTCCTGGGTTTGGGAGGGTGGTCTGTAGCAGGCTATAAACTGGAAGGCAGTTTTACCCACTGTTAGTTGCACATGGATAGTCTCTGATGCTTCGTGCTATGCCACTAACCTGGAAGTGTGGGTATCGTTGATGAATATTGATACTCCCCCTCCTTTTGTGGTTTGGTCCAAGTTTTGGGGCTGAAAAGCATGGTATGAGGTATAACCTGGTAGTGCTGGGGTGCTCTCGGGAGCCTTGAACCAGGTTTCTGTTACTGCACAGATATCAATGTTCTCCATGCTAAGGAGAGTTTTGAGTGCATGCATCTTGAGGTTTAGACTTTTGGCGCTGAGTAGCATTACTCTTAGTTTCTTATCCCTTGTGATACCTATGGAGTTGGGTTTGTCTTTTGAGCCTTGCCTAATAAAAGGCACTATGGGGGTAGCAAGAGCCTTTGCCAATATCCGAAAGCCCAGGGGTGACAGGTGTAAGCCATCCCTGGGGAAGCATCATGGCTGGTCGAGCATGTCATCCCAGGCTGACAGGCATTGGATCCCCTTTGAATGACACCAATACTTAAGCCAATTGTTGAAATTTATCATCTTGTCTTCATATTGTGGCATAATTCTTGGTGAGGGTAAGATGCTACTCAAGGTCAGGGTCATACCGGCCTGGGCTACATGCTCAGAGAGCTCCTCTATGTCTCTTTTCATGTAGTCCGGGGAGGTACATCTCAGGTCATTCACACCAGCATGGACAAATCTGAGTCATATTTGTACTTGCCTTGGAGTGACCTGAGTGCTTGTGTTATGTGGCGGATCCTAGCGCCCGACAGGCAGCTCACCGTGACCTTCTCCTTGTTCAGCCTGGTGAGCGGGACGTCTGTGTGCCTGACGATAGAGTCGCCTATTACAAGTGTATCAGGTGTGTTGTTTAGCCTTAAGGGCTGTGACTGTTCGGCACACTGGCTTTGTGAGCTATGTGTTGCAAGTGTTTTGTTTTGGGGTAGCGGTTGCTTGGGTGTCTGCTTTGGAGATCTCTGTTGCTTGGGCAGATTTTTATTTAGAGCCTCCGAGTATGTGTTTGTGTGTTTATGTGTTTGGTTTGCTGTCGTGGTAGGTCTATGTGAGACTGGAATTGTAGTGAGTGTGGTTTCCTTTTCCTCCTGACTGGTTACGCCAGTACTGAGTTGAGAGAGCTTAGCCTCCAGTTTGGCTCTATGGTTGCATCTCTCACATTTGTTGGAATTTGTTGGGAGGAGGAGGGGGTTGTCTGTGTACATGAGGCAGTTGTAACATTGCCTCAAGATTCCCAGATTCACCAGCTGGACCAGAGAGGAGATTGACAACTGACCTTTGGACATGCTAGAATAATATTGGGAATTCCTTTATAATTGGAAAAAAGGGCCAATGGGGAACAAGGTACTCAACTGGAGTTTGTGAGGGTGTAGTGCTTTTAATTTTTTAGTGCTGACTTGTATAATTGCTTTAGTGAGCAAGTGCCAGGTAACTTAAATGCAATGTGTTACAGGTAACTTAAATGCAAAAACAACAAACAGTAACTTTCTTTCAAGTGAAACAAGGAAATAAGTACAGTAAGCAATGCAGATATCACTAGGGATCCACAGGAGCGCTGAAAAGCTGCGTTTTAGGTGGAATTAGCGTTTCAGGGAAAAAACAAACAACAAGCATACAAACAAAGCTAATTTCAGCAGGCCTGGATCTAGTCTATGCTACAGCAAACAAGGTGTACCAATTTCAGTAAGAAACAGTTCAAATATGCAGGCACTATAAGCCTTTAACCAGAAATTCCCAGCTCAGAAGAGCAGATTCCAGCCTCTCCTCCCACAAGAGTGCAGACCATGAACCTTCTTAATGTAAAATAGCTGGCCTGCAGCCCAAGTGCTTAAACCAGAACTAATACACTTTTAGAATAACAGACACTGAGCCCTCAATCAGCAGTTCCCAACTTAGAAGGATGTAAGCTACCTGTCCTGCCACCACAGTGCAGGCCACAAACCTTCCTAATGTAAAACAACTGGTCTGAAGCCCAAGTGCTTAATCCAAAAGATTTAGAATGATAGCTACACTTTAATCAAGTTACTACCAAGCAGTAATAAATACAATTGAATACTTTAAAGAATGCCTGGATTAGTGCTCAAGTTATACAAACAAAGCTATTTTCAGCAGGCCTGGATCTAGTCTATGCTACAGCAAACAAGGTGTACCAATTTCAGTAAGACGCAGTTCAAATATGCAGGCACTATAAGCCTTTAACCAGAAATTCCCAGCTCAGAAGGGCAGAGTCCAGCCTCTCCTCCCACAAGAGTGCAGACCACGAGCCCTCTCAATGTAAAACAACTGGTCTGAAGCCCAAGTGCTTAAACTAAAAGGCTTAGAATGAGTTATACCAAGCAGTAATAAATACAATTGAGTACTTTTAAGATGACGCAAAAGCAAAATAAAGTAGGAAGAAACACAAATACAGTAAAAGCAGATAAAATTTTTTTTTTTTTGAGTGAGCAAATGAGATGGGCCCAGGAGTTACAGGACAGAAACAAGTGCAAATGCAGGCCTTCAAATTAGAAAGTTGAGAGAGGTGGAAGACAGCCCAAACGGCCAATAACTACAAATTCTGGGCCAGAACCACTCCCTATGTGGTAGACAGGTTACCTAATGCTTACCACTCCCACTGATAAGCTGGAAGGCTTCCCTCCAACACAGAAAGGCTTGGGGGGCTCAGAAGCTTACAAACAGTCCTGGATACAGCAAATCTGTATCTGGAACACTAATTACAGGAAAGGCAGGAAACAGGCTTACAATTTTTTTTTCCAGAAAAGTTACAAAAACAGTAGTAAAAACAATTCACATGCAGTGCAAGCTGGCACACGAGTATGTAGCAATATTAGTCCACACACAGTTTGAAAAAATGTAATTAAATTAAAAAGGACTAAAAGCAAGTGCAGAAAGGGTTTATTAGGTAGAATGCGGTAAAGAGATGGGACTGGGGGAGTGTCCTAGATCAAATCTACAGTGGGGCGGGCACTGGAAAAGCCACCAAATTTAAACTACAACCAAGAACACGGAGGGGGTGGGGGGGGACCGTTTCAACAGAGATGTGAGGAATCACAGTGCAAATTTTAAAACCAAAAAAATATATACTGATCTCTGTATATTTGCAGAACAGTATGACAACGGATATCTAAGCAACAATGTAGCTCTATAATACAGAATAATACAGAAAAATATACTCAGCTCTATATATTTGCAGATAGTCTTGCAAGGCTGTCTCTCAGTACACAGGTTCCAATTTAAATCCCGATAATTTAGTTTGGTTTTGTTATTACAATCCTTCAGTAGCAGTCAATAAGCACAATCTCTGCAGAAGTAAACGTCTTCCATATAATTCCAAATTAAAAGATCTCTAACTAATAAAGAGGTTGCTGCTGGCAAACAACTTTACATTTCAATCTTTTTTCTACAAATTCAGTGCCTGCTGCCCTTGAATTAATTGCCTATTTTACGTAAAAAAAAAAAATTAAGCTGATAATGCAA